>NC_042624.1:80224777-80558110 GCF_901001135.1 Rhinatrema bivittatum
TGGAGTGAGACAAGGATGCCCCCTTTCCCCGCTCTTATTTGTGCTAGCTGTTGAACCCTTGGCCATACGATTGCGGGAAGAAAAGGGTTTCTCGGGGCTCAGCCTCAGTGGTCATCCTTTAAAGATAGCGCTCTATGCAGACGACATACTATTATTTGTGGGGCGACCCCGTAGTAGTGTGCCTATTATTATCAATATTTTTGAGCAATTTAGGGAGATAGCGGGGTTGAAGATTAATCATTCTGTCTGAAGCACTAGCATTAGATCTGCGGCTAGAGCTCACCTGGCAAGGCTCTTTCCCATTTGTGTGGGCACCTGGGAAGCTCAGATATTTGGGAGTTTGGGTCCCTAGAGATCTTCATCTTTTATATGACCTTAATATTACGGATATGATTGCCAAAATCCTATCGCAGTTGACTGCATGGTGCCCTCTCCCGCTGAGTTTTTTTGGCAGATGTGCACTGCTCAAAATGATTATTGTACCCAGACTTTTATATCTTTTACATATGCTTCCATGCTGATTAACAGTTCGAGATGTACAGCGCCTGCGTGCTGGGCTGTCTAGGTTTCTCTGGAAGAGTAGGAGGGCACGTATAAAACACACTGTTTTGGAACACCCTAGGGAGGCGGGAGGTTACGGGCTGCCTGATTTCCGGCTATATAATGCGGCATGCCAGCTGAGGTTTGTGGGGGAATGGATCATTGACCAATATTGTTACTGAGATGCAGGTTTATTGAATAACATGGCCGCTCCCTGGTCACCCCTTTCTCTTCTTCAGTTAAACCCGATGGGGCTACGGGCGCTGGTCTTCCCAAGATGTTTAATTTACCCTTGCATAAAGGCCTGGAGGTGGTTACGACGTCTGAGTGGCCTGTGAGGTCTCGCGTCTTTGTTGACCCCCCTTGATGGGAAATTTGGACTTTCATCCAGGCTGAGACTGTAGGGATATTTTTCAAACCTGGGCTGCTAAGGGGGTGGTGTACCTTTTTCACATGTTTGATCCTGAAACACATGAACTTGTGGATTTTCAAACCTTAACTAGAACCTTCCATATACCACCCAAACATTTCTTTGGATATTTACAAGTCTGACACTACATTCAAGCTCTCCATTGGTCTAAAGAGGAAGTTGCAGCGGAAACTCTATTTGCCACAAAGCTTTTCGACACGACCTGTCTTGCTAACTCTATCACTGGGCAGGGATCATCTGACCTTACTGGCCTCTCGCTGGTCGATTATCCTGGATAGTGAAGTGACACCTGATCATATGCAGCGTTGGTTCAAATCCCTACATACACAGAACCCAGATTTGGGGGTTCAGGAGTTACAATATCAACTTCTGCATTTATCATATTATGATGATGTGCGGCGTTTCCGGATGGGGCTTACGGATTCCCCACTCTGCATCAAGTGCAGCAAAGAGGAAGGCACTATGCTGCATCGCCTCCTTCACTGTACAACTGTCAGTCTTTTCTGGACTCAGGTGTTGCAAGTTATCTCTCAGTGTACAAGTATTACCGCACAGCACGCTGGCATTATGGTGGTTACACATCCTCTTCGTAGTCGTCTTCCTTGTCCACTTTCCAAGGCTAAATTTGGTCGTTTAGCGATGTTATTGGCATGTAGGACCATTTTGTCATTTTGGGTGGAACCAAACACTTCTCCCCCTGTTACAGCTTGGTATTAACGGATGACATCTGAGCTCCAAATGGAACCCATGGACTGTCTTTTGGGACGTCATACAAGAGATAAACAGTATGAGGACTGCTGGCAGGTTTTCTTTAGGGGCCTCCCTAGCGAGATGCAGGCGAATTTACACACTGCTGGCTACTCTAATGTCTGGGCTTAATTTTTTCCTTGGTCTCTGGGGGGGGGGGGGCGGTTTGGGGGATGTAATGTAGTGGCTGCTGGATGTATGATTTGTGTGTGAGAGAGAGACAGTGTTTTGTGGGGAAGGGAAAATGATTATGCTTGAGAGCTGTATGACTGTCTTTAGGCTGGTAGGGCGGACTGACATTGGATATGTAAAAGGAAAAAGGAAAACCAAAGGGCTGGGGCTTGTGAAAGGCAATGTTTATCTTACATTTTATGGTTTTTCTGGTGATAGTTATTTCCTATTGCGGCTTGACTTACTCCTTGTAATTGTTTATTTTTGTACACTGTTCAGCATGGTGCCTCTTTGCATGGCCTTGTACAACCCTTGACCAATAAAAATTATTCTGACAAAAAAAAAAAAAGAATTTATATTCTGCTGGTCCATAAATCTTGGAGAATAACAACAAAATATGGTCCTATCAGAAGGAGATTCTCCAGAAGCCAATTGCAAAAGACTGAGACTCTTCAATAAGCTCTATCCTTTACCATAGAAGTTCAAGAGTGTTTACTTCAGATGTCTCAAGTTACTGTCATGGTTTCAGCAGTGACCAGAAAAAGAACCGTCCTAGTGGAAGGAGATGCAGCACTCAGAGATTTACAATATAGGAAAATATAGCTTATATTAAAGAATGCTTTTTCATCAAATGCCTTTTCAATATAAGTGGCAATCTTTACAAGTTATATTGCAAGAGCTCTACTGTTGATGGAGGAGTGGACCCTTGAACCAAAGTGGAGATGGCACTGCCTGTGGGGGAGGCCTTGATCTGGGATGAGAGGCCGTCCAAGAATATTGTGCGTAGGCAGTCCTTTTGCCATCCAAGTTCAGCGGCGAGAGTACGGAATTCGATGGTATAGTCACTAAGCGAGTGTTGACCCTGCCTGAGATGCAGGAGATCCGAGCTGGTGATGGCCAGTCTCCCTGGGTCGTTGAAGGTACTTTTGAAGGATGAGACAAAGCGTGTGAGATCCTGCAGGAGGGAGTCTGCATGCTCCCAGAGTGGGGAGGTCCATTCCAGAGACTTGCCTTCCAGTCGCGAGAGGATGAAGGTAGCATTGTCTGGGAATGCCGTGGGTTGTAAGGAGAAATGCATGTAACATTGGTTGATAAACCCCTGACAATGTTTCGGGTCTCTGTTGTAGCGCGGTGATGCAGGCAGTGGAACAGATGGACGTGCCAGTGCAGCCTGCGAGGAAGGACCAGAGGTGATTGGTGATGACACCGCTGGTGGAGAGGAGGAGTCTAACCGAGCATTTAGGCGCTCGATGGAGGCCACCAGAGCCTCGAGAAACCACTGTTGTTCTTGTATCTTGTGCGCCAGTCCCGGTATGGCCTGGAGAGTGGAGGCCTCCGCTGGGTCCATGGCCTTGGAAACCTGTTGGAGGAGTGGACCCTTGAACCAAGGTGGAGTTGGCACTGCCTGTGGGGGAGACTCCCACAGGCCCCCACCATCAGTAGGCGAGGCCAGATGGGAAGCAGAGGCCAGCTGGAGCTTCACCAATACCAGCCCATGGTCTGATATGAATCTTGTCATGAAGTTCGGTATAGAAAAATGTTAAAAAAATAAATAAATGTTCCCCACAGGTTGAGCCCTTGGGTACCAGGGCCAGTTGGGCTTAGGTGGGCCTCTGTGTGGATAATCCCATGGAGAGATGGCCAGGCGATAAAACTCAAGGTCAGGTCCAGGCCGAAGGTCAGAGATAGGTGGCGATACTCGAATTCAGGTCCAGGCAGAATGTCAGAGGCAGGCGGCGATATTCAAAGTCAGGTTCAGGCGGAAGGTCGGAAGCCAAGGGTCCATCTGGGATCAGGAGCAACAGAGGGTAGGAATGTAGGAACTCAGGAAGACAGGAACACAAGAAGGCAGGAGTACAGGAATTCAAGAACTTTGGAGCTCAACTCAAGGAGAGCGATGGGACTTGTTGCCAAGGCAAGCTCTGACTGTCAGAGCCCTTTAAATCTTCGGAAGAGCTGTGTGGCCAGCCCGGAAGGAAGGCAGCGGTGCCTGAGGTGCGGCCACGGGCGGCATGGCAACGTTAGTGAGATGGCTCAGCCCAGGGAGGGCTGCCGCATCAGCGGAGGAGCTGGGAAACGGCAGGGCAGTGCGGCTACACTCACTCCCCAATGCCTACCCGTCCTGCCGCAGCCAGGAAGCCTGGGCCCACTTTGGCGGACAGGTGTTGGGGTGAGTGTAGCTGACTGTGGGGCCCTGTGGTCAACAAACAACAACTGTACTGGATATAACAACTTTCAGATGGAGAAGAGATGACTCAGCTAGAACCTGCAGCAAAATATCTATCTATATGATCTTATAAGAGTATCTTAAAAATCTCTAGCTTTATGAGTAGGAGCTAAAAAACTTCTTTGGCTACATTATTGGGCCTCTTACTCATGGTCCAAAATATATCTCTGTAAGTTGCCTTTCAAATGAAGATTATTGTTCAGAGAGGAGTTAGAAAGATTAGTTAAAAATCTGGGGGAGTCAAATCCAGAGAGATTACCAGAAGATGGAGGTAGAGCTAATTTTCAATTTTATAGAGATTGAGGTCAATACCTTGACTCCAGGAGATATCGCTCAAGTAAACAATTTTCAATGCAACCTCTAAGAACCAGAGGAATAATGCAGTCCTTTCTAGGGGCCAGAAAAACAAGATCAGAATAAACAAGAACATCTACAACTATTCCCAGTTTCCAATGAGAATCTGCAGATCCACTCTTTGATACAGCCAATAGATGGATGCCTATAGAAATTTTACAGAGTTGATTTATATAACCACAGACTAATGCGTCTTGGATATTATCCAGTTTGGATATACTCTACAGCTACCCTATCCAGTACACAAGACATTCATGATATTACAATGTACAATACCATCAAAGAGAGCCAAAGTGCGATCAGCGTTAAATAAATTACTAATGTTAAAAGCAATATGTCCGGATCATTGGGGCATCATGATTCTGTGCTCCCAGCGAGAAACTGTTGTCATCCAGTCTGCCTATAGCTTTCAGCTGGCTCTGCTGTCAACCTCCAGGCTTAGTCCCATAACCCACTGATGTTATCTGAGCAGGAGGAGAGCAAGAGCCGGCGGAGGACATTGTTTCAATTGCCTCAATCTGAGAAGCTCTCTAGGTCATCTGGGTCATTCTGTGCCCCCAGCAAGAGCAAAAACTGTTGTCATCCAGGCTCTCTAGCTTCTTGCCAGGTCTCCTGTCATCCTCCAGGCTTAAGCCTATCCCCTCCATCAGCTGATGTCATTGGTGTGGGAGGAGGTCAAGAGTTGGCAGAGGACACCAGAGGGGTGCGTGCTCTGTTGCGTGTGCGAAGGAGCATGACAAAGAAGCTCCTTTGTGCGTTTCTTCATGTGAATCATGAGCTCTGCTCTCTGAATGACAATGTTTCATTTTTTGCTGAGTTGGAAGTAGTTGAAGTGCCTCGATTAATTCCGCTGGTTTGTGGCATGGGAAGATACAGTTGGCCGGATTTTAAAAGGGTTACGCGCATAAGGTATGCGCGTAACCCTTTTAAAAAACCCCTGCGTGCGCCGAGCCTATTTTGCATAGGCTCAGCGTCGCGCGAAAGCCCCGGGACGCACCTGGTGTGCGAACAAAAGTACGCGCGCGTGCTCTTTTTTAAAATGTACCTCAGTGAGCTCAGCCATGTTGGTATGTATTCTTGGAGCCACCTTACCTCTAATCTATGTATTCAAGCTACTGGCACAGAATGTTACTCCTCCAAAGCTAAAAGTTATGCTTGTAAATGGCCAGTCTGTAACATGGAAAATCCTATTTCTGCATGATTCGCTTCTAATACATGCACCTGATTCTTGCAATAAGCAAGCTACTCCCACGCTTATTTGTTTACCCAGTCTGTGCAATTCAGTCCTTGTTGGTTGTTGGCTGAATATAAATCCTCTTTTCTTCATTCCCCTGCCGTTAAAGCAGAGAGCTATGCTGGATATGCATTGAAAGTGAAGTATCAGGCTTATTTGGTTTGAGGTAGTAACCGTTGCAACAAGCAAGCTAGTCCCCCACTTTTTTGTGAATGCAAATCATTTTTTCCACATTTCCTCTTGCCAATGAAGCATAGAGCAATGTTGGAGTCACATTAACCGTGTGTATGTTTATTGAATAAGGGTATTAATCACCAGGTAGTAGCTGTCATTCCCGCAAGCCACCCCCATGCCTCGTCACTTCATTCACATCCTCTAGACTTTATGGATCCACCGTGTTTATCCCACGCCTCTTTGAAATCCTTCACAGTTTTAGTAAATTGGTAAACATGAATCAACATGAGCTACCTAACTGGTTAAGCCATAACCCTGTCCAGAAATACCCTTAGAGCCACCCATACCAACTAAATTTATGCAACTTTCAAACATAGCCATTTAAGTTAAACTGGTTAGAAGGGGCCATTTTAACTGGTGAGGTTTTAACTGGCTAACTCCTGAAGTTAGCTAGTCAAATCTTTTGAAATTCGACCTGTTAAGCTTTTTGAAAAGGCTAAATATTAAAGCCCATGATGCATCTTAATTTGTAAACTTTGTCATATTGGTTACTGAGTAATTGTGCTAAAGACATTTTAGAAATTGGAAAGCAGGACATGAATAAAAAAGGTCAAAAATATTAACTACTGAAGTTTTGATTAATGCTTTCATTTTTTGTAGGGATTCTGCTTTGCTTAAAAATGGAAGTTGGACTAGAAAAGTTGACATAAAAAGAGCTATAAAGTCTGAGGAGCTGAGCATAAATGTGATTAGCTCTGAGTATGGTAAGTGAGTAGTAAAACCCTTTTCAGTTGGAGATGCAGCAGCAGGATCTGAATCAGGATTCAAATCCTGCTACCGTTCCTTGTGACTTTGGGAAGTCACTTCATTCTCCATTGGCTCAGGTACAAACTTACAGGGTCATTCATCATTTTGCGATAGGCCATTATCGCGTGCGTTACAACATTATCTAACACACACAATAAATAGCACATTGTAAAATGTGTATGCAAATTGAAAATATTAAAGTGGATGGCGTGTGGGCAGGATAAATGTAAAATAGGGGGTGGTAGCACTGCCTGCGATACCTATCGTATGTTATCGCAGGCTTTTTTCATGGGAAATGAAACTTTTTCTTGGCGGTATGAGTCGAAAAGTATTTATCACAGCCAGTATTGCGGACTGTGGTATTATCGTGGCGTGTATCACATATGATAAAAACTGCAAACATTACCAACATACCTACCAGGCCTTCCTGGACCAATAAAATGCCTGTTTTTACCAGGTCAACCGTCCTAAAGCCATTTTGTTTGTGTCAAGTGTACTTGTACCGGCAAGTACCTTGCCAGGCTTGCCGCAGATGACAACATGAGGAAGAAGAAGAACCTGAACAGCCAAGGCCACTTCCAAGACCTCCGAGGGAAGTACCAGCAGCTCAGGCAGAGGCTCCGATGCTGCCGGCTCAGGTCCCATTCCAGTGTCCGGCACACAGGTGGCCACAGCACTGGAGATACAGGAGCTTATCTTTCCTCCACGCTCCTCCTTGCTGGGCATGTTAGAGGACTTTGTGGTTACCAGGTATCGCCTCAGCTCTTGGGCAATCCAGGAATTATATGAACACATCCGAGGGGATCTGCATCCAGTCACCCAAAGGTCCCATGCTGACTCTGGCCTCACCAAACTCTTGGCCACCCTTAATTTCACGGCAAGCGTCTCCTTCTAAACCACAGTAGGAGTCATGGGGGGAATGTCCCAAACCACTTTCTCACGCTGTCTCGACCAGGTCCTTGAAGCAGTCACTGACTGAATTAATTGCTACATAAAATTTCCTCGCGACCAGAAAGACATGATGGACTTGAAGTGAGCTTTCTAAGCCTTCGCACACTTTCCCAATGTTGTTGGAGCTATCAACTGCACTCACGTGGCCATCATTCCATCCCGTCAGAGGAAGGAGACGTACCGCAACAGAAAGCTCTTCCACTCCCTCAATGTCCAAGTGATCTGCGACACTGGAATGCGCATCCTGGATGTGGTGGCCAGGTACCCAGGAGCCACACATCATTCCTTTACACTTAGGCAATTGGGGCTATTTGAGAATTTTGAGGTCAGCCTGTATGGTGACGGTTGGCTCATAGGTAAGACACACTTTTCTTTGTCAATTACATGTCTTCCTATGCATTAGAGGCTAATGGCACCTAAATGGGGGGTGGCTGTGCGGGAGAACATGATCAGTGGCGTGTCAAGTGCCCTGTGCAATGACAAATGCAGGCCATTGGCCCAGACCATGTCTTTTGGTCCCCATGTTTCACAGGCCGACAAAATGAGTAAAGGCAAACAATGCACGGGAGCTAAAGGTTGCTGAGTGAGGAACCACTATACACTTTGTACATCTACATTAGCAAAAAGGCCCCATTCTTATCCTCCCCTTGGGAGCTCTTACAATGTCAATGGTGAATCTGAAGCTTGACCTGTCCCCACCATTGGCACAGCACCATTGTGTATGGCCCGTTATTGACACATCAGAAAAATTGTTGCACATTATTTCTGTACAGCATGCCACACCGGTACCTCAACCAGTATCCTGATCATGGTGGTGGCCTGCCATATTCCCTATGTGTGGGCTCACTAATGGGTTTCTATGGAGGACAGACTACAGAGCTGCCACTGACCTTTGCATGCACAGCATGAGGTACGGCTTGTGCTGCTAACACAGGTGTATCACCTCTTACATATCTCTTAAAGGTTGGTAGCCAGCTACACAGCAGTAGACTTTGCTAGGGTGGGAGGGCCAGTCATGCAATGCTTCCAATAGCCACATCTGATTTAGTAGTCATGAAGAGATGAGCTCCTTATGCCTACAGCTAGCCTGCACATCTAGTGGCCAACAGCAATGTGAAAGTCATTTTGGCCACGCTAATCACCCTTTAAGGCTCAACAAAGGTACAGGCTACCTTATACAGTCGTACTAGATGCTGTGGTTTGCCACTCACATCTGCAAGTGACCATGCTATTATTCATGCGTTTCTTCAGTCATTGCCGCAGGAGATTCAGGGTATGGTTGCAGGCCCTGGCTTCTCAATCCTGTTGCCATTCCTAACACGCCGGCAGAGAAAAGGTTCAACGAGGCCTTATGTGCTACCCGCTGTATCATAGAATTCACCTTTGACCTTCTGAAAAGTCATTTTTGCTGTTTGGACAAGATGGGTAGAGCTTTAATGTATGCTCCAGCAAAGTTTGTGTTGCTGTGCTGACTATTCCATAATCTAGCTCTATTCCATGGAGTACAAATGGACCTACGTCTAGATCTCCCCTAGGATCCCCCATGTCTCCCTGCATGAGCCCAGGAGACATGCTGAGTGACAGCCAGATTCGGCAAAACCTTATACAAAGACACTTTGCCTGATTTATGTATTTTCTGCTTTTTGCACTTTTTTTTTAAGCACTTCAAAGTGGATTACATTCAGGCATTGTAGGTATTTTCCTGTCCTCAGAGGGCTTATAATCTAAGTGTGTACCTAAGGCAATAGAGGGTAAAGTGACTTGCCCAAGGTCACAAGGAGCAAGAGTGGGACTTGAATGCTGGTCTCCTGGCTCATGGCCTGCTGCTCTAACCACTAGGCTACTCCTCACCTACCATTTCCCCTTGCAGGGGAGAGCCACCTGCAGCCTGCTAGCTGCTTCACTCCTCGCTAGCCCTTTTCTTTCTCTCACTGCTTGGATGTGTAGTTTACCGTGTTGCATAAACCATGTATGGCTACTCTGGATCCATATTGACAAAACACCAGTACACTGTTCTTGAAATACAGTTGTGAAAGTAAACATTACATGAAAAACATGTCGCTGCCACTATGTGTTCTGCCTGATAGTGACAGTAAAAGAGGAATGTGTGGTATTACACTTAGTGGCCTACCTAGCACGGTGTGGCCTGCAAGCCCTCACCAGCAGAGCCCATTCTAGCACTCACATGTGGATGACATGCTGCCATAAGTGTGATGGCACCCCACATGTTCCTTGACCCTGGAGAGCTACAGCTATAGAAATGCTGTAAATCTCAAAGAGCAGTGAAGGTGAAACCCTCATGTGAAACTAAGAGTTAGACAGTTAAATGTTTGAGTGACAGATTTCCAATATTACACACTTATTATGAAGTGCTTAAAGGTGAAGTTATACCCCTGTAGTGGGTATGCTTACAGTAACATGGCCATGGCCAGAACAACCTCACAACAGTGCCTCAGCAGTTAAAGAGACAGTGTACACTAGGATTCATAACAGCATACCAATTAGCAGCACATATACATCTAGTCCTTGTCTTACTGGCATGCCTACAGGTATAAAGAGTGTTGGTTTTGTTTCAATAAAATGTAGGGAAATGTGATGAAATGGCAGCATGTACATACTTCAAAAGCAGAACAGGATTTAGGTGTCCACAAAATAGGAGCTAAGTGCCAACAATACTGCACATATCACATAGGTGTTGGATCTCACCTTCCATTATGGCTTGCTGAAAACTAATGTGCTTCCTGGTGCAGTTTTGAGTATGTGCACAGCTCCTTCCAAGGTAGCATTCCTCTGTCATTCCATGCACCCCTATACCCATGCACCCTACTACACAAAGCTAAGCTATTTAGAAATATTTATATGGAAAAGCTGAGGGCCTTGCCTGTCATGATGTCAAGTAAGTGACGTCGCCTTCTCGGGTACCCAATGGAAGAATGCACGTCCAGCTCAGTGAAGGCAGGATTCTATATCTGATACTGTCCTGCCTTCACTTATAATTTCCTCTGACCTCTGACATGTCACTGTAACTGTATAGTGTATAACCAGTCTTACCGCAGCCACATCTATCCTCATCAAACGATCACATCATACAGGCCAAGGGTTTACATGTATGTGAACATCCTGCCTTTAACTGTCCTGTCACACATAGCCTCACTCTAATTGGGAGATATCAGGTTGCTGCAAAGTCATAGTGTGTTCTGCGCCACCGATAGTCAAGTGGTGCTACAGTATGCACATATGTATGTACCCTGAACATATCCACATTCTTCACCTTTAATCTATACCTACTATGTGTTACACTGCAGCTGTGATATCTGAGCCACGTTAAAGCACATTGGCTGAGCACTCCTGCCCAAAATATTTTGCATAGAGTTGCGTTACCAAAATCACTGCACAGATTTCCATGCTTTCATGGTTGCATGCCGTTGGTGATATGCATTTGTGTGACTACATCTATGGATTGCTGAACAGCTGCAGTGCTCTAGCCTCAGCAGTAAGTGGTGTAACAGACTTCTATTGTTAGTTGTAATCAGGCCAGGTGTGTTCCTACACAATCCATGTAGTCCTCTGTGTATTACATTCTGGGTTGTCCAAGTCTGCTGAGCTGAACTGGTTATGAGCCTACAAGTTGCCTCCATAGTAAATGCCACACAGTGCAGAATTTATTTATAGGCCTGCTGCTCCCACAGATCTCATGTGCTTGCTATGATAGGTGATGGCCTTTATGTGCTGCTAGCTTGACAGACACATATTTTGTGCCACCTAACCCTTCAGGAGTCCATGGCAGAATGCCACACTAGGGGTGATATATGCCTCTGACAGATGTTTTTCATGTGGGCAGCTATAGATAATGTATGGATAAGGACTCACACAGCCTCATTAAAAGTTACTGCAAGCTGACACACACCTCTATGTTGTTTAATGCCAAACATTGCAGGAACATGGGCCTTGCATATGTGTAGGGGCATGAACTGGAACATGCAGTCCATACTGCTAACATAAATGAGTGTGTGACTCAGTGACTGACATGCTGTTTGTGATTTGCTCTATGGATGTGTGTGCATGCTGTGGCATTCGGAGGGTGCTCCCTTGGCTCTGCAATCCAATACCCCTTAGCAGGCAGTGTGTTTCCATAAATTGAGCACAGACAGCTTTGGACCAGCATTGATCGACTGTTTGCCCTCTGGAGAAGGTGTGCCTCTGACAGGCCTGCATAGGGACCATAGTGGTAGGAATAAGAACATGCCATACTGGGTCACTTATTCCTACCACTATGCATAGGGACCATAGTGGTAGGAATAAGAACATGCCATACTGGGTCAGACCAAGGGACCATCAAGCCCAGCATCCTGTTTCCAACAGTGGCCAATCCAGGCCATAAGAACCTGGCAAGTACCCAAAAACTAAGTCTATTCCATGTTACCATTGCTAGTAATAGCGGTGGTTATTATCTAAGTCAACTTAATTAATAGCAGGTAATGGACTTCTCCTCCAAGAACTTATCCAATCCTATTTTACACACAGCTATACTAACTGCACTAACCACATCTTCTGGCAACAAATTCCAGAGTTTAATTGTGCGTTGAGTGAAAAAGAACTTTCTCCGATTAGTTTTAAATGTGCCACATGCTAACTTCATGGAGTGCCCCCTAGTGTTTCTATTAT
Source organism: Rhinatrema bivittatum (assembly GCF_901001135.1). NCBI lineage: Eukaryota > Metazoa > Chordata > Amphibia > Gymnophiona > Rhinatrematidae > Rhinatrema > Rhinatrema bivittatum. The sequence continues at coordinate 80,237,078 of NC_042624.1, forward strand.
CCAAAAGAGTAAAAAACTGATTCACATCTACCCGTTCTAGACCTCTCATGATTTTAAACACCTCTATCATATCCCCCCTCAGCCGTCTCTTCTCCAAGCTGAAAAGTCCTAACCTCTTTAGTCTTTCCTCATAGGGGAGCTGTTCCATTCCCTTTATCATTTTGGTCGCCCTTCTCTGTACCTTCTCCATCGCAAGTATATCTTTTTTGAGATGCAGCGACCAGAATTGTACACGGTATTCAAGGTGCGGTCTCACCATCGAGCGATGCAAAGGCATTATGACATTTTCCGTTTTATTCACCATTCCCTTTCTAATAATTCCCAACATTCTGTTTGCTTTTTTGACTGCAGCAGCACACCGAACCGACGATTTCAATGTGTTATCCACTATGACACCTAGATCTCTTTCTTGGGTAGTAGCACCTAATATGGAACCTAACATTGTGTAACTATAGCATGGGTTATTTTTCCCTATATGCATCACCTTGCACTTGTCCACATTAAATTTCATCTGCCATTTTGATGCCCAATTTTTCAGCCTCACAAGGTCTTCCTGCAGTTTATCAAAATCTGCTTGTGATTTAACCACTTTGAACAATTTTGTATCATCTGCAAATTTGATTACCTCACTTGTCGTATTTCTTTCCAGATCATTTATAAATATATTGAAAAGTAAGGGTCCCAATACAGATCCCTGAGGCACTCCACTACCCACACCCTTCCACTGAGAAAATTTTCCATTTAATCCTACTGTCTGTTTCCTGTCTTTTAGCCAGTTTGTAATCCACGAAAGGACATCGCCACCTATCCCATGACTTTTTACTTTTCCTAGAAGCCTCTCATGAGGAAATTTGTCAAACGCCTTCTGAAAATCCAAGTACACTACATCTACCGGTTCACCTTTATCCACATGTTTATTAACTCCTTCAAAAAAGTGAAGTAGATTTGTGAGGCAAGACGTGCCTTGGGTAAAGCCATGCTGACTGTTCCATTTTCTATATGTTCTGTGATTTTGATGTTTAGAATACTTTCCACTATTTTTCCTGGCACTGAAGTCAGGCTAACCGGTCTGTAGTTTCCCGGATCGCCCCTAGAGCCCTTTTTAAATATGGGGGTTACATTAGCTATCCTCCAATCTTCAGGTACAAAGGATGATTTTAATGACAGGTTACACATTTTTACTAATAGGTCTGAAATTTCATTTTTTAGTGCCTTCAGAATGGTCTAACTAACCCCTTGTACTGTTCATTTTCCCCAAGTACACTCACAGTTTATCTGTAGTGTTCACAGAGAGGCAGAGATGTGCAGTGGGCATAGTGACACATCCAGTATATAACTTGAATGTTAGACTTAACATTTGGCTGTTGTTCTGAGCGTGACCTCCCCCTCACACTGATAATTTAGCAACAACTAATTGGAGTAGGCCGAATAGTGCTGTTATTATGGGGTGTGCTGCCTATCCACACCTAGCACTGGCCCAGAGGCTTGCAAATGAATGAAAGGAGGTAGTGCTGGTTAAGAAACTGGCCAGTGAATATCGGAATGCTGTGACATATGGAACAGGCAGTGTAAAGGACTAGGTAATGCTATGTCTATAGGGCCGATTCATATGAGTACATAGCATCAGGCTACTTTACACGCTACATGAACTGAGAAACCTAGTGCATGGGTTTGTGTGGCTGCGGGGGTGTGGTTGTTGTTGCTTTGCTTGCTGTGTGCCACAGGTGTTGTGGAACTCCTATTACATAGTCCTTTTTTGCTCTCAATGTTCTCGTTTGCCACCTCTCCGTTGCTCATATTATCATGCCCAAGTGACATAGAGGTGGCCACATCAGCCCTCATTTTTTAACAGTCTGTGCTGTGGATACAGTGGAACAGTTAGACCTACCATCTTTTGCCCATATGAAGGACAATACTTTCTATGTTCAAAAATTGATGTGCTGTGCCTATATCTGTCTACAAAGGAAGGGGGCACCATTTCCAAAATACTGTATAAGCTTAACTTCTACAGTTTCCAAACTTTGACTTCCACTACGCTGTGTACTTGGTGACTCTTGGAACACAATGTCAGCTGCTGTGTGCCAAGTAGGGAGGAGGAGTGAGTGAGTAGGGTGTGATACACAATCTGCACAGGTGCACAGCACAGGACTTAGAGGGGTGCTGCTGGTGCTGTGGACCAGGCAGACTTCCACAGACTAGTGGCCTGCCTTGGGATCTGTATGCTACCTATAAGGTCATCCCAAGCCATGGAAAAACCAGGGTGGAGACCACTTTGTGGGAGTGAGCCTGGTCCCCAGCACCAGCAACATCCCTATCCCTCTAGGCTCTCTGGTGGTTTCCATGGATATTGTAGAGCAGATGGTACTCCCTGACTACTCATCTCTACGTGTGATGCAGCAGCTGACAATGCATAACAACACTCAGCAAGTACACATTGTATTAGGTTTACAGTGTAAACTACAAATGTTTCTGGTCACATACCCTTGCACTCCTGACAGAAATAAGGGGGCAGAAAATAAACAGTTGTGTCATGATGAGTCCAAGTTAGCCTTTAACCACCCAATCTGTACATGCACACTATCTAATGTGTTGCCTATGAAGGTACTGAGCACGTCACACACAGGCGCATGTAATTAGGAGTTACCAAAGGGTATGGTATGTGAAAAAGGCAACAAGAGGCAATAATGAAGGTCCCAGTAACGAGTTTCTTCTTGACTTCTGGCTGTCTTCCTTGACAACATACACGCAGCTTTCATTATTATGCCATAGCTCATATGGTCTGGCATGCTTGATAACTGCACAATTGGAAAGAGGCAGGCCATTTTAGCATGCAAGGTCATGTGGAGAGCAAACCTTTAACCTTTGGTACCATAAGCACTAAAACTACACAATGAAAGGGCGCAACCAGAAAGTAGAATTTTCCAAACAGTGAGCACTTTATTAGCAAACACATGTAGTGCACTGTTTGAAAGAAACGCAATGTCTTAGGTAATCACATTCTGTAAGGACAAGATAGCTAATAGCAAAAAACATAGTACATTTCATGAACAGAACATTCACTGTACACCTGTTCATTCATATATTGAAATCGCATCATTACATATAAAGGCATTGCATCTTATCCTTTAGGCACAATCATGATTACTACTAAGAACATAGAAAGAGGAAGTGGCACCCCAAAAGGTATAGTAGTAGTGTTAAGAACAGCTACATGCAGCACTACTATGTGCTGTCAAATGAAAGGCCCCAGGCAGTCCATGTTGAAAGAGTGCATTCAAAGGGGACAGCCTAAGGGCCAAGGCAGCAAAGTTCAGCATGAAGGCAGCAGGAGCAGCACAAGACCCAGAAGCATGAAGGCAGCAGCAGCAGGACCAAATAGTTCAGCATGAAGGCAGAAGGAGCAGGAGCACAGAGTGCAGCATTGACGCAGCAGAAACAGCACAAGACCCAGAAGCATGGAAGCAGGAGGCCCAGGAGCAGAACCAGTAGCATGGAGGCACCACTTGCAGGAGATGAGCTCAGATGACATCCAGCAACATAGAGGCGGAGAAGGGACAGCATGGTAAGAGGCAGCAGCAAGAAAGTTATTGGAGGCTACTTAACCAAACTTGTAATAGTGGCACAGCCTCAAGAATGACGTCTTAGTGTGCTGCCTGAAATGCTTCACAAAACATCATGCATTCTGCGCATTGGCACAACTCTGTAGTGAGGAGACAGAGAGCAGGTTTCTTCCATCTAGATGGCATAGCAACTCTTTAGTGAGGACACACAGAACTAGTTTCTTCATTCTAGACAGCACAGCAACTCTGTTAAGAAGCAAGCCCAGTCTTGTCTAAAAATTTGTCTTTTTGGCCCTTACTGGCCATTTTCTTTACAGATTCAATGCCCCTTGCCATGTGGTGCCTTCCCACTTAGTGAGGAAGGGTCCTACCCCTCTGGCGACTTGACTGTCCAGGACTGCTTCTTGGTGATGATTCAAGGGATGGAGCTGAGGACTCGGAAGGCTGCTCTGGCATGCAGTGCAGTATTTGTGTCAACACATTATTCATATTGCTGATGGCGGCAGCAAGGGTGTTAACATTTTGACTGTTGGCATCCATATTCTGTTGCAGGATCCTGTTCTGCTGGTCTACAGACTTTCTGAGTAGCCTTAGCTCTTTCCGCAAGTGCCTCAGTTCAGCAACTGGCATGCTTGCTGCTGGTGCCGGTCCTGGTGGCAGTGTCAGTGCTGCTGACATTGTTGTAGATGTTGGCGATGTCATTGACAGTGGGGCTGATGGCACTTCTGGAGTGTGAGGGTGCAAGATGGGCATTGGTGGTGTGGTGTCCTTCACCTGGCCTGGGGAAAGTGGATGCACATGCTGGCATGGGATGCTAGCTTGTGGTACATGTGGTTCTGAAGGGTGCCATTCCAGATCGCCCTTCTCCATGAATGTGGACAGATTGAGGGATACTTGAAGGGGGCTTCTTGAGGTCAGCTATTGTAGCAACAGCAATGGCTGTGAATCCTGTGGTGGCTGCTGCTGCTCCTCCTCCTCCTCCTCGCGTTACTACAACTCCATATCCATCAGTAAGGGCCTCTCTAGTACAGCGAGAGGCGGCTGCCCCTGGGGGCATCCTGGCTGGTCCCTGGGGCTTCCCAGATGGGCCCAGGAACTTCTCAGCTTAGGCCCTGGGCATTCCTGGCTGGGATTGGCAGCTTGACGCAGAAAACAAAAAAGAAGAAACAAAAAAGAAGACATAAGTACATATGCCAGCAAGTGTCCTTTTTTTTTTTTTTTTTTTACATGAGAGGTTCACTTAGTTTCTTTGCATAGTGAGTATCGTATGCCAAATGATGTGTGCACCCCTTGCAGCCTGCCCATTTATGGGTGAGGTGAACTTACCGGCTGCAGCTCACATTGTGCCCAGCTGCTGAGCCACGCCCTCTAACACATCCGGTCCTAGCCTCTCGATCAGTTGCTCTTCCATCTGCATCAACTGATTTGGACAGGGCGCTCCTCCAGTCACGCGTTGGTATTTGGCTCTCACTGCCACCTTGGCATTGAGCTGGGCCTTAATGTCCCTGTATTTGTGGGCGACCTGCTCCCCACTTCTTAACATGCCACTCTGCCTGCTGATGGACTACATCATGTTGTGCCATATCTGCCCCTTTGCAGCCTTGGATGTCTTGGCCGCCCGATTGCCAAACAGCTGAGGATAGTTCTGCAGGACCCCTGCTATCACTAGGTTGTTCTCCTGTGTACTGAACTTTATGGCCCTTAGATGAGGACATGGTGCTGGCTGGCTGCCTGAAGGGGGTACCACTTCCTCTTCCGGAGGTGAGGAAGTGGTACCCCCACCCCCTCCTATCCTGACACCTCTTCTCTCCTCTCTCCCCATGCCTCTCACACTCCATCCTCTCCACAAAGTCCAAGCACACCTCCTTCATACACATATCTCCTCAGCAACACACTCGCACACACACACACCTCATCACCACCTCCACTCCTCAACACCTCTCCACTCCTCCTCACCATCTCCACACAAAAAACAGACTGACAAACTGCACTGACAAATAAAAACTTTCACTCCAACAAAGATGACAAAAGTCCAAGGTAAAGGAAAACAGCTGAGCACAATTGACAAGACAACACACTCAGAAAATCGCATCTATAAGCTCCTACTACCACTAATCTACTCACCAACTCTTCTCTCACCAGGCACACCCTCACAGAGGAAAGTGCAGGAAGCCTGTATTTATACAGGAAAAAAAATATTGCATGCCGCAATGACGCACCGTGGTGGGCGATGATGCAATGTCATGTGCGATTACACAATGCTGCATGCAATATTTACCTGTGTGATGCGGCAGGCCAACAATTTGAATACACGTGCCCCTTTTCTTTATCGCACGTGTTATTCGCGCGATAAACATAGCATTTTGATGAATCTAGGCTTTAGATTGTGAACCTTCTGGGGACAAGGAAATACATACAGTACCTGAATGTAATTTGTTTTTTAGAGGCTGAAAGTTGAAATATAAATCAAACTTAAAAGTTTACATGTATTTATTTTTCAAATATTGAAAGCAAGTAAGTTTTAAAAATTTTCTAGCTTAGAGAATTTTGTACATTAATAAGCCTCTATGTCATTCTTTTTTTTCCTTTAAAAGTTGGACTCGATATCCAGCAGAAATACACAGTCTTTTACATTGGGCCCAAAAAGTTTGGATTGCATGTAACTATTCCTAGAAAATCAGAAACTTGTTACCAATATCAGGATTCTGCTGCAACAAAAAATAACATGGGTATGCAAAGAACAATTTTCCTTCCTGCAGCAAATGTTATTAGTTCCTGTTTTTCCTTTCATGTTTTAATGTACCATTTAAGATAAAAATATACATTGGGTTCAGTTCTTCTAAATTCAAGGTGTGTGTGGGGAGGGGGGGGGGGGAGTATGCAAATGAATAATTACAGAGATATTCAGTAATTTGGACTTACTTCATGCTCCAAAAAATCTGTTTTGACAGTATTTTCCCAGTATTCAACAAGTGACAAAAATATGCAGCTCATACAGGGAGAGTGGCTTCCATAAACAATCCTTGACCAGCCTCAATGCCACCCCATAATCTGGAATTTCCGGATTTATCTACTTATTCCTTATCATCCTGTTACACTAATCCAGACATGTGGGTTTATGCACAGTAAGTTGCCATTCCTCTGTCTCCAGCAGATGGTGCAGATTGGTCTGGTGCAGCAGGATTCTTAGGCTCCCAGGATAGGCTCAGGCCCTCTCTGTTTGAGATAGGACTTGTTTATATCCCAGGGTTGTTCAGTCTCTGGATGGTGTGCCCTGACTTTAGGAAGGTCCTTGGCTCCTGGGGCAATTTTATTTTCCAGTTGAGTGGGCAGTGGCCGAGCTTCCAGGGGTTCTCTGCTTGTGCAGGGCCTAAGTGCTCCCTGATGCCTCCTGGCCCTGATTAAGCAGAAACTGGAGGACACAGGGGAATCTTCTGGTAGGATTTCTCTCCCTTTGCCTTATATTCTTTCCCTCCTCCTGTATGCTTTTGAAACCTTGGTCCTCTTTCTCTGGAGGTAAATGAGAAACAGCAGAAAGGTATTGCTTAAAAAAAAATTGCAGGCAACTTGTTTCTTTTCTTACCATGGAGAGACTTTTTCACTATTCCCAAGTAGTGAGGACTTTCAGAAGCTTCTAGTTTTCGGCAGGCTGGCACAAGAGAAAGCTTCAGAAGCTTTGGGGGGAAGTGTTGTTGGTATCCCCAGCAATGTTAGGGCGTGGGTGACCTCTGGAGGGAATGTAGTTATTTTTTTCAGCTGCTTTTCCCATGGCCTGGGAGGCAGGGTGAATATGCTGGACCAGGACAATAGCTGCAGAAGGTATGATGGCCAGTGCATTTTAGGTATTTCTGGTTACACTTGCACACTTAGAATTCTTCTTCTTCAGCTATAGTTGCTTTTGGAATGTCTTCTGAGCAGCAGCCAAGCACCATCGCTGACCACAAAGTTTTGATGGTAACTTCCACCATTTTAGATTTTCAGCACAGTCAGGATCAATGCTCAGATAGAGCTCAGTCAGATCTTCTTGGCCCTCCAGTTCCAGAGGAGGAGGGGACTCTGGAGTCAGGTCCACCCTCCCTTCTCAGCAGGAGGCCTTCTCTATCAAATTTATGAAGGCTATGCAGAAAGTTTTTTGCCAATGTAGAAGATGTGGGTGGAGGGTTATTTAATTGAAGACTGAAATCCGACAGAGGGGCTGCAGACCTCATCCCTCAGTGACCGAAGACTGAAGTCCAATGGGGCCACTACAGAACCAATCCCAAAGCGACTGAAGATTGAGGCTCAACAGGGCCACGGACCCCATCCCACAACGTCAAAGACTGAGGCCAGCACGGCCACTGTAGACCCAATCCCGTAGCGGCTGAAGCAGGGCTACCATGGACCCCATCCCATTGTGGTCAAAGACAAGGCCTGGTAGGGCTGCCATGGACCCTATCCCTCAAAAGCCGATGTACAGGCCCAGTAGGACCGCCACAGACTCCATCCTGTGGTAACCGAAGAAGAGGACTTGTGGGGGCAGGTTGAAAAATCCCAGAAGAGAGCAGGAGGCCTTGAGTGTGTGTGAGAGAGATAGAGAGGAAGAGAGAGCCTGTGTGTATGTGTATGAGGGAAAGAGTGCATGTGGTTTGTGAGAGTGGGAGAGAGCCTGTGTGTATGTATATGAGTGAGAGAGAGACTGTGTGTGAGACAAAGCCTGTGTGTGTTTGAGAGAAGGCTGTGCATGTGTATGAGAGAGGGAGAGAGAATCTGGGTGTATGTGGGAGAGAAAGAAGGTGGGTGTGTATGGGAGATCCTGTGTATGTATATGTTTGTGTGTGACAGAGAGGGTATGTTTGAGAGCCTATGTGTAAGAAGGAGAGGTGTGTGTGAAATCCTGTGTGTGAATATGTGTGTTGAGAGCCTGGGTGCGTGTGTGTGAGAATGAATATGTGTGCATGAGAAAGAGAGAGGTTAGTTTGTATGGCACCTCTAATCTATGATAATCTTAGACTGGAAATCAGAAGATTCCAGATATGGAGAGCAGGGCATTTTTTAATTCTTGTTAGTTTTAAATTATTCATGTCTCTGTTTTGAAATATTTTATTAGGGTTTCTGGAGATTTATAACATTTTTAAATATTTAGATGTTTTGTATTTCTTGTTCCCTGTACGTACCAGGATCAGTCCAGACAGCGGGTTATGTCCCCCGTCCAGCAAATGGAGTCAGACAAGGCTTCGGAGGATGCTGCCTTAAGTACTTGTGCACCCTCTACAGGAGTTCAGTATATCTCTGACTCCAGCAGATGAGAGTAGGGGAATCTGGAGTTTCCCCCTCCTGACAGGCTTTCTTGCTCTTATTTGGCTTTATTTGTGTCTCTTGCTGGGCTGGATCAAGCTGCTTTCTAAAGTTTTATTTTAAAAAAAAAAAGTTTGATTGGTGGGAGGTCTGATCGAGGGCTTGCAGGCAGGGCTGCTTACACTCTCCGTCTTTCCTCCTGCTTCTCTCCTTTCCTGTGCTTCATTTGTTGCCAGGGTAAGTTATAATTTGTGGTTTTTCTCCCGTTTTTGTTCTTTGCAGGGAGTTTGGCTAGCACTATGGGGAAAGCTGGTGGTGCCAGCCTCTTCCCCCCCCCCCCCCCTTCCTCCCCCTCCTACCGCTGGTGCTCCTGCGGCCCCGAGACGCTTGCCATTCCCCGGGGCCGCTGCAGCAGGGAGGGTTTATTCCCCTGCTGCTTCCTTTGGACGCCGGAGCACAGCAGGGGTTTTTCCCTGCACTTAGCGGTTTCTGCCTCTTCGCCCGCGCTACTCGCTCCGCCCCTCCCCCCCCGGCTGCTCCATGCTGCGGCCGGCCCGCTGCTCTGCCCGTGGAGAGCCAGGGGCTAGAATTTCACGCGAGGGCATCTGTTCCAGGTGCCTCCCTGGTGGGGAGGGCACCTCTGGACCGCAGGACACCCTCATGGCTCGTGCCTCAGCGCGACCTGATTCTCGGGGGTCGGCCCCCCCCCCCCCGCCGTTTTCGGTGGGAATGGTGGCCATTTTGAAAGCTACTGCACAGCCATTTCAGCAGACAGGGGAGGAAGGTGAAGATTCGGATGGCGGGGAACCGCCGATTCTGGCCCCGATTGGGGCCTCTGGGGCTCAGAGCCCCCCGGTTGTGCCTCTCCCCCCCCCCCCCGGGGGTCCCCCACCGTTTTCTCCGCACTTTATTTTATTGATGCACAACGCCTATCTTCAGCGCCTGGAGGTGCCGACAGAGCTCAGCCCGGATCCTCCGCCTGCCAAGGTGCCACGCTTGCCAGTGCTACCCCAGGGGACCCGGGATGCGGATGGGGGGGGGACGGGGTCCCTTCATGGTGCGTTCGGGACCCATCGTGCGCCGGTTCCCAGTGGGAGTACGGATCCCTACCTGGTCCCAGGGGGTGGTTCGCCTCCCTCTCCGGATGACCCAGCCCTGGAGGCGCAGCTTGAGTGCGATGATCCGAAGGTCATGCGTATTTTTCGGAAGGAGGAATTGCAGGACCTCATTCCTATGATTCTCCAGGAGCTAGATCTCGACCCTCCACCTGAACCTCCAGCATCGCCTGTTCCGGTGGTCACCTCCTCGTCCAAGCAGGGAGACCCTCTTTTAGCCGGGCTGCGTCCTCTCGCCAGAGCGTTTCCCACACATCCAACCTTCCTGCAGCTGTTGGCGAGGGAGTGGGACTCGCCCGAGACGTCCCTCAAGGTCGGGCGAGCCATGGAAAAGTTATATCCTCTCCCGGAGGATTTCCTGGAGTTGATCAAAGTCCCGAAGGTGGACTCAGCGGTGTCGGCAGTAACCAAAAGGACAACGATCCCGGTGACGGGGGGCACTGCCCTGCGGGATACGCAGGATAGGAAACTGGAGGTCTACCTCAAGCGCGTTTTTGAGGTATCAGCCTTGGGGATTCGCGCCGCTGCTTGTTGTTCCTTGGCGCAGAGGGCAAATCTGCGCTGGGTACAGCAGCTCCTCACATCTCAGGATTTGCCACCGAAGGAAGCTCAGCAGGCGGACCGTCTGGAATCCGCCATTGCGTATGGAGCGGACGCTCTTTACGACCTGTTCCGCGTCCTGGCCAGGTCCATGGTCTCCGTGGTTTCCGCCAGGCGTCTCCTATGGCTACGCAACTGGGCGGCGGACACCTCCTCCAAGTCCAGCCTGGGTTCGCTACCCTTCAAGGGCAGGTATCTCTTCGGGGAGGACCTTGACCAGCTCATCAAGTCTCTGGGGGAGAACCCAGTACACAGGTTGCCAGAAGACCGGCAGCGGAGCTCCAGGTCCTTTACTGCCGGCAGGGCCTGTTACCGAGGCCAACAGCGTCGCTACCACGGGTACAGACAGCAGGGACAAGGACCCAGGTACCTGACCTCCAGGTCTCAGTCCTGGCAGCGTTCCTTTCATGGCCGCAGGCCCGCGAGGGACGGTTCGGGCCTTCAGCAAAGATGCCGAAGCCGCCCACTCCTCAACCCCACGGATCGGGGGACGGATCTCTCGCTTCTACGAGGAGTGAGTGCGCATCACCTCCGACCAGTGGGTCCTCAACATAATAAGGAACGGCTACGTTTTGGAGTTTGCCCCGACGTCCATGGGACAGATTTCTCTTCTCTCCGTGCGGCTCCGCGCTCAAGAGGTTGGCAGTGCAACACACCTTGGACAGACTCTCAAGCCTCGGGGCCATCGCGCCCATCCCCTTCGGAGAGGTGGGCTCGGGTCACTATTCTATTTACTTCGTCGTGCCCAAAAAGGACGGCTCCTTCCGTCCAAACCTGGACCTCAAGGAGATCAACAAGTCCCTACAGGTCCCCCGCTTTCGCATGGAAACTCTGCGGTCAGTGATTGCGGCAGTACACCAAGGGGAGTTCTTAGCCTCCCTCGATCTGACAGAGGCTTATCTCCACGTCCCCATCCTCAAGGCACACCGAAGGTTCCTTCGCTTCAAAGTCCTGGATCGCCATTTCCAATTCCAAGCCCTCCCCTTCGGGCTGGCGACAGCTCCGTGGACCTTTACAAAGATCATGGTGGTGGTCGTGGTCGCGGCTGCTCTGAGACGGGAGGGAATCCTGGTCCATCCATACCTGGTCGATTGGCTCATCAGAGCGAAGTCCTTCTCCCAGGGGTTGATGGCGGTATCCAGGGTTGTGCATTTCCTCCAGTCCTTGGGCTGGGTGGTGAATTTTGCCAAGAGCTCCCTCACGCCTTCGCAGCAGTTGGACTTCCTGGGAGCACACTTCAATACACTTCAGGGCAAAGTCTTCTTGCGTCGGGACAGGGCCCAATCCCTCCAAGAGCAGGTCCAGCGCTTCTCTGGGTTACCACAACCCACATCTTGGGGCTACCTGCAGCTCCTGGGGACCATGGCCTCCACGATCGACCTTGTCCCATGGGCTTTTGCTCATCTGCGCCCGCTGCAAGCAGCTCTTCTGTCTCGTTGGAAGCCGGTCTCCCGGGACTATGACATGGTACTGCCCCTCCCTCAGGCAGCCAGGGACAGCCTGACCTGGTGGCTGGATCCGTGTCACCTAGCCCAGGGTACCTCGCTGGAAACACCGCATTGGGTGGTGGTCACCACCGATGCCAGCCTATCCGGATGGGGGGCGGTTTGCCAACTGCAATCAGCACAGGGTCGGTGGACGACGGAACCGGCATCCTGGCCGATAAATCGCCTGGAAACCAGGGCGGTGCGCCTGGCACTCATTCACTTCTTGCCACTGGTTCGGAATCGAGCGGTAAGGGTCCTGTTGGACAATGCGACGGCAGTAGCATACATCAATCGCCAGGGGGGCACAAGAAGCCGGCACGTGTCCATCGAAGCATGCCACCTCATGGCATGGGCGGAAAAACACCTAGTATGTCTAGCAGCGTCCCACATCACAGGCGTAGACAACATTCAAGCCGACTATCTGAGTCGTCATCATCTGGATCCCGGGGAGTGCTCCCTCTCCGACGATGCCATGCACCTCCTTCGGATCCGCTGGGGGGCTCCACGGCTGGATCTCATGGCCACGGCTCTCAATGCCAAAGCTCCCCGGTTCTTCAGCCGTCGGCGAGAGCGAGGGGAGGAAGGAGTGGACGCCTTAGTGCTTCCTTGGCCGGAACACATTCTTCTGTACGTTTTTCCCCCTTGGCCCTTAGTGGGCAAGGTCCTTCGGAGAATAGAGCGTCATCGGGGACCCGTCATTCTGGTGGCTCCCGAGTGGCCGCGGTGCCCTTGGTTCGCAGATCTGCTCCACCTGGCAGTGGAAGGTCCGATTCGGCTGAGTCATCTCCCTCGCTTGCTTCATCAAGGTCCAGTATTTTTCGACCAGGCAGAACGCTTTTGTCTTGCGGCCTGGCTTTTGAACGGCGTCGTCTCCGGCGAAAAGGATACCCGGATGCCGTAGTGTCTACTCTTTTGAAGGCCAGAAAGACCTCGACGTCGGCAACCTACGTGCAGGTCTGGAAAGTGTTTGAGGCTTGGTGCACCAAACATGATATTCATACTTCCGGGGCCTCCATCACTCAGATTCTGGCATTTCTTCAGGATGGTTTGGATAAAGGGCTCGCCTACAATTCCTTGCGGGTGCAGGTAGCCGCCCTGGGCTTGCTTCTTCGGTATACGGGCCACTCCTCTCTCCTAGGACAACCGGATGTCGCCCGTTTCCTCAAGGGGGTTAAGCATGTGCGGCCTCCGCTCAGGGACCCCTTCCCTTCGTGGAGTCTCAATCTGGTACTCCGCTCCCTTGCGGGTCCTCCTTTCGAGCCTCTCGCCAGTGCAACCATTAAAGACATCACGCTCAAGACTGTTTTCCTTGTAGCCATTAGTTTGGCACGCCACATCTCGGAGCTACAGGCACTCTCCTGCAGGGAACCTTATCTCAGGTTCTCGGACTCTGGGGTTTCGCTATGCACGGTGCCCTCTTTCCTGCCCAAAGTCGTGTCATCGTTCCACTTGAATCAGACGGTGGAGCTTCCGTCTTTCCCAGTGGGAGAATCTGGTCAGCTTCGTGCTCTGGATGTCAAGTGGACTATCATTCGATACCTGGAGGTCACGAACGAATTTCGGATTTCTGATCACTTATTTGTCTTGTGGTCAGGCCCGAGGAAGGGTTCCTCGGCTTCTAAAACGACGATCGCCCGATGGTTGAAGGAAGCCATTGTTTCAGCGTACATAGGGTCGGGTCACGACCCTCCACGGGGAATCAAGGCACATTCGCTCCGTTCACAAGCGGCATCCTGGGTAGAACTACAGTCTGTTTCCTCGCAGGAGATCTGTCGGGCAGCGACTTGGAAGTCACTGCATACCTTCGCACGTCATTACAGACTACATCTCCCGCCTTCGTCCTCCGGATATTTTGGGGACAGGGTGATTCGAGCAGGGCTTACTAGGCCCCACCCAGTGTAGGGAAGCTTTGGGACATCCCACTGTCTGGACTGATCCTGGTACGTACAGGGAAAAGAAAATTACTACTTACCCGATAATTTTCGTTCCTGTAGTACCAAGGATCAGTCCAGACACCCACCGCTGGTTTCTTGCTCGATATTGCTATCATTCTGAGTGTATGTGCGAATCTTCTTCTTTGTTGTTGCTCACTCGAGACCCTACAGTCTGTTCAATTTCGGGGTCTGTGGGCTAGTTCGATCTGCAAGTTCGGTTCTGACTAGTTGCCTTGTTTACGTACATTGTTGTCTAATTGCTACACTTGATCCAGCCTCATTCTGTTCTGGCTTTGATATTCTCTATACTTAACTCCTGTAGAGGGTGCACAAGTACTTAAGGCAGCACCCTCCGAAGCTTTGTCTGACTCCATATGCTGGATGGGGGACATAACCCACTGTCTGGACTGATCCTTGGTACTACAGGAACGAAAATTATTGGGTAAGTAGTAATTTTCTTATTTTGTTTGATATTTTATGATGAATGGTAATATTGCCCTGCATACAGCATCTGGCTTATTTATTTATTTATTTATTTAATAACTTTTTTATACCGGCATTCGTAGGACACATCATGTCGGTTTACAAAAAAACTGAGAAGGAAAGGAAATTACAATGAACAGGGGAGGGGGTAACTGGGTGAGTACACAAGTGAAAGAGAGGATATTTAACAAGCAGCGATACAACTATTTGCATTCGGTTAGGGTTATATATGCAAATGAACTAATATACAATGTTACATGGCATGTGCACTTGACATATTTAGCATGTGGAACTTGATTGCAGTAGCGCGGGGCTTGTGCACTTGATACACAGTGACGGTTACAGAGGGGGGGGGGGTGGGGGGGGGGTGTGGGGGGGACTTGTGGTTTCTAGTTCAGTTTTTTTTTCTATTTATGCTTTATGAGCTCTTTATTCTGTATTTATTTCTAACAGTTAATTGACTCCTGTGGGTGTATATTGTTAAGTCTATGAGCTGTTAATATCATCTGAATAAAATCTTGTATTCATTTTCTAAAATTGTTAATGCAATGCTGTTAAATTATTTTAAAGGTAGTTTTGGTGGTGGCTAAAACTGGCCAGGGATGCCTTTATTTTATGTAAGGCCCTTATAAGGAGTTTTTCCTTGTAATGTCTTATAACCAAGTTACTAGATACAGTTATTGTCAGTCCAAGGTATGCATAGTTTAGGGATGTGCTCTACTTATTGGTTATTTAAGAAAATTTTTAAATTTGTATTGGAGATATTTTGGCTCAGTTCTTCTGGTGATATGTAATCCAGTGATACATGATAGAAAATGAAAAAATATGTTGTCATTTACTATGTTACTATGGCCAGATTCAGGCCCAGGTATTCAGCCAAGTAGACAGGTGGCAACCAGAGCAGCATTTTTAGCATGGCAACCAAAACGGCCACCAGTTTTGAGCTGTGCATCCTCCTCTGCCTGCATCCCCCAGCGATGGGGTCTACCACCCATTATACAAGCAATACCAGAGTGATGCTGAGGGGTTACTCTGGAGGCTCTCAGGAGATGTTCAGGAGATACAGTCATGTATGGAAAGACATTATTGGAAGCTGAGTAAAATCTTTGCCAAATGCCAAGTGTTCAGATTTTCATAGTTGAAAGTTGGCAACACTAGAAATCCCAGAGTTGGCCTGGTTAGAATTTTGGTCCACCTTTGTGGAGGATGCATTGTATGACCTGATAAAGTTTTTTGTTTGTTTTTTTTTACAGGCTATAGCTGCAGTGGTTTTGGTGTGAAGGTTATTGTGGCTGCACAACTTGGCAGTGGACTCAATGTCTAAGACTCATCTTAGCAAACTTCCCTTTAAGGAAAAGCTGTTTGGAGAAGATCTGGAGAAGTTGGTTAAAGATATGGGGGAATGTAAGCTCCAGAGGCTTCCAGAGGATAGGTCCCAGAGAGCTCCTTGGATGGGCAGAGGTTGTGGCCACTTTAGAATGGCAAATATATCATCTGAGGAGGCAATCCTCAACCCATTTGACTAGGTTTTAACATAGAAACATAGAAATGACGGCAGAAGAAGACCAAACGGCCCATCCAGTCTGCCCAGCAAGCTTCACACATTTTTTCTCTCATACTTATCTGTTTCTCTTAGCTCTTGGTTCTATTTCCCTTCCTCCCCCACCATTAATGTAGAGAGCAGTGATGGAGCTGCATCCAAGTGAAATATCTAGCTTGATTAGTTAGGGGTAGTAGGGGTAGTAACCGCCGCAATAAGCAAGTTACACCCATGCTCATTTGTTTTTTCCCAGACTATGTTATACAGCCCTTATTGGTTGTTTTTCTTCTCTCCTGCCGTTGAAGCAGAGAGCTATGCTGGATATGCATTGAAAGTGAAGTATCAGGCACATTTGGTTTGGGGTAGTAACCGCCGTAACAAGCCAGCTACTCCCCGCTTTGTGAGTGCGAACCCTTTTTTCTTCTCCCCTGCCGTTGAAGCGGAGAGCTCTGCTGGATGTGTGAAGTATCAGTTTTTCTTCTCCCCTGCCGTTGAAGCAGAGAACTATGCTGGATATGCATTGAAAGTGAAGTATCAGGCTTATTTGGTTTGGGGTAGTAACCGCCGTAACAAGCCAGCTACTCCCGTCTTTGTGAGTGCAAATCCTTTTTTCCACATTTCCTCTTGCTGTTGAAGCTTAGAGCGATGTTGGAGTCACAGTAACCATGCGTATGTTTATTGAATAAAGGTATTGTCTCCAGGCAGTAGCCATCATTCTGGCGAGTCACCCACTCTTCATTGGCGGCCTCTTGACTTTATGGATCCACAGTGGAAGAAGCTAGTCCTTTTGAGTGCTTGGACCAAGAAGCGACAATGCTAGTACTTCAAGAACTCAGTCAGCTCAATAATGTTCAGTGGGTCCTTCTTCAAGTGGTCCCAGTAGGCAGGCACCTTCTGCAGTTCCATTGGGAGAGGATCCAAATCACATCAGACCAATGGGTTCTCAATAAAGTATCAAGACCAACTGGTCATGAACTGGAGTTTGCTTGGTTCAGGGCTGATGTGCTTGTATGGAGCCTCAGAATGGCTCTAAGAAAGCCAGGTTCAGCCTGATGTATGGCCCCACCCCCGAGGATCCAGATTGATTGTCAAGGGATTCAAAAGGAATGCTGGAACACTTGGAAGGTATTCCTGACATTTAGACAGAAAAGAGGCCAAGGGCTATTTGGACCCCAAAGAAATACCTGTGTGCTCTTCTTACTGTGTACACTACTATATATTATGTGATATAATGTGATATCTTGAAGTCCTATGTCAAAGTTTATAAGTAGTCTAGGGATCTGCCCACCTTCCCACCTCAGCTGTCCTATTTCCATTTTACTGAGGCTGGTAGGAGTCTTGTCATGGACACTATGGGTCCTTCCGAAGCAGGTTTAAGGCCCCTAGAACATGGTGCATAAGAAATCTGTCTCCCTCTGGAGTATCCTCCCCCAAGAATCTTATGAATGATGGGAAAGTGTGTCTGATTCCTCTGAGAATGTAGAGACTCAAGATGCTATCTGTCTCTCTGTTTCTGTACCAGTTTCTTCCACCAATGTCTTAGCTGCAGTAGAAGAGGTGGACTGTCTTTCTGACCCCTCTGATATTTCATTGCAGGACATCTGGAGAGCCGTTAATTGTCTGGCAACTTCTCTGGCTCAGTCAATGTCTCAGCTATGTGATTTCTCCTCTGGTGCCTCAGCTAATTTAGCTGATTTGGATCAGGGAACTGGCAATTTAGAGTCCAAGTTATCATATTTATCAACTATTAATATGCTGCAACAATCTAGTGCTATTAGAACAGTTAAGGACAATTTGACTCTAAGTTACAAGCAAGACATTTTGGAAAATAAACTGAGGTATAAAAGCCTTCATTTCTTGAACTTTCCTAAAACCAGCTTTATTTTGGTGTGGAATTGTTCAAGAGATATGTGGTAGAAGTTTTACAGTTTTCTTCTGAGAAAACGTTTCTTCTTTCAAATTGCTTTATATGCCTGGATTCAGAACACTTCCACATTTAGAAGAGAGCTCTGCAGATCTTTTAGCTCCTTTTGATAGCTCTGATATGCCCAATATTCTTCAGTCTTCACAGGATAATACTTCTTCCCAAGCTACTCTTGTTATATCCTTTGTACTTGATTCTGACAAAGATCTTGTGTTTCAAAAGTATTTCAAGTATAAAAATAGTTTATTCTATGGACAGAAAATTCAGATATTCCCTGACAGATCCAGGGGGGATCAAATAACAAGGAAGCAGTTTCTTCAATTAAAACAGCATGTTCTTAATATTGGTGCCTCCTTCTATCTGAAATTTCCCTGCAAGTGTGAAGTGGTTCATCATAGGAATAAATATCTATCTGTTAATCCTCTCCATTTAGAAAATTTTCAGTTGGATAAGACATAGGTAGTGTGACATTTGCCCAGCTGCAGGATAGCCCCATAATCAACTGCACTCACCCCTGGGAGCTTCTGATGCCAAGGACCTTTATCGGCACATGCCAGAACTTAAAGGCCTTGTGGCAGGAGAACACCTGAGGCATCTGCAATAACAGCATGGATGCAAACAACCAACATACTAGCTGATGAGATAAACCCCATAAAATGTATACACATCAAAGAACCCAAATGAACTAATCCCTGGCATAGTGAAAAAATAAAGGAAGTCAAAAGAAATCTTAGGAAAAAAGAAAAAGAATGGAGAAAAGACAAAACAACCGAAAACCTAACTAAATATAGAAAACACCTAGCCTACTACAAACAAATTATTCTTGATGCAAAAAAACAATACTTCAGCTCTAAAATAGAGAAGTTTGCAAATAACCCAAGAACCTTATTTACCATAGTAAAAAACCTCACCAATGATAAATCAGAATCCCCCCAAAACCTACCAGTAAATAGATGCAATGAAATAGCAAATTTTTTCAGTGACAAAATAGCAAACCTAAAAACCAAAATCCCAAATATAAATAAGCAAGAAATTAAAATGCAAAAAAAAGACATTAATCAATGGACTACTTTTAACGAGATATCAGAACTGGAAGTTGAATCCATGCTAAAAAAGCTAAATCCAGCCCCACATGCAATTTTACCAACTATGGACATAAAAAAAGTAGCCAATACAGTATCTCCAATATTAGCAAAGATCATAAATCTATCCTTAGAGGAGGGAGCCATGCCTGATATACTAAAAGGGGCAATCATAAAACCAATTATAAAGAAAAAAAAACATCGACCCACTTATACTGAGCAATTACAGACCAGTGTCAAATCTACCACTAATTGCAAACTTAATTGAAAAAACTGTACAAAATCAACTAATTGAACACTTAGACAACAATAACATAATGTATCCATCACAGCATGGTT
Organism: Rhinatrema bivittatum; assembly: GCF_901001135.1. Taxonomy (NCBI): domain Eukaryota; kingdom Metazoa; phylum Chordata; class Amphibia; order Gymnophiona; family Rhinatrematidae; genus Rhinatrema; species Rhinatrema bivittatum. Next base: position 80,256,416 of record NC_042624.1, read on the forward strand.
TCCGGAAACATTACAGCACAGAGACACTGCTGCTTTCCCTAACAGACAATTTCATGAGAGGTTTTGATAGTGGAAAACATTACATTCTAGTGATGCTAGACCTGTCAGCAGCATTTGACACAGTAAATCATTACATACTTTTAAAAAGACTAGAAGAAATAGGATTACACAACAAAACAATCAACTGGTTCAGATCATATCTAAACAATGGATACTTTCAAGTACAGATCAGAGACGTAATATAAGAAAAAATAAACCTTCAAACAGGAGTACCACAAAGATCAGCCTTGTCTGCAACACTCTTTAACATATATTTGCTGCCTTTATGTCACCTTCTGGCAGGTCTGGGCATTATACATTACATATATGCTGATGACATTCAATTCATCCTACCCATTGACAACACAATCGAAAAAACTTTAAACCTAGCAAACATGTACCTAAATATTATCAAACAGCTAGTAAATCAAATGGAACTAGTCATTAACATCGAAAAAACAGAATTCCTACATTTAGAATGAAAAAATATAGAGAGAATTCAAAACCCAATTACGCTCAAAAACAACCAGAAAATAGAATTAGCAGAGAAAGTACAGAACCTTGGAGTACTAATTGACATGGAACTAACCATGAAACAACATATATCTTTAAAGGTAAAGGAAGGATACGCCAAACTCATGATTCTCAGGAGACTAAAACCATTACCAACAACTACTAACTTTCGATCAGTGAACAAGCTTTAATATTTGCTAGCACTGATTACTGTAACGCCCTACTGCTAGGATTACCATACACAACGCTAAGACCACTATAAATATTACAAAATACCGCAGCAAGAATTTGACAGGTAAAAGAAAAAGAGACCACATTACCGATACCCTAGCTGAATTACACTGGTTACCCATTGAGCACAGAATACAGTACAAAACACTATGTACTATACACAAATTAATACATAACGAAAAAGCAGAATGGCTGAACACAGCACTTCGTGTACATGTCCCTCATAGAAACCTGAAATCAGCCAAAAAAGCACTCCTAACTGTCCCTTCTGTCAAAACAGCAAGACTAACCCAAGTGAGAGAAAGGTGCATTCGCCAGCTCTCAGCGTGGGCCTAGTAGGCTCACCTAATAGGCTGCATCAACCATGCCACAGCACAAAGGTCCACTACCATTACAGGTAGATAGTTTACCAAGGGCTGGTGGGTTACGCTTAGACTTTCAATGACTGGAATTCCTCTTTTTTATATATATGAATCTTTTCCTTGTTTCTTTACTGTTCCCTGTAATTGCCTTTTAAATATGGGTGGACTCAAAAAACAAAGCGGTAGCCAATCCAGTAGGCTGTGTAACAGTGAAGACAATAGGAATCGGATGATGAAAACAAGCCCTTTATTAAAATGCCCGACTCTGGTCGAGTTTCGCTCTTTTGCACAGAGCTGCCTCAGGGGCAATTGATTGAACCAGGACTTGGATTTGTTAACATTGATGATTTCGCAATGATATTCAGTGCAGTTGAGTTCATATCAAGTCAGAAGAACTTTTTCTTAACCACACAGCAATGCCATGTGATAGCGACAGTGAAGGCAATAATAGTCAATAAATTGTGGATCCAAAGCGAACAAACAGAATTACAGCTAATACAAAGTGGAGCGGATTTTAAAAGCCCTGCTCGCGTAAATCCGCCCAGATTTACGCGAGCAGGGCCTTGCGTGCCGGCGCGCCTATTTTCCATAGGCTTGCCGGCGCGCGCAGAGCCCCAGGACTCGCGTAAGTCCTGGGGTTTTTTGTCAGGGGCGTGTCGGGGCGGGGCCGATCGACGCGGCGTTTTGGGGGCGGGACGCGGCGTTTCGGGGGCGGGCCCGGGGCGTGGCCACGCCCTCCGGAACTGCCCCCAGGTTGCGTCTTGGTGCGCTAGCGGCCCGCTGGCGCGCGGGGATTTACTTCTCCCTCCGGGAGGCGTAAATCCCCGGACAAAGGTGGGGGGGGTTAGATAGGGCCGGGGGGGTGGGTTAGGTAGAGGAAGGGAGGGGAAGGTGAGGGGAGGGCGAAAGAGAGTTCCCTCCGAGGCCGCTCCGATTTCGGAGCGGCCTCGGAGGGAACGGAGGCAGGCTGCGCGGCTCGGCACGCGCCGGCTACCCAAAATCGGCAGCCTTGCGCGCGCCGATCCTGGATTTTAGCAGATACGCGCGGCTACACGCGTATCTACTAAAATCCAGCGTACTTTTGTTTGCGCCTGGAGCGCGAAGAAAAGTACGCGAACGCGCCGTTTTTAAAAATCTACCCCAGTATTTGTGGTTAAGAAAAAGTTCTTCTGACTTGATATGAACTCAACTGCACTGAATATCATTGCGAAATCATCAATGTTAACAAATCCAAGTCCTGGTTCAATCAATTGCCCCTGAGGCAGCTCTGTGCAAAAGAGCGAAACTCGGCCAGAGTCGGGCATTTTAATAAAGGGCTTGTTTTCATCATCCGATTCCTATTGTCTTCACTTTTAAATATGGGGACTTATGACGTTTTCTTGTTTGAAATTTTCCAGTTCTTTGTATTGCTCAATATGTATCTTTGCTTTTGATTTATTTCATATTATGATATAACACTCAATAAAAAAATTAATTAAAAAAAAGTCTATAAGCAGAAGTTGTGTCTCAGGCATTGTCTGTTTTTGTCTAGGAAGAGACGTTGCTGTGAATTAATCTGGACTAAGCTTTTCCTTAACTGTGAGTGTTACTTGTTTTATTTCTACCTGCAATGCATCATAAGCTAAGGAAATGTTGTTCCTGCTTATCTAACAATAAAACCTGTGCTAAAACTCCAATCCCAATGTGTTTGCAATTTAGGGGATTTTATCCTGACATATTGTTTGGAATAGGTACTCCCTAGACTTCATCATGCCACTCTCAGAAACCTTTATAGTATCTCCCTGTGAGTCAGACTCCAAGGGTGACTGTAAGGACCACCCTGGAGAGGCTTTGGCATTTGGAAGTGGTGGTTCTTGTGTTGTTGTGGTGCAGGGCTGGATGGCTATTCCATTTACTTCAAAGTCCCCAAAAAAGAATGGATCTCTTCATCCCATTCTCAATCTCAAAGGCGTCAACAGATGCCATTGGATTCCTTGTTCCTGTATGAAAATCCTTTGATCCATTATTGTAGTAATCTGGTAGGGAGAGTTTCTCACTTCCATGGATTTAACAAGGCTTCTTTTCACATCATAAGAACATAAGAACATGCCATACTGTGTCAGACCATGGGTCCATCAAGCCCAGCATCCTGTTTCCAACAGTGGCCAATCCAGGCCATAAGAACCTGGCAAGTACCCAAAAACTAAGTCTATCCCATGCTACTGTTGCTAATAATAGCAGTGGCTATTCTCTAAGTCAACTTAATTAATAGCAGGTAATGGACTTCTCCTCCAAGAACACAGCTATACTAATTGCACTAACCACATCCTCTGGCAACAAATTCCAGAGTTTAATTGTGCGTTGAGTGAAAAAGAACTTTATCCGATTAGTTTTAAATGTGCCACATGCCAAATTCAAGGAGTGCCCCCTAGTCTTTCTATTATCCGAAAGAGTAAATAACTGATTCACATTAACCCGTTCTAGACCTCTCATAATTTTAAACACCTCTATCATATCCCCCCTCAGCTGTCTCTTCTTCAAGCTGAAAAGTCCTAACCTCTTTAGTCTTTCCTCATCTACATCATCCACATCAGGGAATGTCATCAGCTTTGATTTCACATTCTAGGCAAACATTTTCAATTCAGAGTCCTCCCATTTTGGCTCTTCATGGCGCCAAGAACCTTTACCAAAGTGATGGTAGTAATCATGGCTTTTTTGAAAAGAGACGATATACTACTTGTGTATCTGGATGACTGATTGATAAGGCCAAGTCATTTCAGGAGGGCCAGTCAGCCTTGGCTAAAGTAGTTCAAGTTTTGGAAAGCCTAGCTTGGGTGATCAATTATGTGAAGAGCAATCTTTCACCTTCCCAGTCTATGGAATATTTAGGGACTTGATTTGATACCAAGGTTGGCAGGTCTGTCTGTCTCAGGAAAGGATAACCAAAATTTTGACTTGTGCAATCATTTCATTTGAGGAGGGCTCCCAGGGTGTAGGAATACCTCCAGATGCTCAGTTCGGTGGTGGCCATCTTGGAATTGGTCCTGTCGACCAGGGCTTACATGCAGCTCCTCCAGAAGTCTATTTAACTTGTTGGTCTCCTCAGTTGCAGAATTATAAGAAATCTTCCCCTCTTGCCAGCCATGAGAGACAGCCAGTTATGGTGGTCACTTCCAGAGAATCTATTGAAGGGAATGGCTCTAGAACCTCTCAGTTGGATATTAGTCACGTAATATGCCAGCCTAATGGGTTGGAGGCTATTGTTGTGGCCAAGTGGCTCAGGAGCTGTGGTCCAAGAGGTGGCAGCTTGGACCATAAACATGTTGAAGATCAGAGTCATCTGATTGGCCCTGGTTCAGTTTTTTTCTGTTATTGTCAGCAGTGACAGTCCAAGTTCTCTTAGACAACACCACAGTAGTGATATATGTGAATAGTTAGGGAGGCACCCAGAGTGCACTGGTGGCCCAGGAAGCAAATCTTCTCTTCTGTGGCACAAAGCAGCACCTCCTTCAGCTTTCTGCCCACATTACAAGAGTGGAAAATGTTCATGCAGACTTCCTTAGCAGAAACATATTGGATCCTGGAGAGTTTATGCTCAGCTGAGAGGCTTTTCTGTTGATAGTTGACTAATGGGAGTTTCCTCACATGAACATCATGGCAGCTTATTCTCTATCTCTCCACCAGTTACAGTCTGCTACATAAAGGGCCAGTAGTAATGGAAGATCCAACTCCATTTTGTCTTACAACCTCACCCTTCAAAGGTTTTGCATGCACAGAAAGAGATATCCAGCAGTAGTGATTTCTACCCTGTTGAAAACCTGAAAGAGTTTGATCTCTTTGATGAATGTTTGTTTGGCATCAGAGAATTATTGCAAGGAGCTCTCAGTTTTGCTGACGTAGGTGGATGCCCCAACCATCCTGACCTTTTTGCAACAGGGGTTACATAAGGGTTTGGCTCTTAATTCTCTAAGGGTTCAGGTGGAGGTGATTTCTGGTTTTAGGGATTGGATTCAGAGAGCCTTGGTGGCGTCTAATTCAAATATGAGACAATTATAAATTCATTGTCCTTTCAGAGCTATGGCTCCTCAATGGGATCTCAATTTGTTCCTTAGCATTCTTGTATGTTGTCCCTTAAATGGTCAATTTTCTCAGTGGAAAAGGGTAAACAGTGGAGTGCCTTAGGCATCTGTACTTGGACCAGTGTTTTTCAATACAGTGGACCCTCGAGTTACAATCGGCTTGACTTACAAACAACTTGGGTTACAACCAAAATTTTAGTTTTGAGTTACAACCAAAGTCTTGAGTTACAACCTGAATGCCGGCCAAGACCTGCTTGTGCGTGCGGTTGCTTCTAATTGGACGTTTTTTCCTGTCAATCACACTTTTTAAGACATGGTGGGTGGGACTTCTGCTCTGCTGTTGCAGTGATTGGCTGCTGACGCTGCCAATGAGGCCTGTCCATCTCAGGTGCACCCAGAGCTACAAATGTTCACAGGAGCACATAGGCAGACTCAGCACGGCATTGCAGCAAGCAACAGCATCACTGGTGACCAAGGAAGCTTCTGTGCAGCAGCAGAAAGGGAGTGTAGCACTCAGCTGGCTATAGCAAGGTATCAGGAGGGGAGGAATGTGTATGTTGGGAGGGGGAAATGAGAGTTTGGGGGCCAGAGATGTGCTCTGAGGGGGTGGGGAGGGGGGGGGGGAATCCTCCCCCTCCTCCCTTCCTGCAAGCCAAAGGTGTCAACTTGAATGGTGAGTACAGTATGAAATTGTTGTTTCTGGTAGGCTAGGCACATTTTTTCTAACTTTTTGGTGAGTACACTAGGAAAATTATAGGTGTTTCTGGTAATTACGCACATTATATAACCCTTTTTTACTATGGAAATGTTAGGTAAGGGGTGCTTTGGGAGGTTTGGAATGCATTATGGGTATTTCCATTATTTCTTATAGAAAAACATAGTCTTGACGTACAACCAACTTGAGTTACAACCAGCCCTCTGGAACGAATTGAGTTTGTAAGTCAGGGGTCCACTATATATATATAAATGATATGGAAAGGAATACGATGAGTGAGGTTATCAAATTTGCGGACGATACAAAATTATTCAGATAGTTAAATCACAAGCGGATTGTGATACATTACAGGAGGACCTTGCAAGACTGGAAGATTGGGCATCCAAATGGCAGATGAAATTTAATGTGGACAAGTGCAAGGTGTTGCATATAGGTAAAAATAACCCTTGCTGTAGTTATATGATGTTAGGTTCCATATTAGGAGCTACCACCCAAGAAAAAGATCTAGGCATCATAGTGGATAATACTTTAAAATCGTCGGCTCAGTGTGCTGCAGCAGTCAAAAAAGCAAACAATGTTAGGAATTATTAGGAAGGGAATGGTTAATAAAATGTAAAATGTCATAATGCCTCTGTACCGCTCCATGGTGACACCGCACCTTGAATATTGTGTACAATTCTGGTCGCCGCATCTCAAAAAAGATATAGTTGCGATGGAGAAGGTACAGAGAAGGGCAACCAAAATGATAAAGGGGATGGAACAGCTCCCCTATGAGGAAAGGCTGAAGAGGTTAGGGCTGTTCAGCTTGGAGAAGAGACGGCTGAGGGGAGATATGATAGAGGTCTTTAAGATCATGAGAGGTCTTGAACGAGATGTAAATCGGTTATTTACACTTTTGGATAATAAAAGGACTAGGGGGCATTCCATGAAGTTAGCAAGTTGCACATTTAAGACTAATCGGAGAAAATTCTTTTTCACTCAATGCACAATAAAGCTCTGGAATTTGTTGCCAGAGGATGTGGTTAGTGCAGTTAGTGCAGTTAGTGTAGCTTGGTTCAAAAAAGGTTTAGATGAGTTCTTGGAGGAGAAGTCCATTAACTGCTATTAATCAAGTTTACTTAGGGAAAAGCCACTGCTATTAATTGCATCAGTAGCATGGGATCTTTTTAGTGCTTGGGTAATTGCCAGGTTCTTGTGGTCTGGTTTGGCCTCTGTTGGAAACAGGATGCTGGGCTTAATGGACCCTTGATCTGACCCAGCATGGCAAATTCTTATGTACTTATGAAACTCTTGGGTCTATCTCTAAAGATAGTTTTTCTGGTAGTCATTTATTTAGCAAGATGCATTTCAGAATTGCAGGCTTTGTCATGCAGAGACACTTATCTGACGTTTTCAGAGGGAACTTTCTCTCTGTGTCTTGAGGTTCTTCTTGCCCAAGATAGTATCTCAGTTTCATCTAAACTAGCCTATCTCTGTTTGAGCTTTCTCAAAAGAGGAATGTCACAGCAAGCATAAGTCGTTGCGCTGTTTGAATGTTCATTAAGTTCTCCATAGGTATCTGAAGGTTACTAATGCCTTTAGGAAGTCAGATAAGCTCTTCTTGTTTGGTGTCAATTTTGGAGGAAGTGTCCAAATGATTATTGGCCCACTGGATCAAAGAGACAATCTCATGAGCATATTTACTGAAGATTAAGCAGGTTCCAGAGGCACTTCATGCTCATTCGATGAGGACTCAAATGTCCTCAAGATCAGAGGGGGGTGGCAATTATTCCAGAAGATATTTGTAGGGCAGCCATGTGTTTGTCTCTACATCCATTCACTAAGCATTACAGAGTGGATGTACATGCTAAGATAGATGTGGAATTTGAAGCAAGCATTCTCAAGGTAGCCCTGTTTTCTTCCCTCTCATGTTAGAGGGAGTTTGAATACTACCCATGCATCTGGTCTAGTGCAGCAAGATGATAAGGAAGGAGAAATTTGTTCTTTACCTGTTAATTTCCTTCCTTTGAATCCTACTATACTAGTCCAGAACCTGCTCGGGATGTCAGGTCTGAGGTTACTACTTGCTTTTGTACAAAGTCTTCAAAGGTTACAAAATGGTCATCCTTATTTTGGAGCATCTGAGGTGCATTACCATCTAGACATCTAGATCTGTAATTTCTCTTTCTCCCCCCCCCCCATCCCGTCCTGCCTGTTGGAATGAGAGAAGGAAGTTTTATTGGAAAGTTTCCTTCTGTTATATTTAAAGAATTGCTGTTAGGATTATATAAGAAGTTGGTCTAATACTTTGTTGCTTTGTCAAAAATATACTGGCAACTTACTGTGCTGTACTAGTAATGATATTACTGGAAAGGTCATGTTCTCTGTCTCTATCTGATGACAGGATGACATAAACCCATGCATCTGGGCTGATGTAGCAGGGTTCAAAGAAAGGAAATTAATAGGTAAAACCAAATTTCTCCATTCTTGGCAGGCACATGCTTGCCGTTAAACTACTTTTCTTACCTAGGTTGCTTTACTCTCTATAAGTTTCATCTGGGTATTCTTACAGTAGCTTTGTGAGTGACGCTGGCGCAAGGTCTGCTCAGCTTTGCTTTTCACCCAGGATTGTTTTGTTCACATGAAAATATAAAGGAATCATAAATGGTAATGCTATGGCTTGTCTAGTGCAGCTTGTTCATCGCAAGTAAGGACTTTCACAGTAATAAAATGTCATCTATTTTTAACTAAGGATGAAGGGAATCCTAATAACCAAGAAGTAAAAAGCTAAATTTCTTCTCTTTTATTCATTTAGAGTGCAACAAAGATGAACCATGTATTAAAAGGAAGAAAGAATGTAATCATCACTGCAAAAACAAAGATACATGTGGACATGATTGCTGTAAGCAAGTTTTAATATTTGAAGCATATTTTTGACCCAGCAAATTTCTCATTTGGGCTTTCAGCTTAGTTGGAACTGGCTTCTGGGCACTGACCAGTGATGGATTTATTTACTTATTTAAAAATTGTATTGGCTGTTCACATCCAAAGTTTGAGACGGGGTACAATAAAACAAATATAAAAATATTAATTAGATGCACAAAGAGAAAGCAAACAAAACCTTCCAACAAACCCAGCAGACAGTAGCATGATCAAGATATTATTATGCAGTCATCTACTCAAAAGATTGCTAACCAAGAGAAAAACAAGGACAGATTTTGAGACTTACAAAATAGCTACCAATACACGCCAGCCACTCTTAAAGGCTACGCACTTCCAGACATCTCTATGTAGTGTAGAATTTCTGTATATCAAGTTCAAAGGCCTGCTTATATTAAAAAAAGTTTTAAAATGTTTTTTAAATGAACTAGTACGTGATGTTAAGCAAAGTTGCTCAGGAAAAAGGTTCCAGTAAAAAAAGGGGCCCAGTAACAAAGAAGGCACACTCTCGAGTTTCGCTGAAATGTGTAGATCCTAAAGAGGGCATCTCTAAGAGGCTTCAGTGGACAGATCATAATGCTCACATAAAATAATGTATGCACAGGATAGCATTAAGTGTGGTTGAAGAGGTGCTATTTAACAATTTGTGAATTAGCATAGCCAATTAAAATTTGACCCTTCACTGGATAGGAAGCCAGTGGAGAGCTTGGAGAACAGGAGTAATATGTTCTTTGATGCTAGTCCCAGCTGGAATACAACAGGCAGCAGAATTCTATACATTCTGCAATGCTCTTAAGGTTCTTTAGGTTCTTGCCATCCCTAGGAATAGTTGGTGTGTTGCCATCCCTCCCCCACACCCAGGAAGATCGGACTACAGGAAATAAAGGGTCTAAGGTGTAGCCCCATAGTTTATTTTGGCACTTCTGGGATAGATTCTGTGGCAAGAATTTGAAAAAAACTTTCATTTTTTATATTACATTATAAAAATAAAGTAGTTTCCCAATCTTGCTTACAACTTACAAAAATTACAGGGAGAGGCTGTGCCTCCTTTCTCTGCTCATATTTTAATTGTGCAAAACTATATATGTTATTCAATAGCCTGTCCTCTCCCTGCCCCTGGGCCCACCATTGCTTTCTGTGGGTGAAAGTACTCACATTGTTGAACTATGCGAGTACTTTTATCTGTAGACAGGTTGGTCAATAATCAAAGCCCTGATTATCTGCAGGCCAAATGCTATCTTTTCCAGGGACAATCCGGACAGAGATCAGCCACATAAATGGGTGATGTCATCTGATGTTGCCAAGAGAGAGGAGTTTTTCAGAACTCAGAAAAATGAAGGTTTTTCTAAGCATGCATGGAACTTCCCATGCAGCTGTTGCCTGAGTAGCCTCAGTCTTTTTTCTTCTGCTTGTATGAACAGATATGTTTTTTTATGTCTGTTTTCAGTGGATCTTCAAAGTTTTTGGCTTTTGATTTTTCTTTTCTGTTTGGTTTTCTTTTCTGTTTATTTTTCTTATCCCAGGATAAGCAGAATGCTAGTCCTCACATATGGGTGACGTCACTGATGGAGCCCTATTGCGGGAAAACTTTCTGTCAAAGTTTCTAGAAACTTTTGACTGGCACTGTGAGGCCACTGAGCATGCCCAGCATGCCATGATATTCTCTGCCACAGGGGTCTCTCTCTAGTCTTCGTTTTTCCGCGCTGCTGTAAGCATAGCGGATTAGGAGCCTTTGTGAGTTCCCTCACAAATTTGTGTGACTAAAAGTCATATTTTTCTCAGAATATTCTCCCACACGGGATCTCTCTCGGTTTTCCACCGGCTGGTGAGTAAAATCTGTGTCTTGTTTACTCTCTGAGTAAAACTGATTTTTTTCTCTCAAGATTTCTCTTTTGTCATCGACGGCTGTCGATACAAAATAGCTACGGGGTTTAAAAAATGTCCCGTTTGTAACCGTACAATGTCAATTACGGACCCACACCTCGAGTGTGTGATGTGTTTGGGGGAGAAAGACAATGTCAATTCCTGTCCTAAGTGTGCAGAGATGACGTTGAAAGGGAGAAAGGCCCGCCAGGAGAAGATGGAGCATCTATTCCATCTGCAACTTCTCCCATCTCCTTCGACTTCGACGAAATCATCTCCGGCCAGAGTCTCCACGCGTGTACTTTTCAAAAAACGCCGTCCGGAAGGATCGGGGGACCATCCGTCGCCGACGTCGTCGATAGCATCGGTGAAATCAGTCGGCGAACACCGATCAAAGCATCGTCATCGACACCGACATCCATCGGCATCGGAATCACCTCTCTCCCCAGGGAAATTGAGCGCAAAGTGGCCATGGACCCAGGAAACACCCATTCCTTCACGCCTGGGCCTGTTCAACAAGAGATGCCGATTGCTGAACCTCCACAGGGCTCTGTAGAGGATATACAAGCACAGCCTCCGCCACCGCGTACAACTGCTCTGCCCTCACCAGTTGTAACGCCGGAATTGTCTGATTTTATCAGACAAGTGGTTCTTCAGGCACTTCAGGAACAACAGTTTACTCTGGCGCCTTTGCCGATGCCGGTGCCCCTACCAATGCCGGTGACATCACCGATGCCGGTGCCCACATCGAAGCCAATCCCTGCATCGACACCGATCTTCGCACTGATACCAACGGTTCCATCGACGCCGATACCGTCAAAATTTTTGAAACCTCCACTGGGGCACCCATCGATGCCAACACCGATGCCAACCCCTATGCCATCGATGCCGATGACGCCCAGGGACCCGGAACGACCGGAAATGGCACTCTTCCAACTTCTCATGAAGAAATTGGAGAAAGTAGTCGATGCCCTTCCACCAAAACCATCAGAGGACACTTCTGCAGAGATACCCTCTGATGATCCGCAACCAGGACCTTCGGGGCTCCATCATCCACCAAGATACTCCCCACTATCTCCATATCAGGGTGATCCAAATGACACTTGGGATGATACCCACACAGATACATCATCTGAAGATTTTATGGCGGAGCCCTCACCTCCAGATCAAAGAAAAAAGTCTCCACCAGAGGATTTATCCTTTTCCAACTTCATTCAGGATATAGCAGATACCATACCCTTCACATTAGTTGCGGAAGAGGATACCAGACAGCAGACATTGGAGGTACTCCAATTTGTTGACCCTCCAAAGCAGGTATTGGCCATACCTATTCATGAGGTCCTCCTAGATCTACAACATCGACTCTGGGAGCACCCATGCTCTGTACTGCTGTAAATAAACGAATGGACACTACGTATCTAGTATAGTCTGTTCCTGGATATCAAAAATTGCAGCTTCCTCATCACTCAATAGTGGTGGAATCTGCTCAAAAGAAATCAAAGAGAATACGTCCACATTCTTCGACCTCCCCCCCAGGGAAAGATTATAGATTTTTAGACTCCCTGGGTAGGAAGGTATATCAAGGAGCTATCCTGAACACCAGAATTTCCTCCTACCAACTCTACATGACTCAGTATCAGAGGAATCTGTGGAAACAGATGCAAGACTTTACTACATCTTTACCACAGCAATATCAGGAAGCAGCCCAGGCCATCATCCATAAGGGACTTGAAGCTGGGAAGCATGAAGTCAGAGCTGCTTACGATAGCTTCGAAACAGCTTCCAGGACAGCAGCTTCTGGGATTTCTGCTAGGCATTGGGCATGGCTTAAGGCCTCTGACCTTAGACCTGAAGTCCAAGATAAACTGGTCGATTTGCCATGTGTTGGAGACAACCTATTCGGTTCAAAGGTCTAAGACGCTGTGGCACAACTGAAAGAGCATTCAGAAACCCTGCGCCAACTATCCCTAGTTCCACAGGAACCTGCTACACTGCCATCTCGCCATCCTACACGACGTGAACCCAGACGTCCATTCTACCGACAGAGACGTTACTACCCTCCAGCATCGAGGGGCAGGTCTACTAGGCCGCAACAATGTTCTCAGTCCAGGCAAACAAGCACTGCTCGGCCTCAGCCCCCACCTCAGACTGGACCAACTGCGGGGTTTTGAGGCCACAACCAGGGAACAAATCCATCTCCTCAACCCTTGAGCAGATCTACCAGTAGGAGGCCGAATATCCTACTTTTACAACCATTGGACAAACATAACAGAGTACTGCCATTCGGACTTGCCTCTCATTTGATGGTCAGTTTTTTCTTCAAACTCATGGTATCAGTAGCACCGCCACCTTCTACTGCCAATCCAGTTATGGATGATTATGAGGAAATGTACATTTATTACTTAAGATTTACATTTACACATCTCTAGAGTTTAATAAGATCTCTCTTTTGGTTTGGTATATTGATGACCTTTTTTTCATTTGAAACACAGCAATTTCTGAGCTTTTAGTCTGTTATAGGTAGATGAAAACTGTAAATCCACGGTTAAAATTTACAATAACTCATGATCGCAACCAAGTGGCATTTTTGGATATTTTGATTAAAAGAGCTTGTGATGCTATTCAAACAACTATGTTCTGTAAAACTACTGATAGAAACAATTTCTTGCTGTATCAAAGTTTTCTTCCTAATTCCTTTAAAGCTGGATTGCCAGTAAGTCAGTTCTTCAGTATACAGAGGATTTGTTCCACAACATGTGAATTCAAATCACAGGCATATACCTTGGCAGGATGATTTCTAATGAGAGGTTGTCCCATGAAAATTATTAAGGCAGCCTTTCAGTCTGCACTATTTTCTGACAGACATTCTCTATTTAGACTATTGGGGTAAAAAACAAGATTCAACCAGTGTATGTGTGGTTCCTTATTTAAATAAATAGAAATGTTTTGTTGAGAGTGTCAGACGTCACAGGCTCATTCTGTCATTACACAAAGTGTTTGAAGAACCTCCTCTTATTGCATACTCTCATGGCCCAAATATCAGGGATCATATTGTGAAGGCTTTTCTTCTGTCTCTTATTGTAAACACCGTTGAAGTCACCAGTCGACGACATTATCCATGTGAGCAATGCAATCTCTGTCCTATCACTTTATCTGGCTCCACCTAGGTTCATCTTATGATTAATTTCCAAGTTCATTTGAATTTTAATATCTCATGTGATTCAAAATAAGCCATCTATGTTATACAGTGCGATTGACCACTGCTGTATGTAGGTAGGACCAAGCAACAATTCAAACTCAACAATTCAAACTCAAACTCAACAGTTGCCTAAAAACTAAGAAAGAACATGTTCCTGTGGTGAAACACTGCATTAATAAGAACCACAGTTTTGAAGATCTCTATTAGGATATTAGTGATATAGCAGTGCCCTCCAGGAGAGGGGGAGATGTTTCAGTTTTGAATTACAAGCAGCAGCAGTAAGAGAATCAGGAATGGGATGAAGAGAAGGTGAGAGGACTAGGGATGAGGGAGGAGAGTGAGGTGGGGATAGGAAGGATTGGACATGAAGAAGACAAGAGAAAGAGCATCGGGAATCTGGGATGGGGAGGAGGAGGGAGAAGGAGAAGGATGAGAGAATGAAGAATCCGGTATCAGGAGAGAAAGAAAGATAGGAAGGGATATTCCAGCAACTGGGGAATACAATCCGAGATCAAAGGAAGGAGGATTCAAATTGCAGTGGGGGGAGGAGGGAAGTGTCCATACCCGGCTCTGATTTTGCTCCCCCTTCTGTCACCATCCCCTCACGAACCTCCAGCCCAATCTGGCACACACAACACACACATACACACACATCCAGCACTGATCCCTTCTCTCTCATACACACAAGCACTACCCCCTATTGTTCTCTTTTCTCATACACAGATAATGTCTCCGAACCAGTCCCCTCTCATCCCCCAGCCCCTTCCTCATGCTTCAGTGTTCCCCTTTTTGCCCTTTCTGACCTCTCCAAAATGATCCCCTTTTAATCCCCCAGCCTTTTCTTACTCCCAGTTGATCCCCTTTCTCATACCCAGTTTATATCTTTGGTATTGCCCCTGATCTGGGCCAGCAGAAGGAAGAGAGCAACAGCAATGATAGGAGAGGAGGGGATTAGGGAGCAAAGTAATTATTCTTTGCTCTGTTCTGTCTGCTCCAGACTAAACCCTTCCTCTTCTTTCCCTGAATGACAGGAGGGATGACAGGAATGACAGGAGGGAGATATTGGATTAAGAAACAGACTGGCTCTTTTTTGCTGTTTGCATCAGCCTCACCCATTTCCTTTCTGTTCCAGGGGCAGAATTAGGGAGAAGAGCAGCTTTTCCTTCCTCTGTTTTCTCCCTGCCTCACCTCTCCCCTCTCCTCCCTGTATGCAATTTACTGTACCCCAAGGTGTTGTATAGTAAATTGTCTACAGTTACAAGTTCCTTCTCCAAAGAGCTCACAATCTAAATGGGCACCTGAAACATCAGACAATAAAGAAACTTATCCAAGGTCACAAAGAGTGTCAGCAGAAGAAGCAGAATTTGCATCCTTGTTCCCAGCTCATTATTCTAAACCAAGGGTTCTCAAGCCAATCTTCAGGTTACACCTAGCCAGTAAGATTTTCAGGATATTCATAATGAATATGCATGAGATAGATTTGCATGCAATGAAAGCAGTGGATTGAGACCCCTTGCTCTAACCACTAGGCTAGTGCCACTCCCTAAAATTAATATAATTTGAGATATTTACTCTAAGCAGCAGTTCAGATTATTAAAAAACTGGATAGCATGTTAAAAGATCACTGATTTAATCTAAAATATATTTTATTAGGTAAAATTGGTCTACAACAGAAAGAAGAAATAAAGGCAGAATCACAATTTTCTTCATATCTGACTGATTTAAGGAACCGAAATGCACTTTCATCAGCTCCCTCAGTAAAACGACTGAAGGTAATTTGTAAAACATGCCCCTAGCAGAGAGATCATGTCAATTATGGATACTTACTTCAATACATTAGTACTATACAAAGAGACAAGGTTTCTGGATAGAAATAGACAATAATAGAAGAGAGCTTTGCAGGCTATCACATTAATATTCTTAGTGATATTACAATTCCTATGTCAGAACATTATGGTGTCCTAAAAGAAAACAGAATAATTGCACAACTAAAATGTAATTCATTCCATTTAGTCTCACACTCTCACCAATGGCTATGGTGATAGTATGGGACCAAGGCTCCTCCTTTGAGACTTTTCCTCTCACTGATTTGAGCTGAGTTGGCAGTGACATCAGGCTAATTAACCAGTTTTGCTTTGATCTCTACCTGATTAATTAGCCTCTTCATATTTAGATGACAATCTAGTAAGACACAATCATATTAATGCGTGATGTTACACAGAAGCATAGTAATTTCAACTCTGGAATAGGGTTAAGCAATCGTTTCAGTTTTATTTTATTTTGTGCACACAAATATTTTCCTGTGACTATTTATGCATGCAAAAAATTTGCCCACATAAAAAAAACAAACTAAAATGGATTATAAATTGGGCAGATGGTTCTTAAACCCATTGCAAGATCTAATTCACATAGGTGCCTGATTTTGCACTCAGATGGGAATATCGTATTACCAGAAGATACAGCTGAGAACCTTATCTCCAAAACAAAGGAGCTGCAATTTATTAATTGTACAACTGCCAAACAAGGCTTCATCTTATGAAACTAATGATCTCAGTTTCAGATTTGGTATCCTGGGTAAAATTCCATTTCAGATCACATAAAAATTGATTCTTAAGAGTGTGGTCAGTTCCTAGAGGCGACATCTCTTTTCAAATAAATTTACATTATGCTATCTATGCTTGTCACTTTAACTGATGGCATCTGGCATGCTGTCTAGTGATAGCAATGTTATTTATTATGGACGTGGGGACAGAGGGCCACTAAATAACATACTGAACCTAGCTTAGTGCCCCCACCCTGATTTATTTTAAGGATTATTATTGTTTGTTGTGATTTGTGTTGGGAATTTTATGATGCCTATTTATTTTGAATTTGATATTCTATAACATAGGTATATTTATTTTATTTACCTGAACCACATTAAGATATTTTTTATTTTCAGTATATTATAAATAAACTGATTGTTGCAGGAGTGGATCCTTGGACTGAGGTGAGGTTGGTGCTACCCACAGGGAGGAGCCCTGCAGGTCCTCACTGTTGGCAGGCGGAGCTGGCTGGAGCAGAGGCCCAACAGGAACTTCACCAATACCAGCCTTCGTTCCCCTTAGGTTGAGCCCTCGGGTGCTGGGGCCAGCTGGACATAGGCGCAGGCCTCTGTGCAGAGATGAATCCTTCACAGAAGAGACAGTTGGCCAGCGGGAAGAGAACAAACTCAGTCCAAGCAGAGGTTGGGGCAGGCAGCAGATGGCAGATTCGAGAGATGGCCGAGGTCAGGGCGAGCAGGGTTCAGCAGGATGAGAAGCAAGTGGCAGTCAAAAGGCAGGTGGAAATCCCATGTGGTTGAAAAGAGGTCCGAAGTCAAGCCAGGAATCCAAACAAAGATGAAGCTGGCGGTCCAAGCCAAGGTTAAGCCAAGGAGTCAATCCAAGGGAAGGAAGACAATGCAGAACAACAGGAAGACACCGAAGACAGATGAGGGACCACCAGATGAGAACACAGGAACTCTGAAGAAGCAGGAAGGGAGCAGGGACATGAAGACAAGGCACTGGAACAGAAGTAGGATCAGAAACCAGGAATGTCATAGCAAACAGCAACTCCAAGGAGTTCGGACTATTGCCGAGGCATCTGAGGCAGGGTAGAGCAGGCCTTAAACAGGGAGAGGCCTATGATATCATCCAGGGGTGCTGCGGAGGATTTCCCACCGCAGGCCCTTTAAGACTGCCAAAGTCATGTGCGTGCGCGCCTTGGGACGCGCCGCTCAGCTGAGTGGCATCCCTAGCACGGTGCATCGGGCCTGTGCAGCAACTGGCCACTTCTTCCACCGGGGCCCAGCCACAGCATCGGTGGGTCTCCTGCTACCTGGACCTGGAGGTAAGAGTGGCCAGTCGTGGGACGGACCCACAACTGGCCAAATGCAATACTGATTAATCAATAAATTCAGAGGTAGTGACAAAACAGAATCCATCTATTAAAAGGGTTTTCTTTTATGGCTTCTGCATGGGTATTCATCACTATAGATGCAATCCAGATAGGATAGTGTGCGTTTTATAACACAGACTAGCTTAGGGACACTATTTAGAACAGGAGAAATACCTTCATGTGAACATTTTAGAAATGAGAGATAAAATAAATTCTTTACAATATATCAAGACTAATTCATGACTGTTAAGTCAGAATATAATCAGATAATGACTACTGTAACTGTCATGCCAATAAACAAAGGAGTACGAAGAGTGTAACAATGATAAAATAAACCATGGGCAGGATGACATTTATTATCTTAACACACCTCTTCATCCAGCCAGACCAGTCTAGATGCATGATTTATACCTTCTAACCAGCAAATCGAGACAGAGACTAACAAGTATGCTGACATGAACTCTTATAGGCTCCCATTCTTACCTCAGCCTGCCAGCATTCTCTGTCTCCAGCAGATGGCAGGCAAGCAGTTGAGGCCTAGTTAGGCCAGGTGAAAAAGACAGAAATGTAGAGGTCCATATTCAAAAGCAGAAGTTAGCCGGGGGCACTTTATTCAGCTAAATTTAACTAGCTAATAAGATAGCCAGGTAGAATTTAGCTCGCCAAGGGGGTCATTTATCAAAGTGCTATATGGTGTTTTTGCATGCGTTAAAGCACCTTTAACGCATGCAAAAACAAGAGAGCAAGAGAAAGAGAGAGAGAGAGAGACTAGACATAATGCACTCATACTAGGTAGGTATTTATACCTCTATATGAGGCCCACATAGTTACTTGAGGTGAGGTTTAGGTAGGAGTGTAGGGGTTAGGGGCCATTTTGACATTCAGAGAGAGACATACGAACAGAACAGTGCTCTCTTGTGAAAATTTGATGACCTTTGGAATGAGGAAACTTACCCAAAGATGAGATTTGTGCAATGTTCTCTCAACCTAGCTTAATGGACTCTCTACCTGAGTGAACTTGACCACTGTAAATTTTCACAAAAGTTAATCTATATCCCCTATTTCCAGTTAGGCACTTAAGTCCTTAGAATAGTGGTTCCCAAACATGTTCTAAGGGAACCCCAGCTAGTCAGATTTTCAAGATATCTGCAATACCTAAGCGCAATATCAGACAACATCTCCTTTAAAAAAGAACTTAAAACCTGGCTCTTCAGCAAAACATTCAGAGATGGCGTAGGCTAACTTCATAAAACATACAACAGCTCCCCGGTAAATTGAGCACTCTAATCCCTATTACCTCACCCTCCCGCCTGACCCCCCTTACCCCCTCCCTAACTTTTCTTCGCTGGAATTTCCCTCACCATATATTCTTGTGCATAGTTATTTATGTTTTACAAATGCCTCCGAGCTAGTAATGCTCTAATGTTTTATGACCTGACCTTGTTCATTCGTTTAATTCCAGTTATATGTTTTTTACCCGATCAGTTTGATGTATACTATACCGTTATATGTAACAATTTGTTCGATTGTAAACCGGGGTGAAGGCTAACTGCTAAACCTCGGTATAGAAAAGCCTTGAAATAAATAAATAAATAAATTAATTAATTAATTAATATGTAAGAGTATAGATAATGCATGCAAATCTTGCTCATGCAAGTTATTGCAGATATCCTGAAAACCTGACTGGTTGGGAACCATTTCCTTAGAAAATTGCCCCCCACCCTTGCTTTTTCAGCAGAACCAAACTCTTATTTCTCTTTAACTCATATTTTTTCGTGTTTATGATTTTAATCCACTCTGCTACACATGAACAATTATGGTGTATTTATTATAAATGGCATACATAGTTGTATACTGTATATGTAAAATATTTGTATTCTGTATTTTGTAATAGATGCAGATGTTAAATGAAACTCATAATCTGGATCTCCAGCAATTTGTCTTCAAACCAAGAATCTTGTATCCAGCATTGCCCAGGTACTGGAAGCTCATAGGAATTATGAGGGCAGTATTCAAAGATATTTAGCTGGGTGACCAAGGAGTTACCTGGGTAAATCCTGTGGGTGAAAATTGACCTCCCCCTAGTGACTAGGTTTTTATTTTAGATTTTTATATTCTGCTTTTTTGGCATTTCAAAGCAGATTACATTCAGGTACTATAGGTTTCCCTATCCCCAGAGGGCTTAAAATCTAAGGCCTAGATTTATCAAATTGCTTTTAATATCGCATGCGATAGAAAAAGGGGCATGTTTTATGCTAATTTCCTAATTATCACAATGTGTGCTATTACTGCAAAGTGTGTTAACTTTTTGCAGTAATACTTACATAATTGCATTTTTCTAGCTGCAAAGTGCTCATTTGAGAGAGAGATACTGACTGACTATCTATAAGGCCCTTGTAGTAGTTAACTATTTATATCTCTATAGGAGGCCTACCTAGTAACTCAAGGTGAAGTTTAGGTACTAGTGTAGGGGTTAGGGGCCATTTTACATGCAGAGTGAGACGTACGAACAGAACAGTACTCTCTGGTGAAGATTTGATGTCCTTCGGAGTGAGGAAACACACAAAGATGAGATTTGTACAACCTAGCTTGATGGATTCTACATACTTGCAGTTTCAAAGCACATGCACTTCAAAGCTAGCGCAAACATTAGGCAGACTAGGGCAAAATCTTCAGTGTCAATGTATGGAAGGACAAGGGTCCTCAAGCTGAGGTCATGGGACTACTTCAGATTTTGGGCATCCCATCAGATCCAGTAGCTCTTCCGATGCATATTGAATAGGGAGATGAAAATGTAGGAAGCACTCGTTTCTTGCTTTATAGCAGCTAAAAAGCTAGACCTCAAATGCAGAAATTGTGCAGCTTCCATAGCAGTCAGTGGTCATGGAATTGGCACTTAAGAAAGCGAAGAAAACAAGACTTTATTCCTCTCCAGGAAAGGACTACAGGATCCTTGATAATTTCAGAAAGAATATGTTTTAGGATTCCATGTTAACTGCCCAAACAACCCCACCAATTTTACATAGTCCAAATTATCCATGACTGCATACAAAAACTGAAACCATTTATTTGCACTGAAACTGGAGAACTCTTCTCACCACAACCTCTGCTGATGAGGAAGAAGTTATTCATCATCTGTTATGTTCTGTTTGCAAGTCTTTCAATTCTACTGAAGCAAGAACATCAGCGGCCTCCATTGGGGTGAGATGCATGGTCTAGCATCAGATCAGCAGCATCCGAGAGGATGTTCATGAAAAGTTTGCAGACCTCCCTTGCTCAGGGGACAACCTTATCAGGAAGAAACGCCGAGAAACGATTTCTCAAATAAAAGAATAGAATGTGGCAGTTCAATCTTTAACCACAGAACCAGATCCACTGACTATATCCAAGCAATCCTTCTCTTACACGAGGCCTTACTACCAATTAAATGCTTATCAGTCTTTCCACTAGTATTGTCTACCACCCTTACAGTCACACAGACAACACCACCAAGAGTCTCCATCTAGATCTCACCAGAGAACAGCCATTAGCCAAAAACATCCTAGCAAACCCAGCTGAAATCTGGGCCAGGTTTTTGATCCCAAATGGCCTGGAGAAACTCGACCCAGTGGGGGGCAGAATTCAGTCCTTTCTGGGAGTATGGCATCAAATCACAGTGGATAAGTGGGTCCTTAAAATTGTTCAATATTGATACAGTTTACATTTTTCTCAGTTCCCTGTCTTTTCATATCTCAGAACTCTTCTTCCAGATCAAGCACAATTACTTCATCTTCGAATGGAGGTACAAGCTCATCTCGAGCACCACGCCATAAAGCAGGTCCAAACATCACAAATGGAACAGGGTTTCGACTTTCCTACTTCCTAATTCTCAAAAAGTCAGGAGGATTGAGGCCCATCCTAGACTTGAGATACCTGAACATCTACCTGCACCGAGAGAGGTTCAAGATGAATTCCCTCAGAAACCTTTTGTTCAGAAAGGGGACTGGATGTGTTTATTGAATTTCAAGGATGCATACGTACACATCCCTATCTACTCCTTGTGTTGGTGCTACATTCATTTCAAGGTAGAATCTACTCACTGCCAATTCAAGGCACTCCTATTCGGCCTTTCAGTTGCTCACAGAGTCTTTACCAAGTGCCTTGCAGTGGTAGCAGCCCATCTGAGACATCAGGGAATTCAGGTGTTCCTATATCTGAATGACTGGCTAATAACAGAATCCTGTCATGAAAGGTAATCCAAGCCCTCCACACCATAATCCAGCTATTACAGAAACTCAAATTCTTAATCAACTTCGAAAAGTCTATCTTGGCTTCAATACAATGAATCCAATTCATCAAAGCATGGATAGATTCATTGCAAGAGAGAGTGTTCCTTCCCTCCGACAGAGTATGAATGCTACTTTTCCTGATTCAAAACCTTCTATCACTTCGCATCTCCGTAGCATGCCAACTTTGTCATCCTGGGCTACATGGCACTGACGATACACGTTGTGCCACTGAACTGACTATATATTTGTTGTCTACAGTAGGGCTTACGCAACCAGTGGAATCAGCTCACTCAACCACTGAGTACAATAATTTGTATTTCTTGAGAGATGAAAGAGGAACTTTGCTGGTGGCTGCTTCCTCACGTCCTTCAGGACTAAGCCCCCCTTCATCCTCTTCCTTATCAAGTCACCTTGACAACAGTCACTTCCACCAAGGTCTGGGGGATACATACATAATTCTGTCATACACAAGGCACCTGGCCTCTCAAGGTATATCATCTTCAAATCAACTTTCTCAAACTAAGTGCAATGAAAAATGCACTTGTAGAGCCTGATACTGAAAGTGTGTTTAGTGCTGGATAGCCAGATACGAAGGACTTATCTGGCTATCTAGCAGTCCACTGAAAATCAGCAGCTTCTAGATAGCCGGATAAGTCACTTACCTGGTTAATGGACCCAACACACACAAATAGCATGTACAAAGTCAATAGGTAATTTTTACCTGCAGACTTTGCTGTTTACATGTTGAAAGGAAAACATGTAGGGAGTTTCCCTCTGAAAATGTGCTTGCAGGTCCATAGGTACTCTCTACAATAGTAAGCTCTGTAGGTCATCTGTTTCTGTCCCTAATGATTGCATCTTTTTTTCCCCCTTAAAAATGAAAGCAAAAACGGGGGTTCAGGTAGATCATTAAAATGGTCAGAGCTGGTAAACGTGGGGAGAGGGTGACAGGTGATGATAGGGAGTGGAGGGGTGAGAGATAGCCAAAAGTCACAATTGGGATGGGGCAAAGGTTTGAAAGAGAGAGAGACACACACAGACGAACACACAGAGGGAAGATGGGGATTGGGTGGGTGTGTGAAAGCCCAAAGGGGGCAATGGGGGAAGATGTATGACAGAGCCACAGAAACATATTGGGAAGAAGGAGAAGGTTATATTCTCTGAGGACTAGCAGGATGTTAATCTTTACATGTGGGTGACATGATCAAATAGAGCCTGGCATAGAAGTTTGACTTCAGAATTTTTTGAAAACTTTGAGCATGTCCTACTGGGCATATGCAGCCTGCTACACCTCCACGCATCCACGTGGGGCCCCTTTGTCCGTAATTTAACTTAGATTTGGAGAGTCAACTCCAAGAGGAGGCAGGTGTCCTTGAAGAACACTTGTTACATATAAACAACTCTGCTCAAGAAGATGATTGAGGTGAAATTGAATCAGAGAAAGGGTGTTTGGGGCAGCATAAGAGAAAATAATTGAAGGTGAAAGAATCAGATTAGATGATGGAACATGCGAGAAGTTGAGAGAGACAGTATGGGGATGATGGGTAATAGTGAGAGATCCAGAGAAGGGATGGCTATTGGGGGAGAAAGGAATCAGATAGCAGGAGATGGATGGAGGAGCGACCAGTGAGAAGGAGAGCAAATGTACTTGTAGCCTGGATTGGCCACTGTTGGAAACAGGATGCTGAGCTTGATGGACCCAGTTTGACCCAGTATGGCAATTTCTTATGTTCTTAATCTGTTTTGAAGTGCCTGAAAAAGTGAAGTCTAAATTTAATTAATTAATTAATTAATTGATTAATTAACACTTCTTACCTGTGTGTGCCTTCTCTGCTGGCTACATTCCGACGTCTGAATATGTGGAAACCTGTAATCTTGCAGGACTCACTGTCCCCACATACACAGACATCCAACCTCAACAATCCTATGGAGGACCTCCCCACTCCCCCCTTCCTCCTGCTACAGAGAGTGCCCTCGACCACAGTGCTCTGGGGAACCCCTTGGCCACGGAAAGTGCTGTTCTTGGCTCCCATATAAGGCACTGCCAGTACGAGGAGGAACTAAAGATCATGCAAAATTTGGTCTGATGCACCTGGAGGACTGAACAAACTAAAAAATGTGCCATGAAATAGAAAAGATTGAGAAGCACTGCCTTAAACGTACATTCTCCATTTGAGGGCATAAAATGCTATACACGGTGAGCACTTTTATGTATGTTCAAATGCCTCTTTCAACACTTCATTTATAGGTGAAAGAGAGGTTCTTTTGGGAAGACTAAAACTAGCAGCATTTAAATCCTATATTTTTGCAGAAATAATGGTGAAATTTTTATTTTAATTTGAAAATTATTGGCATTGTATTTCTCTGATCAAGGTCTCAACAAATTCAGAACTCTGCATCATCTTCAGGATGGCACTGGGACTCTGTCTCTGTCTGTGGAAATTCTCAGCTGCAAGTACAATCAGAATGCTATGCACAGAGTAAGTTTAGTGTGTGCAGATTTTTATAAAATGTGTATCTTAAATTTTGCTGAAAGAGCAAAATGGAGGGATGGCTTGTCTACTTTTATGTTATGGTGAGAAATTTGGAGTTCCTCATTTTGCAACCCATCTTTGGAACACTGTGCCACTGGATATGAGGTTGGTAACTACATACTCAGCTTTTAAGAAACAATCAAAGTTTTGGTTCTTTAAGCAAGCATTATAGGCAGATTGCTTTTCTGCTTTTGTAATGTGTTTATTATTTGCTATTGTTTTTAGTTTATTTGCTGTATTATGTAATTATTATAAGAACATAAGAACATGCCATACTGGGTCAGACCAAGGATCCATCAAGCCCAGCATCCTGTTTCCAACAGTGGCCAATCCAGGCCATAAGAACCTGGCAAGAACCCAAAAACTAAAGTCTATCCCATGCTACTGATGCTAGTAATAATAGTGACTATTTTCTAAGTCAACATAATTAATAGCAGGTAATGGACTTCTCCTCCAAGAACTTGTCCAATCCTTTTCTAAACCCAGCTACACTAACTGCACTAACACAACTCCTGACAACAAATTCCAGAATTTAATTATGCATTGAGTGAAAAAGAACTTTCTCCGATTAGTTTTAAATGTGCCACATGCTAACTTCATGGAGTGCTTCCTAGTCCTTCTATTATCTGAAAGAGTAAATAACCGATTCACATTTATCGTTTCTAGACCTCTCATGATTTTAAACATCTCTATCATATCCCCCCTCGGCCGTCTCTTCTCCAAGCTGAACAGTCCTAACCTCTTTAGTCTTTCCTCATAGGGGAGCTGTTCCATCCCCTTTATCATTTTAGTCGCCCTTCTCTGTACCTGCTCCATCGCAACTATATCTTTTTTGAGATGCGGCAACCAGAATTGTACAAAGAATTCAAGGTGCGGTTTCACTATGGAGCAAGACAGAGGCATTATGACATTTTCCGTTTTATTCACCATTCCCTTCCTAATAATTCCCAACATTCTGTTTACTTTTTTGACTGCCGCAGCACACTGAACCGACAATTTCAATGTGTTATCCACTATGACACCTAGATCTCTTTCTTGGGTGGTAGCTCCTAATATGGAACCTAACCGTGTAACTATAGCATGGGTTATTTTTCCATATATGCATTACCTTGTACTTATCCACATTAAATTTCATCTGCCATTTGGATGCCCACTTTTCCAGTTTCACAAGGTCTTCCTGCAATTTATCACAATCCGCTTGTGAATTAACTACTCTGAATAATTTTGTATCATCTGCGAATTTGATTACCTCACTCTTCGTATTCCTTTCCAGATCATTTATAAATATATGGAAAAGCATGCATCCCAGTACAGCTCCCTGAGGCACTCCACTGCCCACTCCCTTCCACTGAGAAAATTGTCCATTCCCTGTACGTACCAGGATCAGTCCAGACTGCTGGGTTATGCCTCCCTTCCAGCAGATGGAGTCAGAGAAAATCTGAAAAGCCACCTGCGATCCTTCAGTATTTCTCTGACTCCAGCAGATGAAGGAAAGCATAACCTGCGGTCCTGTTCCTTGTCAAATTATGTGATTATCCTGTACATTGGGAAAGGTTTGGCATTTGAGATATCCCTTAGACCTTTGGCTATATCAATCTTGATTAAAAAAAAAAAAAAAGATTATATATCCATATAAATAATTATAAATACTGTCAGGAAAGGCAAGTGTACTGATAACGTCCTGAAGAGCAGGCAAGGCAGGGCAGTGCCCTAATGCCTTTTTACCCGGAGATTGTGTCCCTACCCGGTGAGCTGGGGGGAGTATTTACCGGTGGGCTGATCACACTCCCCCCTTCTATACAAGCCCAGTGTTGCGACCGTCTGTCTTCGACGGCTTCGCCCCGCCTACCTCTCACTACTTGCAGCTCCTCCCGCTCACCTCTGACTACTGGCTGCTACGGTGTCTGTTTGCCGTCCTCTCCGGCATCCCCGGACCGGCTTTGGTGCTGCCTCCACCATGCTCCTCCAAGGTACCTTAGGGCGCGCGCGCGCACACGCCGCCCTCATCTTTATTTCCACGTTGGCACAAACCTCAGGGGCATCCCCCTGATATGACGTCATGCTGCCCGGATATTTAAGCCTACAGTATTTGCTAGCTCATCGAGTTAAAACGGTAACTCTATGGATGGGATTCGCTCTCCGTACCGAAGCTGCTCTGCCACTCCAGCGCTATCTGGAACTCTTACACCCTTCGGGGTTGCTAACGAGGTACCTGCTCCTCAGGGGGCCTCTTCTGCTTCTTTCAGGTGCTATCAGGAAACCGGTACTCGCTCCTCGAGGGCCTATGTTCCCTGAGTCGCTGCCTGCATCTTCAAACCTTTCTACTTGGAAGACTTCACTAACAGTTTCCATCTGTGAGTACAACTACCATGTATTCCACAGTACTGCTTCACTGGAACCAGGTACTCGCTCCTCGAGGCCTGCCCTCTGTTCCGGTGCCAGACCTCTTGTCTAGTGAAATCTTTGTTACTGCTACGTGAGTACAATACATCTGAGTCTCTCTGCTCTAAGGGATCAGGTACTCGCTCCTCAAGGGCCTGCTCTCCCTGTTTCTGAGCTTCTCCTAATTCTATCTGGGACTCTGAATGGTTCTTATTGTTTACTCATCTCTCAGTCTCTTTCCACGACAGCACTACCTAGCAGAGGACTCGGGAGACCTGCCCAGCTGGGCTCAACATCTGCTACTCACTACTGCCACCTCTGGTGATTTCCAAAAACTGTTTAATAAAAGATTCAAATCTGTGTTTGTGTGTCCAGAGTCTAGCATGATACTGTGGTCTCTCAGAACTCCAAGAAGACAATCAAAACATTTGAGCCAAACTCGCAGATCTAGAGAATCGAGCGCGCAGGGGAAACCTACGGTTCCGAGGTTTTAAAGAAATCCCCGAAAATACTGACTGCAACGAAACAATCAAAAAATTCTGCCTCTTTTTACTGGAGACTAATAATGAAGGACCCGCAGAAAATTCTCCCACCATACAGTTGGACAGAGCTCATAGGTCTCTAAATGCAACCGGTTCAAACTTGCCACGACACATAATCATCTGTTTTCACGACTTCTCAGTTAAAGAACAAATCATGAATATAGCCAGAAAGCAGCAACGATGGCCTTGGCATAACCAAGAGATTTCAGTTTACTCTGATTTATCCCAGGCAACAGTGCAAAATCGCCATGATCTGAGAGAGGCCACGATGTTTCTACGTAAGAAAGATATAAAATATAGATGGCTTCACCCTTTTGGACTATTATATACACAAGATGGGCAATCCCATCGTATCTACACGATGGCTGACGCCATAATTTCTCTCAAGGATCGAGGCTTCACCCCAGAAATACCGCAGGATGTCAGGAAGCTCCCTCCTAGGGACCAACAACCAAGATGGCAGCGAGTGGGTTCCAGAAACAGCAGACTTAAACGCAACTCAGATTCACTGAGGCTAATGCCTGGGAAAGCCTGAAAATCACCTGCCTAAAACAGTTGATTCTATAAGTTGTTTCATGAAAATGTATTGGAAGTTAACGCCGCCGACGGATCAAATTACGATAATTTTCAGCTGATGATCACTGAAGTCTGGTTATTACCATGTGCTGCATACATGTTCTCAATGCAACTGTATTTACTTATATTTCCTTTTCTTTGCTTGTTTTGTTTCACATGGCTGTTCCTTAACTGTTTCTATTAGATGATAGATGATAGGGCCTAAGGGAACTCACGATGAAGATGGCACAATATTCTTCTGGGCAAATTGACCTACCAGGAGGCCTAAGTAAGTCATGGTTCTCAAGGGGGAAGACGGGGAAGGGGATAGGGGGAAAAAGAGAACCATCTGCACTTCTAATGATGTTTATGCACTTCAGACGCTATATACTGCAAAAGGGGATACGGATTGCAGAGGTTTTTGAGCTGGAAGGGGGGAAGATGGGAAGGAAATGTATATTAGTTGTCTTTGTCTGTTGGGTTGATGATTTGGCTGTTTCTGCTGGGTAGAACAAGGTTATGGCAAGGAGAAACTGGGGGCTATTACTGGATTATGGGGGGCAAGTACCTGAACCAATTATGATATGGCATCGTTTAAGATAGTATCCCTAAATGTTAAGGGGCTAAATTCTCCTTTTAAGAGACATCTCCTCTTTAGGGAAGCCCAAGTTCTTCAGGCGGATATACTTTTCATACAAGAAACCCATTTAAAAACGAGGCATGAGGCTCTTTTATGAGCTCATCAATATCCCTGCCAATACTTCACACCTTGCGCAAAAGGGGCCAGATACATGGGAGTTGGAATACTAATATCCCAAAACTTGGTTTCTGCTTGCCAAACCTGCATTCGAGATCCTATGGGAAGGTATATTATCTTACATCTAGTAATTGAAGGGATATCGTATACTTTGCTTAATGTCTATGCCCCTAACCAAGATCAGGGCTTATTCTTTGAGAGATTGAATAAATTCCTGCAAATCCATGGTAAAGGAAACATAATTCTTGGGGGGGGGACTTTAATTTAGCACGTAACC
The DNA here is from genome assembly GCF_901001135.1 of Rhinatrema bivittatum. Taxonomy (NCBI): domain Eukaryota; kingdom Metazoa; phylum Chordata; class Amphibia; order Gymnophiona; family Rhinatrematidae; genus Rhinatrema; species Rhinatrema bivittatum. The sequence continues at coordinate 80,285,548 of NC_042624.1, forward strand.
CGACATTAAATGCCTCTAAGGGGTGTGTTTCAGTGGCTCCATCACATAGGCGGAAGTTGCAAACTCTTAATTGATCAATGCCACTTGCTGGATGTCTGGAGATCTCACTTTCTGAAATCCCGATCTTATACTTTTTATTCCAAACCTCACGATTCTCACTCACGCATCGACTTCTTCTTAGTAGACAAGCTATTATTTCATGCTATCTCTAATCCTGATATACATCCTGTAGCGTGGTCAGACCATGCAGCTATCTGTATGGAAATGAAATTTACTGCCTATGACAAAGGAATCAAGTTCTGAAGACTTAATGACACCTTATTAGATGATGAGATATATATCAAAACTGTGAACTCATTAATCCAGGAATTTTTCCAACAAAATGCAACAGACTCCATATCCCCACCAATAATTTGGAATGCATTTAAGGCATATATCAGGGGACACTTTATCTCCCGGGCATCCTTTGTCAAAAAACAAAAGGTTAAAGAGGCTCATGAGTTGATAATTAAGATCGAACAACTCTCCAGACAACACCAAAATACTGGGAATACTCGAACCCTTTTTCATTTATCACAAGCTAGGGATTATCTTATGAGAGTGGAGTCAAATCAAATGGTTCATCATTTGAATATGGCATGAAGAGAATATTTTGAAGAGGGAAATAAAGCGGGCCACACTCTAGCGAAACTCTTAAAAAATGGCATTAGCCAAAATTTAATTATAAAAATTAAAGATGAACAAGGAGGCTTACTTAGCAGTAATACCGATATTCGACAATGCTTTCAAAATTTTTATTCTCGACTCTACTCTGCAGAAGATCATATTACACAGGAGAGGGTAGATGAGTTTTTGGATTCCATTCCATTACCAGTGCTTTCTCCTGAAACTCAGGTATCACTAAAGGAGGAGATTACTACACCAGAGATTCTCCACACTATTAAAGATCTAAAAACTGGAAAGTCCCCAGGACCAGACAGCCTCATGGTGAGGTTCTATAAACAATTTGCCCCCTTTCTCGTGGAACCTTTACAGAAGGTGTTTAACTATTTAAGGACCGGGGGTGATTTGGCGCTACATTCGAACTTGGCGGGAATAACTATCCTTCTTAAACCAGGGCGGGACCCTACTATGTGTGGATCATACAGACCCATTTCACTTCTTAATCTTGATATCAAAATTTTAGCAAAAATATTAGCCAATCGAATGAATAATTTTATAACATCGTTGATACATCAGGATCAAGCCGGTTTTATGCCTGGTAGGCTGGCGGGAGATAATATTCGTAAACTTATAGATCTCATGTGGTGGGCTCATAGGACCAAAATGGAGGCCGTTTTACTTTCCATAGATGCGGAAAAGGCCTTCGATATGGTCCACTGGCCTTTTCTCTTTGGGGTGTTGCGACGGATGGGCTTTGTCCCATTCTTTTGCACTTGGAAAGCCAAATTATATAACAATCCGAAAGCATGCCTAAAAATAAATGGGGGATATTCTGTCCACTTTGTAGTAGGCCGAGGAACACGGCAGGAATGCCCGCTGTCGCCTCTTCTGTTTGCTATATTTGTAGAACCGCTGGCCATTATGATTAGAAATAATGAGGCGATGTCCGGATTTCGGTTTGATTGTCATGATTTCAAATTAACCCTATTTGCTGATGATATCATGTTTTCATTGATGGATCCACATTTCTCCTTAGCGGCCACAGAGCGGGATATACAGTCATTCAGCAGAGTATCAGGATTCAAAGTGAATTGGGAAAAATCCGAAATACTTAACTTAACCTGCTCCCCAAACACAGTGTCCATTACATGCCACCAACATCTCTTTCGTTGGGCTAGGAACAAATTGAAGTACCTGGGGATTTATTTGCCTTCTCACCCGAAAGACTTATTCCAACTTAACTATATACCTCTTATTCACAGTACATTTACAGAACTTGATTGTTGGGCTAGTAAACCCATATCGTGGATGGGTAGGATAGCAACGACGAAAATGAACATTCTCCCACGTTTATTATATCTGTTCCAGGCACTTCCCCTACCAATATCTAATGATATTCTGAAAAGATGGCAGAAAAAATTATTCAGCTTTATCTGGAAACGATGGCCCCCTCGAGTTAGTCACACTACCTTTTATCAACACAAGCTGGATGGGGGTTTAAGTGTTCCTAATATTCTCGGGTATTATGTAGCAACGCAACTAAGGCCGATGATTCTATGGCACATGGCTTCAGAACCCAGACATTGGGCAATTATCAGGCAAACATTAGTCGGCCAAATGCCATTATCCGCATTGCCGTGGCAACCTAAGTGTACATGGAGGCCATGTCCCAACATTCTACCAACAACCCGTCAAACCCTGAGTGTCTGGGACAGATGGAAGATTAAACTGAAGGGAAAGCGTCCAGCTTATTTCAAAACCAACCTATTTCATAATATTGGTTTCCCACCTGCAATTCCTGTCGGGGCATTTGTGGAGTGGAAAAAAAGGGGAATTACGTGCCTGGAGCATATATGGGGGGGAGCAACTTTTCTCTCATTTCAAGAGTTGTGTAATCATTATGGTCTACCCATCACGGAATTTCTACATTATCAAAAAATAAGACATTACTACAATACCAAGGGGCTGAAAGAAAGCTTACTACTGGGTAAGACGTTGTTAGTGGGGTATTGTGTGGCTGCCCACCCCCAGAAAGGCTTAATCTCTAAGGTTTATAAACTATGGAATACTAGTTTATCTGAGCCTCCCAAACACATCACGGCCCCGAACAGAGAATTATCTACGGCTTACGACGTGGATCAATAGTCAGCAATCTTTCTCAATGTCAGCAAACTTTCAATATCTGCCTCATTAATTGAAAATGGCTACAAACAGTTATATCGATGGTACTTGACGCCAGAACGCATGTCCAAAATAACTAAAAAGGCTGAAGGGAAGTGCTGGCGAGGTTGTGATGCTATAGGTACATATGAGCATATGTGGTGGTCGGGCCCCTGTATCTTACCTGTGTGGAAGGAGGTACAATCCATAGGCTGTTCTATCTTTAAGAAGCAATTTAAACTCTATAAAGCCGTTGCTCTACTAAATAGTGACTTTGAGAATGCGGGAGACCCATCACATTCCTTTTTGACTTACCTATGCACGGCAACCCAGATGGAAATAGCTAAACGGTGGAAATCTAATTCCTGTCCCACTCAACAGGAGATCCTATTGAGACTGGATCATATTTGTACTATGACTTTGCTGACAGCCATTAAACATCACAGACTGAAAAATTTCCATAGTGTCTGGGACGAGTATCTGAAGTGGCGTTCAAAGAAGCTACCGGTACTTATCAGACAGTTGACCCGCATTGGCACACCATAAACCCCCATTGATCTATGTAGTGTTTGGAATGCTTATGCTGATAACCTTGAAAGCAGGGGCGGGGGAGGGGGAAGGGAGGGAAGGGGGTATAATGTTTTCACTGATATAATTATAAATACAGTGTAAATGTATGTTGACTTCTATCTTTGATATGTACTGTTGCTATCATTTATTCCCAATAAATTGTTTATACAAAAAACAAAAAAAAAGGATTTGGGGGCGAGAGAGAAGCAGCTAAGGGGATATGAAAATGGCTGGAGAGGGTGAGAAGGGATGGTCTGGGCTGGGGAGGTGGAAGAGGCTGGGAGATGTAAGAATGGCTGAGGTTGAAAAAGGGGTTCTGCTGGAGGGGAGGGGGAGGTTAAAGCCATCTGGAAGGGGTGGAGATTAAGAGAATGGATCGACTGGTGAGGGTGGAGGTTGAGAGGCAGAATCAGCTGGAGTGCAGGGAGGGTGAAGTGACCATTGGAGGGTGACTGCATCCTTACTAATTTGTTTTGGTTGTTTGAAGGTCATATGACTTTTTAAGTGCGAAAATGGGGTCATATTGGCTAAAAGTTTGGGAAGCCCTGCTTTACATTGTTTCTGTTTTACAATTATACTGCCAACTGGTGATCAGCCAGCACATTCACAGCTTCTGTTATATTCAGTTCAGCTGGCTCTAAAGAGTTAACTGTGACTGAAAGCAGGAGTAACTGAGAGTTTTTCTTGCCTTGTGGCTCTCTCTTTTTTCTGGTCAGTTCTTGTCAGGCCTATAAGACTCAGCAGCTAACCTGGCCAACCCTGCATAATTATTTTCATTTTACCTGTCCTTATTGCTGTGGCTCAGACTATGCTGGTCACTATATTCTTCAGTTTATGCACAGTAAGACTAAGTTACTTGTTTTATATGTTAATAAAGTTTGGAGTTGCTGGAGTTGCACTATAGTAAGTACCAGTGAGGATGTAATGGAAAAAGGTGTGTCCTTTGTCTCCATCTGCTAGTAGGGGGAGATTACCTACACATCTGGACTGGTGTATCAAGATTCAAGGAAAGAAAATTATCTGATAAGACTGAATTTTTCTTTAAAACAGACACCATTTCCAGGTATAGGGTATAGAGTTCATTTAAATCACATTTCCCTGTATGTACCCGGATCAGTCCAAACTCCTGGGTTTGGCCCCCCCTCTAGCAGATGGAGACAGAAGTTTACAAACAAAAACTCCACCTATATCTAGGCTGGTGCCACCTACAGTCCGGCAGTATTCTTCTGTCTCCTAGCAGGTGGAGAGGGTGCCAAACCTACAGTCTGTGCTGAGGCCTAGATTTGGTGGTAGTTAGTGTGTCAAAAAAAAAAAAAAAAAAAGGAAGAGAAAGCAGTTTGAGAGTAGGAAGCCGATGGATTGGGGTTTGGACCGCAGAGGCTTGCCTGCTGGTCACCAAGCCTGCCTCCCAGAGGGTAGTAAGGTCCTGAGGGGACCATCCCCTCTGGTTGAGGCCGCTGTTACGTGGGGGAGCTCCACTGTCAGCGTCTATCGGGGTGCCCGGTTCCCTCCCCCCAGCTGGACCCGGACCTGATTTACCGGTAACTGTGTCTGTATGTTAAAAAAAAAAAAAAAAAAGCACTGCCTGTTTTTCTTCTTTTGTCTGTGCCTCGTCTCTCCTGTCCTGTTCCTGTGAGGGGGAAGGTAGAGGAACGCTGTCGCCAGGGAGATCTTTTCTTTTTTGTACTGTGCCTACCCTTTTTTTCTCGTCGGGGCTGCGATGCCGCGGAGAGCTGCATGTCAGGCCTGCGGGTCCACGGCCACGCGGCTGTCAAGGGACAGCCTGTGTTCGTCATGCGTTTCCGGCGGGGAGGGGGGGTCCATGACGCCGGCAGGGTCCCGGGGCAACAGGCAGGTACGCACTGGTCCCGAGGTCGGCAGGCCGGCGATTAGTGCGGGGCCGGCTTCAGGGACGCCGGGTCCGGGCGCCATTTTGTTTTCTTCGCCGGCGTTTTCGGCGGCCATTTTAGGTCCGAGGGAAGCCGCAGCAGGCGCGTTGCCGGCGTGTGAGGGGGAGGACAACCCTCCGCCGAGGTTATCCCCGCAGCGGGGGGGTCCCAAGGGGAGGAAGAAGAGGCCTCGGACTCGGACTCGTCCTTTGGGTCCGCGTTTGTTCTGCTTATGCATAAGGCCTTCAAGGCCCGTAGACGGGCCAAGAAGAGGGCATGGAAGACCTCCACTCCGGATTCGGGGCCTCGGGTGGAGAAAAGGTCCAAGCCAGGTCCGGGGTTGGAGGGCCAGAGTAGGGCTCGACCACTCCGGTCCTCGGTTCCCAGGGGGGAGCTGGAATCGACCACGGACATGGATGAGCCGGAGGACCCGTCTGGGATACAGAGCTTCCATCCCAGCCCCCGAGGGGGGTTGATGGAGACGGAGACCAAGGGGCCTCGGGTTCCCGAGGGGCCCATGCTACCGAGGGGGATGACCCGAAGGTGATCCGTTTGTTTCGGAAGGAGGAGCTGTGACCTCTTATCCTGGAAATTCTGGGGGAATTAGGGATCCAGGTGCCGCAGGAGGAGTCCCGGCTCGGAGTAACGGACCCGGTCATTTTGGGTCTCCGGGGGCCTCCTTCAGCCTTCCCTTTGCATTTTTCTGCCTCGGATTTGCTGTTTAAGGAATGGGACACTCCGGATTTGGGGCTGAAGGTGGGGAAGGCGATGGATAAACTCTATCCCTTACCGGAGGACGCCCTGGACATGCTGCGCATGCCAAAGATAGACTCGGCAGTAGCGGCAGTCACAAAGAAAACCACCATTCCTGTCACCGGAGGTACTGCTCTTAAGGATTTGCAAGACAGGAAGCTGGAGGTGCAGCTGAAAAAGATCTTCGAAGTCTCCACATTGGGAATTCGTGCGGTGATTTGTAGTAATTTTTCCCTTCGGGCAGGTCTCTGCTGGGCACAGCAGCTCTTGGCCAATGAGTCTCTGTCGCCGGAAGAAGCACGCCAAGCGAGTCGCTTGGAGGCGGTGATCGCTTATAGTGCGGATGCCTTCTATGATCTTCTTCGCACTTCGGCCAGGACGATGGTTTCGGTGGTGGCCAATAATATCTTTAAAGAAATTTTTTATTGATCAATTAGGATTTCCCTCTGACAGATCTCCTACTGTTAATAGCTGTTATTTTCTCCCTATAAGAAACGGTTTGCCTAGAGATGAGAATTTTCAGGGAGATCTAACCAACTTTTTGGAAGACTCCGCAGCTAATGTAATAAATAGGGGAACTTTGTTAGTTACCTTCTATGCCACCACAGATATAAATACTGTAATGAAAAAATATTTTAGTAAGTTTCCAATTACCTATTATGAAAAATCAATAAAAATTTTCCCGGATCTAGCTCCCCCTACCCAACTGAGGCGTAAAGCCTTTTTGGGGCTTCGGCAGGAAGTAATTTCGTTAGGATATTCTTATACATTACGCTATCCGTGTAAATGCATAATACAGAAACAAGATAACACATATATATTTTTTGCCCCAGATCAATTAAAGAAATTCTTGGAACAAGTTAGAGTGCCGACATCTACCCCAATTTCTAGTTAACAAGGCAATAAAGAAAAGAAAAAGATATAGGGAATGCAATAGTTTGAATGTTTTTGTTTTTCTTGTTAAGCTCCCATTTTTTCAGGAATAATGACCCTCCAATATGATTGATAATTAAATGTAGTGGTTTAATTTTATTTTTTTTTTGTCAAGATTTGTTTCCTTTCTTTTTTCCTTATTTTAGGAAATAAGTATACAATGCATTTTATTAACCACTCATTGTTATTACTACAACTATGTAATGTATTAATATATGAATTATATAGTGAAAATTGATAAATAAAGATTAAAAAAAAAAAAAAAAAAGAATTGGAAGATTTGATTGAATCCCTGGGGGAGAATAAGGTTCACCGTTTACCGGAGGACAGGCTGCGGTCTCGGGGGGCTGGCCCTTCCAGGTCGTGTTTTCGCGGTAGTCGCCGGCCTCGAGGCTCCCGGGGATCCGTTTCTTCTTTTCGTCACAGTGCACAGCGTCAACAATCTTATTCGCAGTCCTTTCGCAGGCGCCGTTTTGGTCGTTCGGGCACCGGTCAGCCTGTGCAGGGGGGCAAACCTGCACAATGATGGGCGGTCAGTCCATTCCTCCGTTCCCAGAATTGGGGGGTGTCTTGGCCGTTTTTACGAGGAATGGACCAGAATCACGTCGGACCAGTGGGTCCTAGATGTGATAAGACACGGTTACGAGTTAGATTTTTTACACCGGCCGTTTCTGTTTTTTCTGGTATCCCCTTGTGGGTTCTCAGCGAAGTGACGGGCGATACAGGCCACACTAGATCGTCTCAGGGAGCTTGGCGTGATCGTTCCCGTTCCGGTCAACGAACTTTGCAGGGGCCAGTATTCCATTTATTTCGTAGTACCAAAGAAGGAAGGAACGTTTCGGCCCATCCTGGACCTGAAGGGGGTCAACAAATGTCTGCAGGTTCCTCGGTTTCGAATGGAAACTTTACGGTCGGTGATCGCGTCCGTGCGTCCGAGGGAGTTTCTGGCCTCTCTGGACCTCACGGAGGCGTATCTCCACATCGGCATTCGGGCAGAGCATCAACAGTTCCTTCGGTTTGCAGTGCTGGGGCAGCATTTTCAATTCCAGGCGTTCCCGTTCGGTCTGGCCACAGCACCTCGAACGTTCACCAAGATTATGGTGGTAGTGGCAGCACACCTCCGGAGGGAAGGTCTGTTAGTGCACCCGTATTTGGACGATTGGCTAATCCGTGCCAAGTTGGAGACGCTCTGCCGAGCAGCGATCCAGCGGGTTCTCCAATTGTTGGACAAGCTCAGTTGGATAGTCAATGTCTCCAAGAGTCAGTTGATGCCGTCGCAGTCCCTGGAGTTTTTGGGAGCGTTGTTCGACACGCGTCAGGGAACGGTTTCTCTTACACAACACCGAATGTTCACATTGCAAGCGCACGTTCGCAGATTGTTATCCAAGCAGGTGCCCATTGTCTGGGACTATTTGCAGGTGTTGGGGTCCATGACGTCAACACTGGAATTGGTACCTTGGGCGTTCGCTCATATGCAGCCCTTACAGTCAGCGTTGCTCTCCCGTTGGAACCCGCTCTCGGAAGAATTTCATCTGCCCCTGCCCCTGACTCTGGCAGCCAGGGACAGCTTGGATTGGTGGTTGTGTCCGGCCAACTTGAGTTGAGTAGAGATCCCGTCCAACTTGAGTTGAGATCCCGTCCAACTTGAGTTGAGTAGAGATCCCGTCTTGGACAGTCATTACCATGGATGCCAGTCTGCTCGGCTGGGGAGCGGTATGCTTACGGCGTTCAATACAGGGGCAGTGGTCGCCTCAGGAAGCGTCGTGGTCCATAAATCGTCTGGAAACCAGAATGGTTCGGCTGGCTCTTCTGGAGTTCCTACCACTCATTCGCAGCAGGGCAGTCAGAGTGTTGTCCGACAATGCGACCACGGTGGCGTATATCAACCAACAAGGGGGAACCAAGAGTCAGGCTGTAGCGTCCAAAGCTCGTCTCATGTTCGCCTGGGCGGAGTGTCATCTCAATTGTCTCGTAGCCTCCCACATAGCCGGGGTAGACAATGTTCAGGCCGATTTCTTGAGCTGAAATTGGCTGGATCCAGGAGAGTGGGAGCTAGCGGAGGATGCCTTCTGGCTCATTTGTGCTCAGTGGGGCACACCTGCGATTGATTTGAGGGCAACCTTCCGCAATGCGAAAGCACTTCGGTTTTTTGCTCGAAGGTGGGAGATGGCAGCAGAGGGAGTAGATGCTCTGGCTCTTCCATGGCCGACGGATGTACTACTCTATGTGTTTCCTCCGTGGCCACTCATAGGAAAGGTGTTGCGGCGGATCGAGGCACACTCGGCGGACGTTGTTCTGGTGGTGCCCGAGTGGCCACGGTGCACGTGGTTCGCAGACCTCCTGAACCTGGCGGTGGAGGAGCCTCTCCGTTTCCCGTATGTTCCAGACCTTCTGCACCAAGGACCCGTGTGTTTCAACCAGGTCAATCGCTTTTGTCTAGCAGCCTGGCTTGTGAGAGGCAAAGGCTGAGATCTAAGGGCTACGTAGAACCGGTGGTCGCTACTCTATTACGCTCCCGGAAGACGTCTACTTCCTTATCTTATGTTAGGGTCTGGAAGTTGTTTGAATTGTGGTGTCTGGACCGGGACGTGGTTCCTACGTGAGCGACCGTGCCGGATATCCTTCTATTCCTGCAGGACGGTTTGTCTAAGGGTCTTTCATGTAGTTCCTTGCGGGTTCAGGTGGCAGCGCTGGGTTCCTTACGTGGTTTGATTCAGGGGAAACCAGTGGCGGCTCATCCTGATGTAGCGCGTTTCCTGCAAGGGGCGAAACATCTGCAGCCTCCGATTTGTCAGCCTTGTCCATCCTGGAATTTGAATCTTGTTCTTCGGGCCTTGTGTGGCGCTCCATTCGAGCCTATTCGCAAAACCACCTTGAAGGATTTGACATTGAAGGTAGTGTTCTTAGTGGCCATTGTTTCGGCATGTCAGATTTCCGAGCTTCAAGCTTTGTCGTGCAGGGAGCCCTTTTTGAGGATATCGAAATCACGGGTATCCTTGCGTACGGTTCCATCCTTCTTACCCAAGGTGATTTCTTCTTTCCATGTCAACCAGTCGGTTGAGTTACCGTCGTTCTTGCAACTCGATGATTCGGATCCTTTGGCTAAGGACCTCCGTAAATTGGATGTGCGGCACGTCCTGTTACGTTATCTGGAGGTAACTAATGCGTTTCAGGTTTCCGATCATCTGTTCGTGCTCTGGAGTGGTCCTCGAAGGGGCAATGCGGCGTCCAAGACTACCATTGCGCGATGGTTGAAAGAGGCCATCAATTCGGCGTATATGTTGCAGGGTCGGTCCCTGCCCTTGGGGCTGCGTGCCTATTCTACTCGCTCTCAGGCCACTTCTTGGGCGGAATGTCAACATATCTTGGCGGAAGAGATTTGCAGGGCGGCCACATGGAAATCTTTGCATACTTTTTCCCGGCACTACCGTTTGGATGTCAAGGCTCCCGGTGCGGGAGGGTTTGGAGAAGGTGTGCTTAGAGCGGGCCTCTCCGGATCCCATCCCAGGTGAAGTGCGCTTGGGTACATCCCAGGAGTCTGGACTGATCCGGGTACGTACAGGGAAAAGAAAATTAGGTTCTTACCTTTGATAATTTTCGTTCCTGTAGTACCACGGATCAGTCCAGAGTCCCACCCGGATAAGTGCTACTATCGGGAGAGGCCATAGTGTATGTGCTGCTGTCTGTTTGATATTTTGCTCCTTTTCTGTCTGTTATCAGTATCTCGGGTTCGTTTTCCCAGTTGGGCATTGAGAAACGGTAATGAGGATTCTGTTGGACTGGTGTAATTTTCTTTTACAATAATAATGTTATCAAAAAAAATGTACTCAGGCCAGCCAAAACGTTTATACTTACTAAGCACTCCATGAAGTTAGCATGTGGCACATTTAAAACTAATCGGAGAAAGTTCTTTTTCACTCAATGCACAATTAAACTCTGGAATTTGTTGCCAGAGGATGTGGTTAGTGCAGTTAATATAGCTGTGTTTAAAAAAGGATTGGATAAGTTCTTGAAGGAGAAGTCCATTACCTTCTATTAATTAAGTTGACTTACGGGCGGATTTTAAAAGCCCTGCTCGCGTAAATCCGCCCGGATTTACGCGAGCAGGGCCTTGCGCGCCGGCGCGCCTATTTTCCATAGGCCTGCCGGCGCGCGCAGAGCCCCGGGACTTGCGTAAGTCCCGGGGTTTTTTGTCGGGGGCGTGTCGGGGGCGGGGCCGATCGACACGGTGTTTTGGGGGCAGGACGCGGCGTTTCGGGGGCGGGCCCGGTGGCGTGGTTTCGGCCCGGGGCGGTCCGGGGGCGTGGCCACGCCCTCCGGAACCGCCCCCGGGTTGCGTCTCGGCGCGCCAGCGGCCCGCTGGCGTGCATGGATTTACTTCTTCCTCCGGGAGGCGTAAATCTGTGGACAAAGGTAGGGGGGGGTTTAGATAGGGCCGGGGGGGTGGGTTAGGTAGAGGAAGGGAGGGGAAGGTGAGGGGAGGGCGAAAGAGAGTTCCCTCCGAGGCCGCTCCGATTTCGGAGCGGCCTCGGAGGGAACGGAGGCAGGCTGCGCGGCTCGGCGCGCGCCGGCTGCCCAAAATCGGCAGCCTTGCACGCGCCGATCCTGGATTTTAGAAGATACGCGTGTATCTACTAAAATCCAGCGTACTTTTGTTTGCGACTGGTGCGCCAACAAAAGTACGCGAACGCGCATTTTTTTTAAATCTACCCCTTAGAAATAGCCACTGCTATTACTAGCAACAGTAACATGGAATAGACTTAGTTTTTGGGTACTTACCAGGTTCTTATGGCCTGGATTGGCCACTGTTGGAAACAGGATGATGGGCTTGATGGACCCTTGGTCTGACCCAGTATGGCATGTTCTTAAGTATGTATAGTACTTTTAAATATAGTCACAAATCAACATCTTCCTTACTATAGTGTAGTCAACTTTTTTGTTTCACACTTCTGTCAATTGTATTTCAGATTTTTCTGTATGGAAACATCCTATTACATCAGGTCACAAAAATTGTCAGTCAGTGACAAGGACAAATTCTGAAAGATCTTTAATGCCCAATTTGACTGATGCAGATAAAAGTAACTCAATGTCATTGGAAGCTTTGCATGTGACATTTGATTTGGGGGATGATGTTTGGGGTGATTTTGATGATGACAAATTGATCAGTGCTTGTAGCTCTTCTCCTACCATGAAGACTGATGCAGATTCAGGTAAAACAGTATTTCATCTATAAGTATATTTTTACAGATTGCAATTATAAAGCATGGAGAATAACTATAAGTTTAGAACAAAGTTGTATATTTTAGCATTTTGAAGTGATTTGTGTCTCTGTGGGCCTGCCCCTCCCTGTTTTATTATTTTCCTTTCTTGCCTCTTACCTGCATAGCATACTTAAAATCTTGTGCTTTCTATTTAAAGCTGTTTATTGAGATAGCCTGCAAAATTATCATATATTGTATGACTGTATTGTCTCCTCTTTTTGATTAATTACTTCATTTTAGTCCAGGTAGAGTAATTTTTGCTATAGTTGAGTGAACTTATTTGAGTTTAAAAGTACCTTGAAGTGCTTTACAATTGTACTAATATAAAATATGTGCATAATTTCTATGGTAAATCAGTTTTTCTTTCAGGTTAAATTAATGAACCTGAACCTCACACATGAGAATAGCAGAAATAGAATATTATAAACAAAAGAGGATGTTACTATGAATTGTGCATTCCCTGATGACAAACAAACAATTCCAATGAGCAACACTGCTAGATCAAGTGACCAACCTTATATATCAAGTCACAGATTCTTCTAGACCTTTCCTAGAAAGCTTTGTGCATGTGCAGAAGGCTTCCTGTGCCACTACTGTTGCAACCGTCGGTCTTCGACAGCTTCGCCCCACCTACCTCTCACTACTTGCGGCTCCTCCCGCTCACCTCGGACTACTGGCTCCTGCGGCGTCTGTTTGCCGTCCTCTCCGGTGTCCCCGGACCGGCTTTGGTGCTGCCTCCCGCCATGCTCCTCCAAGGTACCTTAGGGCGTGCGCGCACGTCATCCTCATCTTTATTTCCACGTTGGCGCGAACCTCAGGAGCGTCCCCCTGAGATGACGTCACACTGCCCGGATATTTAAGCCTACAGTATTTGCTAGCTCATCAAGTTAGCAACGGTAACTCTATGGATGGGATTCGCTCTCCATACCGAAGCTGCTCTGCCACTCCAGCGCTATCTGGACCTCTTACACCCTTCAGGGTTGCTAATGGGGTGTCCTCTCCTCGGGGGCCTCTTCTGCTTCTTTCAGGTGTTATCAGGAAACCAGTACTCGCTCCTCGAGGGCCCATGTTCCCTGAGTCGCTGCCTGCATCTTCAAACCTTTCTACTTGGAAGACTTCACTAACAGTTTCCATCTGTGAGTACAACTATCATCTATTCCACAGTACTGCTTCACTGGAACCAGGTACTCACTCCTCGAGGCCTGACCTCTGTTCCGGTGCCAGACCTCTCGTCTAGTGGAATCTCTGTTATTGCTACGTGAGTACAATACAACTGAGTCTCTCTGCTCTAAGGTATCAGGTACTCGCTCCTCGAGGGCCTGCTCTCCCTGTCTCGGAGCTTCTCCTAATTCTATCTGGAACTCTGAATGCTTCTTATCGTGTACTCATAACTCTCAGTCTCTTTCCACTACAGCACAGCCTAGCAGAGGATTCACTGTTCTGTGGGAGACCTGGGCTCAACATCTACTACTCACTACTAGCACCTCTGGTGGTTTCCAAAACTGTTTAATAAAAGATTCAAATCTGTGTTTGTGTGTCCAGAATCTAGCCTGACACTTTGGTCCCTCACGGGACTGCCCCCCGTGGGCGTGGTCAGCTGCCACAGTGTCCAAGTATCCACCCAAACATCAAGAACCATAACAACTACCATACCTGCTTTCTTTATAATTTTTTATAATCTGTGGGAGGAGGAGGAGATCTCATTGGACAGCTGCTACATCAGTTGTATGCCTAGGTTTTGACATCTGCACTCTGTGTAAAAACATTTTTGTTAGACTTTTATTTAGTTATTTATTTACTTCTATTTCTTAACTGCAAAAATTAATCTCAAGCTATATAGGTGGCATACAACATGAATACAGCACTGGAACAATGGACGGCCGGCGCCATCTTGTGCTCCTACCATGTGACAGGGGCCGACCAATGCACTAGTAGCCCGTGTGACATAGTAAGGGCAAAGGCTATCGGCGCCATTTTGAATACCGGCAGCCGACGGCCCGAGTGCAGGAGATCGCTCTAGGTCCCCCGCTGGACCACCAGGGACTTTGGAAAATCTTGGGGGGGTCAGGAAGATGGGGGGTTTATTCATTAGTGATACGTTGTATTCGTGGGGGTTCGCCATACGTTTCGCGACCCCCATGAATATAATGAAAATGGCATATACTTGCGGATTACCAATATGTTGCAAACGAATGCACACCCCTAAGGCATATTATAAAACAGCCTGGCCACACAAACATGTGCACAAAATTTTAAGTGGATGCATGGATGTGCGCACAATACTGCTTTTACTGCGTAAATCGAGAGAGAGGCACATGTTGACACTATTCCCAGTTTTACCACTTCTTCCCCAGTTCGCCCAGTTAGGAGATAGGTCTTCTAAACCCCCCTAGTTTAATAGCCTTTCAATCCCACCAGTTAGCCCTGACACACAAAACCCCACAGATCTGCCTAGTTTTCTTTCTTTTTTATCTTACACATCATCCATAGCAGAAGTAAAGTTATGCAGCAGGGGGCCTCAGCGCACACTGGATCGCTTCAGTATTTACGCTCACATCTTAGGTTCACATCCTGAAATGCCCATTCCCTGCCCATAGCACACCCACACCCTGCCCCTTTTTGAAAACTTTCAAGATGTGCATACTGCGGGAGATACATTTGTATCTCTGCGACTTTTAAAATCCGCTCAATGTGCGTGAGCCCAACTTCTTTGCACATCCCCTAAGTAATGCGCACGTCAGGCTTTTAAAATTCATCTCTAGGAGGACAAATGCCCTGCATAGCATTTCATAGCACAGAATAGAAAGCCAGTCCTCTTACAGTATAAAAATGTATTTATTTATTTAAAGTCTTTTCTATACCATCGCTAAGTTATATACCATCGCAACAGTTTACATGTAGGCACATAAGTAAGTATGCAGTAAGCGTACTATAGTACATTCTAACAGGTGCCATTAAGTTTCGGTTACATTAAATCATAAAAATACGTACAAATGTTTAGTGATATAGGTTCTGGCCAGGTGTACCTAGAAGGTACTTTTACAGGTTAAAAAAAAAAATCACATTTACTGTGCTACTAATCATGCATTATACCAAATGCTTGTAATGATTAGCAGCCAATTTGATATAAAGATTTCAGGTTATAATAGGTGAGTCCTGAAATCACATTTAGGTCATCATTGGGTTCAGACGTTTTGTATTTATGTTGATTTTTTTCAAAATTTTATTAACGGGTAGAAAAATGATTAAGTGATTACTGTATTGGGCTGAGAACTAATGGAGTTCAAATCCTGCATCTCTTTATGATCTCACTTATTTCCTGTTGCCTCAGGTAACTGCTTGGATTTAGGTTCTTTGGAGCTGGAACTTGAACCTGTATGTATCTTATACAGTACCTTGACTGCACAAAGGCACTATATAAATGCTGTAATAAGAAAATAAATCTTTGAAGATATATTTCATTAAATTATTACTTTTATTATTACTTAATGTGAGGGTTAGAGCATTTTTATCATTGCCTCTCAATCTTCATTGACACTTTGATGTTGATCTTCTGTTATCAGTTTTGTATATTTGGTATTATTGAATAGCACATCTTTTTATCTTATCACTGTAGTAAACTATTGCCAATCTGAAATGCTTTACACATTTTAATACATTTTAACTTCAGTGTCTCTTTACACAGGGGCTAAAAAGATCTTGCTTCAAAATACACCACCACTTCAAAAAATGAAAAGTATGCTTCCAAGTAAAGTTTCAAACAAGTAAGCTTTTTTATATTAGAAGTTGTGTGTTTACGTACAATATACTATGTAGCATTTGAGAAATATATCAATTTCACAAATGTATTGTCTCATTCATTTTCAGATTATCCCAATTGCAAGATATGTCAGCTAGTGAGTCACAGAAAACTTTACCTTTCAGTATATCATCAAATATAAAATTATCTGAACAAAATGGAAACAAAACTGCTGTGAGTAAAACATTTATAATTTCTTTCTTGTAATTTTTACAGGGGAAATGCAGAGTAGTTTGATATGATTAGTAAGCTGCGCAGAACTTGAGATGGTGTGGCCTAAAAATATTTAAATAAATAAATAATATCTAAATAAATAAAGCTTATAAATAACCCAAACTAGCTATATCTAATTATTCTTTAAAATATATAAAGTAAAAAGAGCTGATTGGGATGGACTGACCTGATGGCTTAACAGCAGCACTGCCATGCAGGGATGTAGTAGAGGCAGTACTCATAACCCCTAAGAAGAATGTATTCTTATTCAACAGCGACACCTGATGGCACAGCTAAGGGTGCGTATATGCCAAGTTCCAAAGAATACCATAGTTTGTGGCCCCCAACTGGAGGACTGATGCTGACTAGGCTAAAGAAGAGGGACAGTGGGATTAAAAATACAAAAAAACTTGTAGCCTATGGTGGCTCTGCCTTGGATGCCCTGTCATAAATGGTAACCAGTGGGACTGGGATAATGTCTGAATAGGCTGGAAGACCAAGAAGAAGGAAGCTGCCAAAGCAAGAAAAGCAGCTTTTAATTGTCATTAATTCAGACTACTTGGATGTTTTTTGACAGTTAAAAAAAGATTTGGGTTTATTTCATTATTTCGAGTTACATTATTTGCCGCAGATATACATTAATTTAATTTAGCATTAGATAACGTCTTTAAATACTCTAGTTTTCATTGTCTTTTTTTCAGTTGCATTTAATTTTTTTTCTTTTTAAATAAGTGCTTCTCAATTTTTATATAAAATCTTCTGTTCTCCACAGGTTTCATATTTATGTGGCACATGATCTAGGCAATTTTAGCATCTAGATTTTTTCTGAATTTTCATCTTTCTTTTATACTTTCCTTTAAACTCGTTAATCCCCATTAGTATGAATGTACAAATGATAAATGAGATTTACTTACCTGTAACTGTTCACTGAAGGTAATATACTGTTCCCTGTACATACCCGGATCAGTCCAGACACCTGGATTTGGCCCCCCTCTAGCAGATGGAGACAGAAGTTTAACAACAAACTCCTCCTTAATTGGGCTGGTGCCACTTACAGTCTGACAGTATTCTTCGCATTTGCGCTTGGTGGGGGCAACCCTGTGTAGATCTAATGGCGACGTTCAAGAACACCAAGACACCCCGCTTCTTTGCCCGCCGCAGGGAACCGTGTGCGGAGGGCATGGACGCACTGGTTCTTCCATGGCCGGTGGGCATCCTTTTGTATGTATTCCCTCCTTGGCCACTCATCGGCCGCACTCTTCGCAGAATAGAAGTGCATCCGTCGGAGGACATTCTCGTCGCTCCCAAGTGGCCAAGATGTCCGTGTTTCGCGGATCTCGTCAATCTGGCCATCGATGGCCCCTTGAGGTTTCCGGATTTGCTCCATCAGTGTCCGGTTTATTTCGATCAGGTCGAATGCTTTTGTCTAGCGGCATGGCTTTTGAGAGGCAACGTCTGAAGTCCCAGGGGTATTCAGATGTGGTGGTTTCCACGATGTTACAATCTCATATGGTTTCCACTTCCTTGTCTTATGTCAGGGTCTGGAAGGTGTTTGATGCTTGGTGTCTCACCAGAGGCGTTGTGTCTACCTGAGTGGGAGTCTCGGATGTCTTGGGTTTTCTCCAGGATGGTTTATCAAAGGGCTTATCCTGGAGTTCTTTACAAGTGCAAGTGGCCACGATTGGTTCCTTGCGTGGTAACATACATGGTCTAAGCCTAGCGTCACACCCGGATGTCTCTCGATTTTTACGCGGGGTGAAGCATTTGAAGCCACCTGTCCGGGAACCTTGTCTGTCTTGGAATTTGAATTTGGTGCTTAAAGCCTTGGGGGTGGCACCTTTTGAACCTTTGCATAGGATAACCTTGAAAGATCTCACCTTGAAGGTAGTATTCCTGGTGGCGATTGTCTCAGCTCATCGAATTTCAGAGCTCCAAGCATTGTTGTGTAGGGAACCCTTCTTATGAATTTCAGATTCGGGCATTTCCTTACGTACGGTGCCATCTTTTTTACCCAAGGTGGTATCTACTTTCCACTTGAATCAGTCGGTGGAATTACCAGCCTTTTCGGACCGGTCAGATCCCGATTATAAGGATTTAAGGGCCTTGGATATTCGTCGGATTTTGCTGTGTTACCTGGAACTTACTAATGAGTTTCGGGTGTCCGGTCATCTTTTCATACTCTGGAATGGACCTCGCCGAGGTAATATGGCTTCTAAGACCACGATCACTCGCTGGTTGAAGGAGGCCATAAACTCTGCGTACTTAAGTGGGTGACCATTGTCGGTGGGTCTCCGGGCTCACTCTACTCGATCTCAGGCTGCCTCTTGGGCAGAAAGTCATCAGGTGTCGCCCGAGGAAATTTGTCGGGCGGCTACATGGAAGTCGCTTCACACTTTTGCTAGACATTACCATTTGGATGTTCAGGCGTCAGGGAAGGGGACATTCGGAGCAGGAGTGCTGCTTGCGGGCCTCTCCGGATCCCATCCCAACTAGATGAAACTCTGGTACATCCCAGGAGTCTGGACTGATCCAGGTTCGTACAGGGAAAGGAAAATTAGTATCCTTACCTGATAATTTTTGTTGCTGTAGTACCACGGATCAGTCCAGAGTCCCGCCCTCTTTAGGGTCTTATCAGTGTGGAGAGTCCTCGCTATTGTATTTCTGTCTAGTTTTTTGCAGACCGATTGCGTTATTCTGCAGCCCATGGGTTCCGATCCCATCTGGGGCTTCCATGAGCCAATTTTTTCCGGTTGTTCGGTTTCTGTATATAGTTAGTTTGGGGTTTTTGATAATCCATTCTGCTTTGACATTTAGTAATACTGCCAGACTGTAGGTGGCACCAGCCCAGTTAAGGTGGAGTTTGTTGTTAAACTTCTGTCTCCATCTGCTAGAGGGGGGGCCAAACCCAGGAGTCTGGGTTTGGCCAGAGGATGTGGTTGGCCAGAGGATGGGTTTGCCAGAGGATGTGGTTATAGCAGTTAGGGTAACTAGGTTTAAAAAAGGTTTGGAGAAGTTCCTAGAGGAAAAATCCAAAAACTGCTATTAATTAATAAGCAATTGAGATTTATTTAATGTTTGGGTACTTGCCAGGTACTTGTAGCCTGGATTGGCCACTGTTGGAAACAGGATACTGGGCTTGATGGACCCTTGGTCTGACCCAGTATGGCAATTCTTATGTTCTTATGTAAAATTATCAGGTAAGGATACTAATTTTCCTTTATGGCTCTACCAGTCTGTACCATGTAGAGCAGGGGTCCCCAACCACCGGTCCGCAGACCAGTACCGGGCCGTTGGGGTTTGTTGCCGGTCCGCGGTGCTGCGGGGAGGCGGGGCGAAGCTGGAGACCCGCCTTCTCCAACCCCAAGAGACAAAAAGCTAGCGCGTCGCGGTGAACTATGTTGCTGGAGCCGCGCAGGTGCTCCTCCTACTTCCTTCCTGCCCGCCCTGGCCCGGAAGACAAATGTTGCTGGAGCCACACGGGCAGGAAGGAGGAGGTGCTTCAACCGCGTGCAGGAGAGGGCTGCAGGAGAGGCGTTTCAGCCGCGTGAGGGAGAGGCGTTTCAGCCGCGTGCAGGAGAGGCGTTTCAACCGCGTGCAGGAGAGGCGTTTCAGCCGCGTGAGGGAGAGGCGTTTCAGCCGCGTGAGGGAGAGGCCTTTCAGCCGCGTGCAGGAGAGGGCTGCAGGAGAGGCGTTTCAGCCGCGTGAGGGAGAGGCGTTTCAGCCGCGTGAGGGAGAGGCCTTTCAGCCGCGTGCAGGAGAGGGCTTCAGCCGCGTGCAGAAGAGGAGCAGCGGGGCCGAGGACCCAGGGCCGCTGCAGAGCCCTGCCTGTGGCAACCCATAAAGAAGAGGCCCAGAGGTGAGAGAGAGGTGTGTGCGAGTATGAGATGAGTTGAGAGATTGTGTGTGAGAGTGAGTTGAGAGACTGTGTGTGTTTGCAGAAACAGCATGTGAGAGCCTCTGTGTGTGTGAAAGAGACAGCATGTAAGAGTGAGAGCCTGTGCTTGAGCAAGGCAGCATGTGGGAGTGAGAGAAAGCCTGTGTGTGAGACTCAGACAGCATGTGCCAGTGAGAGACTGTGTATGTGTGTGTGAGAGAGAAATGCATGTGAGAATGAGAACCTGACTGTGTGTTTGAGTTGAGTCACATTCACATTATAAATGTCATAATAAATGATAAGTATGCACTAAAATCCAACCCCATCCATAACCCCGCCCCCATATGACCAAAGCCCCGCCCTCGCCCCGCCCCTGCCCTGCCCCCACCCCGCCTTGCCGGGCCATGGAAAAATGGTCTTGCTTGAAGCCGGTCCCCGGTGCAAAAAAGGTTGGGGACCACTGATGTAGAGTACGATATTACTTGCTGGCTTAACACAAATGCCAGCTTTTAGGAAATCAGATCTTCTTCTCAGGGATCCACTTTTGTGCACTTCCTTCCACAGTCTAGGTATTGGTCGGCCAGTGAGCAGGCAAAATACTAGAAAACAAGAAACCTAAAAGGAAAAATAACTAAGACAAATTAGAACTGATCATATAACTACATCACACACATAACAACTCTAAGCTTTTTCAAATTTTAATTTCTAGGGTGGGTTGAGCCAGCTGGTGGCATTATACTCTAGACAAGTTGGAGATTAACAGAAAGTGAATTAGCAGGTCTGAGAAGTTCCTTTTTCTGGATTCACACAACCCACCTTCCAATGTTTGGGATCTGAACTCTCAGGGGCGCGTAACCCTTTAAAACCCGCTCCTGCGCGCGCCGAGCCTATTTTGCATAGGCCTGGCGACGCGCGCAAGCCCCGGGACATGCATATGTCCCGAGGCTTGAAAAAAGGGGCGGGAGTGGGTGGGGTGGGGCAGGACCGAGGCCTCCGGCGCAACCTACACCTGCCCAGAGGCAGGCGTAAATAAAAAAATAAGGTGGGGAGGGGATTTAGGTAGGGCTGGGGGGCAGGTTAGATAGGGGAAGGGAGGGGAAGGTGGGGCATGGTGGAAGGAAAGTTCCCTCTGAGGCCGCTTCGATTTTGGAGCGGCCTCGGAGGGAACGAGGAAAGCCATCGGGGCTCCCCTAGGGCTCAGCGCGTGCAAGGTGCACAAGTGTGCACCCCCTTGTGCGCCCCGACCCTGGATTTTATAACATGCATGCGGCTTCGCATGCATGTTATAAAATCGGGCGTAGATTTGTGCGCACCGGGTTGCATGCACAAATCTATGCCTGCGCGTAATTCTTAAAATCCGGCCCTTAGACCTCTCTAGATTTAAACTGTGACAGAATTGAAAAGGAATGGATGGTTGGCATAAATAGATGGCAGTTGATTCTAGAACTCTAGGTTTTGGAAGCTTCGCAGATTAGAGTGTGATAGGGAAATGATCATTCTGGATGATTAAGCCTTTGAAAAACACAGCTAAATAATTACCCAGAAACTTTGGAAGTTTAGCTTGTCAAATATATTGTACACTTACAGACAGCACATTTTTCTCAATGCACCCATTGAGTTAGAAATACATTTTAAAAATAAATTTGCATATGTTAAAAACTTCAACAATACAGTAGCACTTACAAAAAAAACACTTTAAATTCCTAAATAACTTTTTTCTATTTCTTTTCTTTTTGCAATCAGAAAGTTTCATTGAAAAACAATGCATCTGAACATCTGAGATAATATATTTACAAATGTGAAACTTTACAAAATACAGTCATATTGAAAAATCCAATAACCGTATACAAATGTCATAATATAGTAAGAAGACAAACTCCTACCTCTTCCCACTTTTTCTATTTCTAATGTTTTTAATTGTGCACTTACCAATTAAATTGAGATCTGTCTGGTTCAAGCTTGCCTGACCTGTGACATATGCACTCGTAACCATTCATGTATGCATAGGTTTGGGATAGACATATGCATATGTACAACAATTCTGCATTTTATTCAGTACTGGAATTATGCACGTATGGCGCTATTTTACTAATTCCCACATTGGCAAGGGTCAATTAAGTTTTTGCTCCCTTCCCTGAGACAGATTCTGCCCCTCTCCTCCCATGGAGCTTGGCTTCTTCTCTGGAGACAGTACATAATTCCCCCAAGGAAGATTGTACTCTAGGCTCATCCTGAGAAAGAACAATGCTGTTCTCACCAAAGGAAGAACAGTCCCCTATCCCTGAGACAGATATCCTCCTCCCAAGTTGCATTCCTGTGGGGGGCAGGATACCATCTATCCCCCACCTCCAACACTTTTCTGGAAGACTTGGGCCCATGCTCCTCCCCCTATACTCCAGGTACTGGATCCATAGACTTTGACATCTTCAAAGGTAGAAAGGAGCTAGTTCCTGGTTTTATCCACAAGTTGGGCCTTCATCTGGGATGATGTGGAGGCAATGTTCATAGCCCCCCTCATTGGGGAGGAAGTCATGGACATCACTCTATGGTGACACCTAGTGGTTGGATTGAGGGTCCATGATTGCAGAATTCTAGAAGGAGCTCTGATACGAGGTTCTTAACCAACGGACTCTCAGTGCAATGACAAGATCAGGTACATTAGGGAAGTTATAAAATAGAAAAATCCCTGAGTAGTTCTGAATAAAGGCTCATGGTCCCAGGATCCCAACCCTGATTCTGACTGAGCTGGCAGCCCAAATGAGCATGAGGTAATTTCTGGGTCAAAAAATCCCCAGTTGTTTGGAAACAAAAGCTTGCAAAGTAGATTTCCTTATAATTTTTTCATAATTATATTTTTACTTAACAATTTCAGTTTCTCTTTCAAGACAATTATCCAATTCCTTCTCAGCCATCAGAAAATATGTATACTGTATGCCCCGTGAAAAGTTCAATGAAGTCTTCTGAAATCAGGGGATCATGTGATTTTTTCAGTTGGAATTTTGCAGATAAGAACAACATTAATGCCAGGTGAGAAAATACATATGTCATCTGTACATAGATTAATGATGATAGTGGTTTTACCTGTTTATATAACAAAAATGATAATATTAAATTCTGAATGTACATTACAGCACAAAATAAACCAGTCATTTTGTTTCTATACCTTTTGTGGTGGGGTGGATAGCATTTTTTTATATTTAGATTAACAGTACACAGTTGTAATCTCTGATTAAATAATGGATTTAGTTGCTACTAGCAATGCATAAATGTCAGTAAACTGTCATTTTTATTTATTTCCCATTAAAGCAAAATTTTGACAAAAACTTCATAACAAATAACTCATCATTGTTAATTAAAACAATATGATTTCATAAACTGTGGTTAGTAAGGTACTTTCATTCCATTTTTTTAGTATGATTCTGTGTATTAATAAGAAAGTTAAAAAAAATTGTAAACATATTGAGGAAAATATAGATTAAAGTTATGTTATAATAATATAATGTTGTATAATGTACTATAAGATACACAATCCTAGCAATTTTAACAATATATCACACCATGTACTATAGCAAGAGATTAGTTCTATAAAAATTTTTAGATAGATAAGGCTAAAAAGGACCTCCAGAGATGATGTAGTCCATCATGCAGGATCAATTGTACTTAAACTATTACAGAAAGATAATTGTCTAATCATCTATTAAAATTTACAGTTTCTGAGGGCCTGAGTTTCAAAGCATTTACATGCTTAAAAATGGGCTTTACACTTGTAAAAACATTTTACCTGTGTAAGTGGGCTTTTGAAAATTGCTACAATAATATGTTATGCAAGTAACTCCTTTGAAAATTCACTGGTGAGATTCTACCACCTCCTTACAGTTTGTTCCTTATTCATAACCTAAATCTCCACTGCTGCAAATTAATAGGGTCATTCATCAAAATGCATTATGGCATTAACGCATGCGATAATGGCATAGCAAATGCGTTAGCACCATAATGCATGCAATATTTATGTTACCACATGGTGCACATGCAAATTTTTTAAAGGGGCGGATTGGGGAGGGTTTTGGGCAGGATTAATGAAAATGAAGGGCAATATCACACGTTTTTATCGCTGGAAATAACTACACCTTTTTTCTTGGCATTAAGCTGTGTGATATGGCCATAATGCAGTTTGCGGTAAAGATTAGTATGGATCTTGGTTGGAATTTTTTCAAGGGCTGCAGTCCTTTTCTTTAGGCACAGTTTCTTTAATAGAGATGAGTTGCTGGCTCTGATCTCCCAGACACTGAAGATGCTGAAGGTGCCGGATGCTGATTCCATGTCTGAGCCAAAGAAGAATCCCATTTTAGTTCTTTGCGTAAAGCATCCTGTTTCTTTCACATTATGAATGCTATTCAAGAATTGATTGATCTTGAATGAGGCACCCCAGAAGATAATTTTAAACGGGACAAGCCTTGGAAATGCTGGACCCCCTGGATCCAGTGGCGAGTGAGCAGTTGTGCTTTCCGAAAGTGGATACGCTGGAGTGTGCCGTCACCAAGCGGACGACTATACCTATAGAAGAGGGGAGTGGCATTAAAGAATGCACAGGATAGGAGAATTGATGCTTTCCTTAAGCAGGCCTTTGAGGTGGCAGCAGTGAATTTACTGATAACCTCTTGCTGCTCCCTAGTGGCTCGCTCTTGCTTACTTCTCTCTCAGGAAGTCGATGAATCTGGTTTGAATTCCAGGGCTGTTATGTTTGGGAACGCTAGGAGAGCGATCCCAGCTTGAGGGGATTGTGGGCCCTTGGGCCTCGGCACAACCCCAGATGAATCCAAGACAGCACCGAAGGTTGGCGAGGCATGTCCCAGCATGGATGAAGACAAAGTCTAACCCTCCGCTGGACCTGCATGCTTCTGGAAAGCCAACAACATTATGTTGGTTATTGAACAGTCCTCGACCGTTCCCAGCCCGTTCGGATCTGCCGCTGGGTATCGGCAAGAAGCAGCAGGCCGGACTGAGGATGAGGGCAGATGGAGGCCTTGTGACACAGAAGACTCAAGACGTGGACAAGAAGACTCTGGATGTGGACAAGGAGCTTGGAAGTCTCTGGATGAGGCAAGGAACTTGGAAGACTCTGGACGAGACGAGGAACTTGGAAGGTTCTGGACGAGATGAGAAGCTTGGAAGGTTCGGACATTGGCATTGTCTCTCAGGGCGCCCTACACAGCCCACCGACATGGGCGGATCCCATGGGCTGGTCACGGACCACCCTGTCCCACTGCGCGCCCTACACAACCTGAAGAGGCTGGTCACGGACCACGCAGAGAGTGGGACAAGCGCAGGAAGGGAATCCAGCTGAGACGAAACTCCAATGATGAAAACAGGAACCTACGAGACGGATTTACCCCAACAAGGTGTCATCTGGAGAACCAAAGGAGCTGGAGGGTCAAGAGGACTCGAAACAAGCGAATGAGGAGCGAAACCTCGGAACATCAGGAAGTGGAACATCAGGAAACCTGGAACCTCAGGAAGTGGAACATCAGGAAGTGGAACACCAGGAATCTGAAACATCAAGAAGAGAAACATCAGGAAGCCTGGACTGGGAACCTCGAAACATGAAGACATGGAACATCAGGAAACCACGAAGATGAAGACTCAGGAACCAAGACGACACATGGAGTTCCAACGAAGAACAAAGACCTGACGGAGCCCTGGAAGATGAGACTTCCAGGAGCAAGAAACTCCAATGCAAGGCAAAGCAGGACTGAAGGAGAAACCCTTTTAAAGGGCTGAGACAGGAAACCATGTGAAGCTGACTTCCGGTGGGGCCAGGAGGACCTCACCTATGCTGCCCCTTTAAGAAGGGGAAGGCGACGCGGGCCTGCCCCTTAGGAAGGGGGCAGGACCTTGGAGAGCGGCCATGCTGCCACTGAAGTGCAGGAGAAGCTGGGCCTCTGTGCAGGCAGGCCCCGAATGTGACGGTCCGGGCCGCGGGAGTATGGCAGCAGCGGCAGACTCCTGGCTGCTGAAGGTAAGCAAGGTCCGTAGCTCCTGCCGCGATGAAGGCCTGACATCGGCGGCGTCCAGCCACATCGAGGAACAGGCAGCGCAGCAAGTGAGAGGCCTGCTTGCGGAGGACGCTCCGCAGGCAGGAATCATAACAAGGGCAGTGATGAAACTGGCAGCTACCTTTTTGGGGGTTGTAGGCTGCAATCTGGTCCGCACTTCTGCAAGAGGGTGGCTTCGGCGATAGCAGCCTGGTGTTAGCTATGGCTGAGGAATTGGTCACCTGATACAATTTCAAAGTGTAGTCTAACAAAATTACCTTTTAAAGGATCACTCTTGTTTGGGAATGAGTTGGAAAAAATGGCCAATAAGTGGGGTGAGTTCCAGGTTCCTCAGTTAACAGAAGATAAAAAGCAGGTACCATGCTCGTTCAGCACGAGAAGTCGTGCTAGGGGTTTCACGAATCTACAGAGGATCAGCTTCTTAGAGGGCTCGGCCTTTGGGTAGATCTCAGTTCTGCATCCCAGGCAGCCCAGATGGGGTGCAAGCTCGAGCGTTGGTGCCCCCCACCCCCAGGAACAGGAGATAGGGGGTTGCCTGCCTCTCTTTTTAATCAGAGATGGGTTGAAATAACTTCAGACCAGTGGGTTCTGGAAGTGATAAGAGACAGCTATGCTCTGGAGTTTCTCAGCGTTCCTCAGGATGCTTTCATGGTGTCTCTCTGCAGCTCTCTGCAGAAGAGACAGAGACAGGCAGTGAAGTATACATTGTCAAGGCTCCTGAGCCTGCGAGCTGTGATTCCAGTGCCCATGTCACAAGAAAATATGGGCCAATATTCCATTTATTTTGTTGCACTCAAGAAGGAAGGTTTCTTTTCGCTCCATTCTGGATCTCAATTGAGACAACTGTCAATTCTAAGTAACTTGTTTTCTGCATGGAAACCTTATGCTCGGTGATAATGGCAGTATAAATGGGGGCGAGGGCGGGGTTCTTACCTCTCTAGATTTGTCAGAGGCGTATCTGCATTTTCCCATTTGGCTGGAGCATCAACGGTTTTCTGCACTTTGCTGTTTTGGGGTGACGTTATCAGTTTTGAGCACTACCCTTTGGTTTAGTCACCAAGCCCAGAATTTTCTCCAAATTCATGGTGGTGGTAGCAGCAGTGTTGAGAAAGGATGACATTATGGTAATTTGGGCCAAGAACACGAAAGAGAGTCTTCAGGCCTCATGCAAGGAGATCTCCTTGCTATAGAAACTAGGTTGGGTGGTGAACTTAGCCAAGAGCAATCTGCAGCCATCCCAGACACTAGAGTATCTTGGTGTTCGTTTCGACAATAAGCAAGGTAGGGTGTTCCTGCCAGAGATCCGCATTCAGAAACTGATGGCACAGGTGCAACTGTTTTTCTACAAAAAGGCTCTGAAGTGTATCAAACCAATATTCCCACTACAAATATACACCTTCCCTGTCTATGCAGAAAAAGCTTAAACATGAAAAAGCTCTATTTTTCAAGTATTTTTTAATTTTTAATTTTTTTTTTTTAATCCCAAATCTTTCAAAAGACTAACATTCAACCAGACGCCCAATATTATTAACTACACGTAAAGTTGAATAAGGGGAAAAAACCTCAGACAGCGCACCCTATTAAATGTCAAGAATAGACAATTTATAATGGTGCTGCACGCCACTGAGCTGCCATCACAGGAAAAACCCTTTGACCTGACATTTACTTTCTTTTAATCCCAAAAACATTTTTTTAAGAATAAAATCCCAAACTTATAAAGTCTACTACTTATCTTTAGCACCAGATCAGAATTGGCTTCTGGAGAAACAATCACGCCGACATGGCCATGTTTCGCTGCACAAGCTGCTGCTTCAGGGCGTCACTTTCTACTTCATTTCTGGCCACTAAAACAAATTCAAAGGAAGATCGTTATATCAGCTTACAAGACTAGCCCTTTAGCCAATCAGAAAGTTCAGAAAAATTCTTCCAACCAATCAATGGAAACCTCAATTTAAAAATACATCTCGTTGTTATTTAAATAAATGCCATTCAATAGTTGCATTCAGCCCCATAGGGAACGCAGTACCAAATCAGAATATCCAAAATTGTTCTCGCCGCCTAAGATTTAAATCACGATTAAACCCCCCCCCCCCCCCCCCCCCCGGCAGTTGAGTTGGAACCAGTTCTAACGTACAACCTCTAATCTGTTCAAATGGTAGCCCTCGGTCATACCATGTTGAACCAGAGGTGCCTCTCTTCTTTGATTGGTAAGACAAGTTTTATGTTTTGCCAGTCGAACCCTAAATTTGTGTGTTGTTTTTCCCACATAAACAAGATTGCATGGGCATATTAGTACATATACAATATAGGAGCTCTTTCAATTGGATGTATACTGCAGCTCATACACACATTTATCATTTGGATTCTCAAAACTTCCATCCTCCATCATGTTGTCACAAAATTTGCAATTTCCACATTTTAAATGTCCCTTATTTGGCTCTCACTGAACCAATGGATCATTTAACATTGCCGATACTAAGGAGTCATGGAGGTTTTTTCCTCTAGTAAAAGCAAAGCTCACCGGAATTCTAAAACATTCATGTAAAGACAAAATGTTCCAATGTTGTTTAATGATGGAGCAAACAGATTTAGATAAATTAGAAAACCTCAATGGGCAAATTAAATTATCCGGAGAGATTTCTTCCTGGTTCCTGTTGTTCAATAAGGTATCCCCATCTGAATATAAGGCTCTTTTATAAGCCTGTTTTACTGTTTTCAAAGGAAAGCCTTGTTTAATGAAATGGTCCGCCATTAATCAGGCTTACTGTTTAAACTCACTCAATTCTGAACATAATCAACGACAATGAAGGAACTGGGAATAAGGCAAATTCTTTCTTAGATGCAACGGATGGAAACTTGTATAGTGCAAACTCATATTTCTATCTGTAGGTTTCCGATAAACTGAAGTGCTGAAAGAATTTTCATTTTTATCAATTAAGACATCTAGAAATGACAGCTGTTCTGTGTTGTGCTGTAAACTTAATATTTATATGATGAGTATTCAACCAATCCAAAAATATCAAAACGTTGTCCATAGTATCTCCCCAAATCAAAAATATGTCATCAGTATAGCATTTCCACACTTTTATTGCTGAAAAGAAAGGGATATTATAGACCCATTTTCTTCAAATTCAAACATAAATGAGTTCGCGACAGATGGGGCACATGTCGCCCCCATGGCTGTTCCTGAAATTTGCTCATAAAATTGGCCTTCAAAGAGAAAATTTTTTTTTGCTAAGGCTAAAACAAATTCCTTGGATACCGACATAGGTCGAAGACATTGTTCTAATGTAACTTCAATAATGTTTAGTGCTTCCATTTGTGGAATTGACGTGGACAAAGAAGTGACAATGTAAGAGCCGACTTTCTCAGCAGACAGAGTCTGGATCCAGGAGCATGGGAATTGTCAAATGAAGCATTCCAGCTCATAGTGGGCCACTGGGGCCTCCCATTTCTAGACTTGCTGGCGACATCACACAA
The DNA here is from genome assembly GCF_901001135.1 of Rhinatrema bivittatum. Lineage (NCBI taxonomy): Eukaryota > Metazoa > Chordata > Amphibia > Gymnophiona > Rhinatrematidae > Rhinatrema > Rhinatrema bivittatum. The sequence goes on from NC_042624.1 coordinate 80,315,196, forward strand.
TGCAAAGGTTCCTCGCTTCTTCAGTCGCAGGAGATCGATGTCCTCGTGCAAGAATGGCTGGAAGGCAAGCTTCTATTTGCCTTTTTCCCGTGGCACATGTTGGGCAGAATGATTTGGAGGATTGAGAGACACATGGGATTGATGCTTCTGGTGGCACCAGATTGGCCCAAGAGGCTGTGGTATGCAGATCTGTTGTGGCTCCTGGTGGACTCTCCTCTCCGATTACCGGTCCACAGGGATCTGCTAGGGAAGGGGGGTCTATTCTTCATGAATATCTGACTCAATTTTGTGTTAAGGTATGGCCCTTGAGAGGGCTTGGTTATTGAAGTGTGAATATTCCACTGATGTGATTCCATCTTGTTTTGAGCACAAATGTTCTCCACTTCTTTAGCTTATGTTCGAGTTTGGCAAATGTTGGAGGCTTGGTGTGAGGAACGAGGGGTTCATCCTCATTCAGTTAAAATCCCACATATTTTGGATTTTTTGCAGGATGGGTGGATTAAGGGCTTGGCCCTTAATTCCTTGAAGGTACAGGTGGCAGCTTTTGCCTGTTTCCAAGGTCAGGTGAATGGTGAACTCTTGTCGGCCCATCCGGATGTGGCCTGGTTCTGAATCTAAGAATTCCTTGGAAGGTTTTAAAGTTCCAAGGGATGTTAGTAGTCCAGAGGAATTAGAAGAGGGAGAGTTCCCTCTGGAAGGAGATGATGGGTCTGTCATGGTTTGCTTTTTTCATAAAGATAGAACTTTTCTTCTTTGATATTACAGTCCTTATGAACTCTGACTATTTTGGATGAAAAGAGGGAGGAGATGGCATCTTCATCAGAGAACTCAATTATGGCCAGCATCAGGAAGCTATCTAAGTTTTTTCCTTTACATTAGGCAGTCCAAGATTTGATTGATTTGGAATGGGTTTCCCCTGAGGCGAATTTTAAAGGGGGATACCAACTGTCAAAATTGTTTCTCACAGGACAAGCAGGATGGTAGTCCTCACATATGGGTGACATCACAGGATGGAGCCCAAACACGGAACACTTCTGTCAAAGTTTCCAGAACTGGCCCCTACTGGGCAAGCCCAGCATGGCACTAACCCTGCAGCCAGCAGGGGTCCCCCTTCAGTCTTCTTTTTTCCGCGCAGCAGTAGCCACGCGGTTAAGGAGCTCTGTAGAGATTCCTGACAGGCATTTTCCTCACGGAATTACTAAAATTTAATTTACCCCACAGGGGTCCCTCCTTCAATTTTCTCAAGCCGCGGTACTCCGGTAAGTTTTTACCCGCTTTCGTCGATTACCGTTAAGTTTGGCCCTCGTGGCCTACTGGCCATCGAGCATACCGTGGCTCAATTTTTTCCATGGCGTCGGGGTTCCGCCGGTGCCCAGACTGTAATCACACCATGTCCATCACAGACCCTCACAAAGTCTGTGTAATGTGTCTCGGATGTGAGCACGATGTCCTAACCTGCAAAAAATGTGCCCTAATGACACCAAAAGGTTGCAAGGCTAGAATGGAGAAGATGGAACTTCTCTTCCGTGCTCAAACCCCGACGCCGTCCATTGCATCGACGTTGCGAGAACTGGCACCGTCAACTTCGCACCAGCATCGACCTCCGGCCGGTGACCGTACAGCATCGACGTCTTCTTGGCCTTTAACACCCTCTACTCCCCCTCAGGATCGTGGGGATCGTAGAGAGAAACATCACCACCGGCATCGAAAGTCTCGGACCATGGAGGGAGCGAAATCATCGACCTTGCCATCGTCCGAGCCGCCATCGAAGAAACCCCATCCAGAAAAGGCACCAACCTTTTCGGCGACCGGGTCACCAAGGCTACCCTCACCTGACAGGGTATCGGAAGCCGCGACTCCGCCTTTAATGGTGGTCCCTCCGGCTATGCCCCTGCCTCCTTCTTCTGTTCTGGAGCCGGGGCTGCTTGCTCCAGGTCTCGGAGAAGAACTGGACCGGATGGTTCAGGAGGCCATCGACAAGGCGATGCATTGATTCCAGGTTCCTCTGGCACCGACACCGGTACCAATTGCAGAACCGACCCGATTCCAACAGCGTTCGCACCGCTGCTTTCGAGGATGGAAGTGCTCATAGCCGCTTTTCCACCGATGGACCCCGGGTCACCGATGGCTCCGGTGCCCTCCCCGTTTGCTTTGTCATCGGGAGGAGAAACACCGTTCCGCATCTCTCCATCGGGAGTTCTGCCGATGCCTCAGCCATCAATGCCGATGCGGCCATTGGCGCCACCGATCCATCCATCGATGCCTTTGATGCCTTCATCGGTGCATCCACTACTCCCCTCAATGCCTTCGGAGCCTAGACCAGGACCTTCAGGAATACTATTGTCCTGTCCTTCTCAGATTCCTAAAGGGACAGGTGCTGATCCTTATGACACCTGGACTGAAGATTCATCTCAAGACACTGATGATTTGCCGTCGCCACCTTCTCCTACTGAAAGTAGGAAGCGTTCTCCAGAGGACTTGTCCTTCATAAATTTTGTGAAGGAAATGTCTGAATTGGTTCCCTTCTAATTACAGACTGAACAGGATGATAGGCACCAAATGATGGAGTTGTTACAATTCCTGGATGCTCCCAAGGAAATAACCTCCATCCTTATACACCAGGATCTTTTGGATCTTCTCAAAAAGAACTGGGAACACCCTGGTTCCATAGCCCTAGTCAACCGGAAGGCAGATACCACCTAATTGGTACAGTCAGCCTCAGGGTTCCAGAGACCTCAGCTGGATCACCAATCTGTGGTTGTAGAATCTGCCCAAAAGAGGGCACCGGACTCCCCACCTCGGCTGACGTGGGGAACATCCGACCACTCCTGGAACAGGAGGTTTCCCTCCTCCTCCAGTCCAGAGTAATAGAACCAATGCCCTACTCCCAACAAGGCCTAGGATTCTATTCCCGGTACTTTCTAATCCCCAAAAAATCAGGCAACGTTCATCCAATAATGGACCTACATGCCCTCAACAAGTACCTCTACCGAGAAAAGTTCAGGATGGTAACCTTGGGTTCCCTCCTTCCTCTTCTCCAAAGAGAAGACTGGCACTGCTCTCTAGACCTCCAGGACGCGTACACACACATTGCGATAACTCCATCTCATTGCAGATTCCTGAGATTTCAGTACCGAGTGCTACCATTCAGCCTGGCATCTGTACCACGAGTCTTCACCAAGTGCCTCGTAGTAGTAGCAACCTTCCTCAGGACTCAAGGTGTTCACTTCTACCCCTATCTAGACGATTGGTTGATCAGGGCTCCCACTCAGCAAGCTGCTCTGTCGTCCCTACATCTTACCTTACACACTCTGATTTCACTAGGATTTCTCATCAACTACAAGAAATCCTACTTTGTCCTTCATGGTTGCAGACTTGGACACCTTTCAAGCAAAGGCATTTCTGCCTCAACAGCGAGCTCTCACTCTCACTTCTCTCACACACCAGCTTCAGTCTCAGCACCGCTCGACTGCACGCCACTTCCTCATCCTGCTGGGACACATGGCGTCCTCAGTGCAGGTTACCCCAATGGCCCTGCTTGGCCATGAGAGTCATGAGGTGGACTCTGAGGTCACAATGGACTCAGTCCGTCCAACCTCTATCGACCATTGTCCACATCACCAACCCACTTCGTCAGTCTTTAGCCTGGTGGAAAAATCAGATCAATCTCCTCCAAGGCCTACCCTTCCAGGCTCCAGACCCTCAAATAATTCTCACCACCGATGCTTCCAACCTTGGCTGGGGAGCTCATGTCGCCAATTTGCAGACACAAGGAGCTTGGTCTCCAGAGGAAGCCAAACACCAGATCAATTTCCTGGAGCTGTGAGCAATCAGATATGCTCTCAGGGTGCTTCAGGATCGCCTTTCCAACCAGGTCATCCTGATTCAGACGGATAACCAGGTGGCCATGTGGTACATCAACAAACAGGGAGGGATGGGCTCCTACCTACTGTGTCAGGAAGCTGCACAGATATGGGCGGAGGCCCTCTCCCACTCGATGTACCTCAAGGCCACCTACTTGCCGGGAGTGGACAATGTGTTGGCGGACAACTGAGTCAGCCGCACGAGTGGTCTCTCAACCCCACAGTAACGGACTCAATATTCCAATGTTGGTGTTATCCTCACATAGACCTCTTTGCGTCACCTCAAAACCACAAAGTAGAGAACCTTTGCTCTCTCACTTGCAGCCAACACTCACAGCCAAGAGACACGTTCTCCCTCTCATGGGCATCCGGTCTCCTATATGCATATATTATAGAAGCAATCAGGTGAATTTTAAAAGGCCTAGTGCGCCAAAGCTGGAAGATATGCAGACAAGTCCTTCTGGCACGTACTGCACGCATTTTAAAAAGTGCATGAGTACACGTGTATCTCCCGGTACGCGCACAAGAAATTTTTTACAAAAAAGAGGTGGGGCGTGAGTTGAGTCTGGGTGGGGCATTGGTGTTTCAGGTCTGTAACCTGAAGTATGCATATAAGTTATTATGTGCACAAGCGTGCACTGGGGTCCCCTACTGTGTAACTTTTCTTTTGCTATGGATGGTGTGTAAGTTTTAAAATTAAAAAATCAGGGCTAGTCATCAAGGTTTGAAGGGTCGGGGCTAATAGGGTAAAAGGGAGAAAAGTTCATTAGGGAGGTTAGGAAGTTAGGAGCCTTTACGTGGGTGGACTAGGGAAACTGGTAATTGCGTCGGTGCACGTATCTAATAAAATCCCCCCAATTAAGCAGTAGAGTCAGCATTTGTGCACATAAGTGCGTGTCCATAGAAAATTGCATGCACATGTATGCGCATATAGCCGATTTTATAATCATATGCACATATGTGCACGTATGTTCTAAAATGGCCATAAGCGTGTACATGTATGACTGCACGGTTGTTTAAAAGTTACCATCAATGTACTTATCAGCATACCTCCCTCAGTTTTTACCCTAATTTACAGGCCGATACACTACAGTGCGCTCCGGTGGAGCGCACTGTTAACCCACATTTGGACGTGCGTTTTCGACGCGCTAGCCCTACCCCTTATTCAGTAAGGGGTAATAGCGCGTCTAAAATGCGCGTCCAACCCCCCCGAGACTAATAGCGCCCGCAACATGCAAATGCATGTTGATGGCCCTATTAGTCATTCCCGTGCGATACAGCAAGTAAAATGTGCAGCCAAGCCGCACATTTTACTTTAAGAAATTAGCGCCTACCCAAAGGTAGGTGTTAATTTCTGCCAGCGCCGGGGAAGTGCACAGAAAAGCAGTAAAAACTGCTTTTCTGTGCACCCTCCGACTTAATATCATGGCGATATTAAGTCGGAGGTCCCAAAAGTTAAAAAAAATGTTAAAAATAAAAAAAAAAAATTAAAATCAGCCCGCGGCTCATGGGTTGAAAACCGGACACTCAATTTTGCTGACGTCGGGTTTCCGAACCCGTGGCTGTCAGCGGGCTCGAGAACCGACGCCGGCAAAATTGAGCGTCAGCTGTCAAACCCGCTGACAGACGCCGCTCCTGTCCAAAAAGAGGTGCCAGGGATGCACTAGTGTCCCTAGCACCTCTTTTTACCGCGGGCCCTAATTTAAATATTTTGTTTTACTGTATCGCGCGCATAGGACACTGGCCTGTGCGCGCGCCGGGAGAGCGGGCGCTCACCCGCTCTCCCGTGAACTTTACTGTATTGGCCTGTTAGCACTTTAAGATAACTGCTAGTTTACTCTGCTTGTTTATGTGTCAGCTGTGTAGAGCAGTATCAAAATCTATATTAAAATCTAAGTATACCATATCCATTGGTAACTGTTCTGTGAGTATGTTTTCCAGTCATTCACCTAGCTAACAATAATTATTTTATTTCTGTATAACAAGGTATCACCATCATACAAAGCTGAAAAATCAACCATGAAACAATATAGGGAAAAAGCAGAAATGAAAAAATCTTACAGGGTCATTTATCAAAATGCATTAGGGCATTATCATGTGCATTAGGGCCCTAATGCCCACGATAAATTTCTCATTGCAAACTGCATATGCAAATTTTTCATTTGTATTCAAGTAGGAGGGGTTTAGGTGGAATAAATGGAAATGAGGATCAGTTAGCATGGCGTGCGATAGAGTAGCGCACATCAACACAAGTTTTAATGCCAGAAATAACTACAGCTTTTTCCTCTGTGTTGTGCCTGTGTTAGCTGTGCGTTACCGGCCGAAAACATTTTTATCACGAATTGCGGTTCGGCTAGGGAGAGGGAGAGAGAGAGAGAGCATCTCTGGAGACTCACTTTTATCTGAGCTTTTTATATCACTGTAAGAAGGGGCATTATAAACTCGGGGTGAGGTTTGTGGGGTGAGATGGGTTTTGGGGGACAGTTTTGCCTGCACAGTCATACGTACAAACAGCAAAGGTTACCATCAGTGAAGATTTAATGTGATTTGGAGTGATGAAAGGTGAAAAAAGAGATTTGTAGCATGGTCTCTCTACCTTGCTTAATGCACTCTAACATGGTACAAATCTCCTCTTCTTTCACCTTTCATCACTCCAAATCACATTAAATCTTCACTGATGGTAACTATGCTGTTCGTACGTATGACTGTGCAGGTAAAACTGCCCCCCAAAACCTACCCTACCCCACAAACCTCATCCTAAGTTACTAGTGCCCTCTTACAGTGGTATAAATAGTTAACTTTTTGGTAAGCCTCTACAGAGGCAGGTTCTCTCTTTCTTTCTTGTTGTGGTAAAATACCTATGCAATAGGGTACCAGGAAAATTAGTCTAACACCCCCATTTTTATCGCGGGCGCTATTTTTGCTATATTTAGAGCAAAATGATGAATCTAAGCCTTATTTTGTTCATTTCTAAAAAGTAAAATTCCCCACATGAAATAGAACTGTTATCTTACCTAACACATATAAATTCTATCAAAACAGTTTGTGCAACTACTTTTCAATTATATAACCACAAAAGTATAATTCTTTATATTATTGCATATTACCAACTTTTACAAGCAAAGAATTATACATTGAAATAATCTTTGTTCTTGTAGATTTATTGATTAGGAAATATATACTTTATATATATTTATTCATAGTAAAATATGCAAATTGTCCTGTTTTTGTGTGCTTCATTTTCCAGTGAATGCATTGAAGATGATGAAACCAAAGCTTTTATGGGGATATTTGATGATATATTTTAAAAGCAGCATGTACACGGACTAGCATAGACCATGAAATCTGAATTTAATATTCTAAAACATGAAATTGGAGAGGCTTTCAAGAATGTAACCTTGTTTCCTTAACAAACCCTGGCTGAAGATGGATTCTTATTGTTCATTTGTTTTGAAACAGATGTATTCATATTTATATACGTAGGATTTATAGTTTTGATAACAAAATGCTGGTTAATCTATACAATTTCATGTTGCATTTATGTAAAAATAATTTTATTTGTTATGTAATCTGATGTCTTGACATAGAAGATACTGAATTATATAACTTTTAAGAAAAACTGCACAGCTGATAGGCTTTAATAGCCTAAAAGCAGAGCTTTGCCTTTTTTCTACTTATGTATTGCGTATGAACATAGATAGTATTTATTATAAATGTTTGTTTCTATTGATAAGTGATCTATGTTATGCGGTAGAAGTTTAGCTTGTAAAGAATGTTAGTTTAAAAAAAAAAAACCTTTAAAATGACTTATGTTAATATAAAATAAGATTTGCAAACAAAGTTTATTATGCTGCAGTGTTTTACCACGGGGGTGGTATTCTCATGATATATGGTCCCTGCCATAAGAAAATATTGCAGCAGGCTCCCCATGATATTTTTTCACTAGAAACAATATTACGGGGAAAGGATGAAATCACGCAATGGTACCCTCTTTCACACGGGATTGCCAACTTCTGAAAGGGCTAGCATCAGCTCTACCCTCACCACCCATGTTCAAATGCCCCCCAGGGGTCTTGGAAAACCTCTGCCCACCCTGCCCTGCCACCTTTATAGGCAGCTTAAAAAAAATCACAAATGAAAGTTTAAAATTGCGTGGTGGCACCTTATCTCGAACCCAAACCCCTTCCCTTTCTAAAAAATTCCCCCTCCCTCATGTTCTAACAAATGTCCCCCCCCTCCCCCCCGAGTTCTTCCCCTCCCAAAGCATCCTACCTCCCAAAATTAGAAGTAGTCCCTAGTAGTGTAGTGGCCCACCTCCTACTACCTATTACCTTTAGAAGAAATTCCTGGTGTCTAGTGGTAGCCCGGAATGCCCCCTAGGCCCTGGGTGACCAGCCTTTGCCCTTATCACATGATTGGCAAAAGATGAAAGATGGTGTCAACTGGCCCAAAGCCTGTAGGGCTCTCTAGACCCTACAAGACACCAAGGATTTCTTCTAAAGATATGAGGGGGGTCCGGGAAGTGAGGCACTAGACTACCAGGAACTTATTTCATAGGAGGAGGTGGGGAGAACACTAGACTATCAGGGATTACTTCTAATGTTGGGGGGGGGGGTCTGGGGAGGGCCAGTGGGGGATTAAGATGCATGTAAACCGTTATGATGGCAAAACTGAATATATGGTATACAAAACATGTTAAATAAATAAAAATAAAAATGGGGGGGGGGAACCCAGGGGTGGGAGGAATTTTTACAGAATGGAGAAGGATTTGGGTAGAAGGGCAGGGCATCACCATGTGATTTTAAACTTGCATTTTGTGATTTTTTTTTTCTTTTAAATCTCCTACAGAGGCAGTGAGGGCTGGGCAGGGGTCTCACAAGATCCTTGGGGGAATCTTTTCCACTTTTGAGGGGTAATCGATTTAGAGCCGCTGCAGGCCCTTTAATGCGCATTAGCATCCCGATGCCCCAGGATCAACTATCTACAACTCCTGAGTTTTCGTTACTATAATGCGGCTTTCTTTTTTTGAAGAAAGCCATGTTGTTTTATTTGCATAGGATTACCTATGCATTACCTGCTTTGTATGCATTAATAAATTTTATGCATGCAAAGCAGCTAATTTTAATAGAGGGCATTTTTTAGGTCAAAATATTAGGCGATGATATGAATATTGTGCAGTATTGCTGCAATATATGTTTATCGTGAGATAAACAGCGTTTTACGCATGATAAACACTGTTTTTCATGTGTTAATTGCTTAGCACAGCTTAGTAAATGTACCCCAAAGTTTCTTCTAGCTATAATACATTTCACTTTTGATATGGTGTCATTGAGCATCAGTCACATTTTCTATTTCTTTTCACTGTTTTATAAATGTTGAGTAATTGGGCTGCATATGAGAAAATTGTTTAAATATTCACATTAGCTATTATTTAAGATTGTGTTCTATTTTAATAAATACAAAATTGATGTGATTTTAGTTTTATTTACCCAAATTACCAGACTAATATTTTCTTAATGGAAAATAGGATATCTGTGCACTTTCAAGGCAAATCTAATTCATTTGTAATTAGCCACAATATTTTAATCATAAGAACACAAAAACATAAGAATGATCAAGCTGGGTCAGAGCAATGATCCTTTTGCTGAAATGCCAATTTCCTGTACCTGTTCTTCTCTGATCCAATAACACTCACCCACTTATTCTTTCCCTCGCTACTAAAATCTTACAGGATCGGACTCTTACCCCCCTTTTATTAAGATTACCATTAACTATGGAATATGATTATCATTAGTTTAATTGTTAGATATACTTAATATTTGTACTTAATGTTGTTCTTAATTTATTGTTAATAGATTTATTATGTACACATTATTTCATTTTGACTGTAAAGCTTGTTGCTGGTTTATCGTTTACTGTAAACCAAGGTGATGTTATTAACGTGCCACGGTATATAAAAAACTATGAAATAAATAAATAAATAAATAAATCTAGCCCAGCATCCTATCTTCGATAATGGCCTCAGAATTACCAGATAAAAACCCGAGTTCATCTAAGTGCTCCCTGTAGATCTATAAAATTGTGAAGCCACTTGGCCTCCACCCAATTTCTAATATCCATTTATGTCCTTGTCTTCCAGGAATACATCCAGACCCCTCTTGAACCCTGCTATGCTTCTTGCAGTGGCTACAAGTGGTGACAGCAGATCCCACAGTTTAACTACCTATTACTAAAGAAATACTTTCTTGTATTCATCTTGAAACTGCTAGCATACAGTTTCATTGGATGACCTCAGTCCTAATATTTTGGGACAGCTTAAACAACTGCTTGCTTATGATTTGTTCTTTTTCATTCATGATGTAATAGACATCCATCATGTCCCCCTGCTCCCAATCTCTTTATCCAAGTTAAAAATCCCTAAATCTTTTAGTCATTCTTTGTATGAAAGATGATGAGTTCTTTCACCATTCTGATTGCCCTATTCTCTACCTTCTGGAGTTCCACCTCCTTTTTTAGGTGGAGGCAACCAGAACTGTACTCAAGTGTGGTCACACCAGAGCTCTATACAGAGGCATGATAATATCTTTGGATTTGTCATCAATGCCTTTACATATTATTCCTAATATATAGTTGGCTTTTTTGGCCGCTGCTGCACACTGTGCCGATGATTTCAGCATGTAGTCCACAGTAATTCTACAATCCCTATCTTGATAGTAGTTTTTCAGAGTGTACCCTAAGGGGTAGATTTTTAAAAAGGGCGCCTTCGCGTACTTTTGTAGGCGCATCAGGCGCAAACAAAAGTATGCTGGATTTTAGTAGATACGTGCGTAGCCGCTAAAATCCTGGATCGGCGCGCGCAAGGCTGCCTATTTCGTGTAGCCGGCGCACGCCGAGCCGCGCAGCCTGCCGCTGTTCCCTCCAAGGCCGCTCCGAAATCGGAGCGGCCTCGGAGGGAATTTGCTATCGCCCTCCCCTCACCTTTCCCTCCCTTCCTCTACCTAACCCACCCCCCCCGGCCCTGTCTAAACCCCCCCTACCTTTGTTGGGGGACTTACGCCTAGACGCAACCCGGAGGCGGTTCCGGAGGGCGCGGCCATGCCCCCGGACCGCCCCTGGCCGAAACCACGCCCCTGGGCCCGCCCCCAAAACGCCACGTCCCGCCCCGAAAACGCCGCGCCGATCGGCCCCACCCCCGACACGCCCCCGACACGCCCCCCTCGGAAAACCCCGGGACTTATGCAAGTCCCGGGGCTCTGCGCGCGCCAGTAGGCCTATGGAACATAGGCGCACCGGCGCGCAAGGCCCTGCTTGCGTAAATCCGGGCGGATTTACGCAAGCAGGGCTCTTAAAATCCGCCCCTAGGAGTGTGTATTGGTACTTTGGATTTTTTCTCCCATCATGCATCACTTTGCACTTGTCTATATTAAATTTCATTTGTCATTTGAATGTCCAGGATCCCTATTTTTCTTGATCGTCCTGCAGTTTTACACAATTGATTTTGTGTTTTAACTATCCACAGGGTCATTCATCAAAATGTGCTATGGCATTAACGCCCGTGATAACGGCATAATGCATGCGTTAACGCCATATCGCATGGGATAATCATGGTACTGCATGGTGCGAATGCAGATCTTTGAAAGGGGTGGGATTGGGGAGGGGTTTGGGCAGGATTAATGAAAATGAGGGGCATTATCACACTGTATGATAGTGTGTGTTATGCTATTGCATGTTTTTAACGCTGGAAATAACCTCACCTTTTTTCCTGTCATTGAGCTCTGCGATATGCCCGAAATGGCTGTAATGCAATTTGCAATAAAGATTGCAAATTGAATTTTGGCCATTTCTGGGTTTTGGGAGGGAGAGGAGTGGAGTGGAGAGAAAGAGAGAGCCTCTGGTGAGCCCTTCACAGTATTCAACTGTTTATATCACTGTAGGAGGGCCAGCTAATAATTCGAGGTGAGGTTTTGGTGGTAGTTTAGGATTTTGGGGCCAGTTTGACATGCAGAGTGAGACATACGAACAGGACAGTACATCTTGGTGACGATTTGACATCATTTGGAGTGAAGAAAGTCTCCCAAAAATGAGATTTCTACAATGTTCTATCACCCTAGCTTGAGGTTTACTCTGCTGTTCATACGTCTCACTCTTCATGTCAAACTGGCCCCAAAATCCTAAACCACCACCAAAACCTCACCTCGAGTTATTAGCTGGCCGCCTCCAGTATGAGAATTGTCCATTAAATCCTATGTACTGCCTCCTTCCTTTTAACCAGTTAGTGATTCATTGTCCCCCATCCCATAACCTATCAGTTTCCAGAGTAATCTCTCATGCGGTACTTTGTCAAAGGCCTTTTTAAAGTACAAATACACAGTTGACCAGTTCACCAGTATCCATGGGCCCGATATTTAGCTGTATCCGGCTATGCCGCTGAATATCCGCACACAAATCTCTACTTAGCCAGATAAGTTATATCTGGCTAAGTTAGACCAACTCTATGGCTGGTCTAACTTATTTGATTAACTTAACTGGATAAGAGTGAATATCGCTACTTACCTAGTTAAGTTAACTGGATAAGTAACGCCGTCCTGATCTGCCCACTTTTTATGCGGCTAAAAGATAGCTGGATAAGTGACATATCCAGCTATTTAGCAGCCGCTGAATATATTCAGCTATTCAGCAGCCCGCTAAATAGCCAGATAAGTGTTATCGAGCGCTGACCACACTTTGAATATGCTGCCCCATATGCCTAGTTAGAATTTAAAAAATTTCTAATAGATTTATGAGGCATGACTTACCTTCCTGAAATCCATGCTAGCTATTTCTAATTATATCATTTCCTTCTATGTGCTTAAAAATATCGGGGCAGATTTTATGCGTGCGGCCTTCATTTGTGCACAGCACCTGGCGCGCACAAATGTACGCCCAATTTTATAACATGCGCGCGCAGCTACGCGCATGTTATAAAATCAGGGGTCAGCGCACGCAAGGGGGTACACACTAGTGCAACTTGCGTGCGCCGAGCCCTTGGGGAGACCAGCTGGCTTTCCCCGTTCCCTCTGAGGCCGCCCCCCAGCCCTACCTGTCCCACCCCCCAGCCCAGAAAAAAAAAAGTCAGTACCTTTGTTTTCGAAGTTCCGCCTAAGGCAGGCATAACTTGCGCGCGCCGGCCGAGTGCTGTGCTGGCGCGAGATCCCCCGGCCGCTGTGCTGTGTGTATGTGTGCTGTGTGTATGTGTGCTGTGTGTATGTGTGTATGTGTGCTGTGTGTATGTCCCAGGGCTTTATGCGCACCGCCGGGCCTTTTGAAAATAGGCCTGGCACATATAAATCCTTGAAAATCTGCCCCATTGTTTATGATAATTGTCTCTACCATTTTACCTGATATTAATCTCAAGTTTACAGGATTTTAATTTCCTCTGTTCCCATGGAGCTCTTTTTAAAAACTGGAGTCACATTGTCCAGCTTACAATCCACTGGTACAGCAGCTATTAATGACAAATTGCAAATCAATGTAAGTGTGTCTGCAATTTTTAGTTTTAGTTCTTTTAGAACTCCAGCTCTGGGGACTTGATAGTGGTCAGCCTGTCTATAATTCTATAATTCACTTCTTTCCACTCCACAGTGAGGAATTTAAGCACTTCAGAAGCATCATCCCTAAGTAAAGCCTCTAGATTGGAAATCACCCCAACATCCTCCCTAGTGAAGACCGATGCAAAGAAATCATCTTATCTGCCTTATCATCTTTGATAATCCCTTTAATCCCTTGGTTACATGGCTGACTGCCTTTCTTGCTGGTCTCTTACTTTTGATATACTAAAAAAAAAAATTATTATTTTTCACTTTCCTGGCAAGCTTCATCTCAAAATCCCTTTTGGTCTGCCTTATCAATGTTTTACATCTATTTTGGCATTGTTTCTGCTCCCTTCTATTTTCCTTGGATTTCTTCTCCATTTTTTAAAGAAATCTTTCTTGGCTGTAATAGCCTTATTCACATTACTATTTAGCCATGCTGATAACCACTTGGCCCTTTTCCCCTATTGATCAGTCGAATGCACTTCAACTGGTCTTCTAATATGCTATTTTTGAAATAATCCCATGTCTCCATGTTGGATCCCTTTAGTTTCTTTCTAACCAGCATCTTTCATAATACTCCTCCTTGAAATTCAAGCAAACCACTCCCAATTTGTCCTGGACTTTTATTCCAATATTTATATCAAATTCAATCATGTTGTGGTCATTGTTGCCCAGTGGTTTCACCACTTGTACCCCTGCACAAGGTCCTGCATTCCACAGGGTCCTAGACCAACTGCTCCAAGAAACAGACATTTATAGTATCTAGAAATTTCACCTCTCTTGTGTGACCAGAGGAAACATTCACTCAATCAAAAATGGAATAATTAAAATCCCCCATTATTATTGTGCTTCCCATTTTGCTGGCTTGCTTAATCTCAGCATATATTCTCTCATCTATTTCCACCATCTGGTCCGGAGGATCATAGTATAACCCACTACTAAACGTCTATTCAGTCTTGGAATTTCTATCCATAGGGATTTGAGACTTTGGCCTGTTTTCAGGTTAGTGGATCACTATAAGTAAGCCACTCCAGGTATTCACATCTGGGCTTTATTTTAGTATACATTTTAACAGAAAGCAAGTACATCCTGGCTTACCTTTGCAGGGTTAGGTATCAGATTACAGGACCCTTTTCTTCAAGGTTAAAAAGGGAATTCAAGTTTGATATCAACTTAAGTAGAAGGCAAACTCACAGTTCAGTCCAGTTCAGGTTACATGTTTAATACAAGAATTCATTACTTCACCTTACAGGCGCAGAAACACAAGACACGGGTCTCCTGATCCTCATGGCTTGGCTGTCATCCCTTCACTTGCTGGAACAATATGGTGTACCCAGCAACTCCTTTTAAGTCCCTGAGGATCAATTCAAATCCTCCTAGTTTGGTTACAGGTCAGGTCTGAGAACAGTCAAGCTCTGTTTGCTCTGCTTCCTTTCTATATAATCTCCAACTGGCTCAGAAAGAAAACTAAATCTTACCCCAGCCAGCCACTAATTTGAAACTGGCTCAAGCTCTTTTGACTTGGCACCTGTATCCTTCTGAAGTTTAACCTTACTTAACTGTGTGCCACTCCTTACGTAGATGGCTCCCCCACCACTAGATTGATCCCTCCTGTTATATCTATATGCCTTGTATCCTGGTATTACTGTATCCCACTGATTGTCATTTTTCTACCAGATTTCTGTTATGCCTATTGAGGTCCATATTCACTGTCCGGATAGCAAAGTTAGCCGGATAAACTTATCTGACTAATTTTGGAGGTATATTTAATAGTACAGCTACACTATTGAGTATAGCCAGCTAACTAGAATAGCTCTGAGGTCTGATCAGACTTAGCTATCTATATTATCCGGCAACTCTGAATATCAGAGTTAGCTGGTTAACTTAGCTAGATAACTCAACTCCTCCCAGTTATGCCTCCAGAATACCCTAACTTATCTGGTTAGAATTTAGCCGGCTAGAATTTAACTGGATAAGTACCCAGATCTTTAAATTATATCCGGCTAAGTAGTGCTGTCACCCTATAAAATAACAGGCTCAGCTTAGAGGGTGGCCAATCTCACCCTCCCCCCCCCCCCAAGTGTAATGCTGAAGCCTGGCCAGGCCATAGTCTCACCCCTACTCACTCCCCTCTCCCCAAACCTATTTAAAATGGAAGTGCCCGGCATACAGTCCCCGATCCCGATCAGCTGCCTGCCCGCCTTCTCCCTCACCTACCCAGAACAAAGACTCATGGTGCCTGCCCCCCCCCCCCCCCCAACTCTACCCATCCCAACCAATACCTTTTTTATCTGTGTCAGGATCGAGGGACTCTTTGCTCTGACAGCGGCAGGGCTGGAAGCATAAACTTCAAGCTGTCAAAGCTCTGAAAAGAATGAAACCACAAGTACAGAGACTTAATGTGTCATGAACACAGCTTTTCCAGTTTCTGCCATGAGCAAATATCCATGTCAACTCCACTAGGTCTCTTCTTATTTTAAAAGTGAATTTGAGTTCCCAGTGTCATGATCCTGGCTGCTAGGCAGCATCCCCACCAGCAGAGGTCCTCATGGAGCTTCCCTCTTTCCTGTGCTAGCCACTTCCCTGATGCTCCAATGATGCAGCAGGGCTAGCCCTATTTAGCCCTGTCTCTCTCACAACTTGGTGCTTCTTCATCGAGTCACCTTGGCTGCTTGCATTGGCCCTTCTTGCCTTGCTTTCTTTCTATGTGGCCCTCATGACCTTCTTCTTGCACCTCACCTTGGGCTTCCATGGCCTTCCTGCCTTGGTCCGTGGTCTCCTTGGCCTTCCTTCCATGTCCTATGGCCTCCTCTGCCTTTCTGTCATGTCCAGTGGCTTTCTAGGACTCCTTGCCTTGCCCAGTGGCCTTCAGGCCTACTAGTCTCACTCTGCCTTCCCTTGTAGCTTGCTTTAGCTTCCTTGTCTGGTTCTCCTTTGTCTGATCTTATATGTACCTTGTTTTGCATTAGTTTCCTGTTAGCCTTCCTTGTCCTGTTCTTGTGATCCTATTCAGTCCTAGTCTTATCCTTTTCTGTCCAGCCCTAGTCTCATCCTGCTTAGTCTTCTTGGTGACTCTTGCTCCCTTTGGGTCTTCAGTTCCAGTCCTGTTTCCAGTCTCAAGCCTTGCCTCCAGTTATAGCCCTTCTCCTGTGACTGTTCCCTGCTCTTCCTGGTTCCCTTGTGCTGTCTTGCCTTGTCTTCCCTGTTAACATTCCTAGGATTGATCTCATTGCTGACTCAGACTGTCTCTGGCCTTGACTTCGTCTGTTTGCTACCTGCCCTGATCTCCTGCTTGGACCATGACTGTCTTTTCACTTGCTGCCCAGACCCAAACTTGCTATGTCCTACTCCTGGAAAGCCCTGAAGGCCACCAGAACTTGCAGGCTCAACCTAACGAGTTGGTTGCTGGTTAGGCAGAAACCCTGACTGACTTTTCCCTAGAGTCTGGTCCCACTCCAGCTGGGGAAATCTCCCATCCATCTGATTCCCCAATCCATGATACCAAGACAGCAAAAGCTAAGAGTAAAAATTTAAAATGAGCTACAGTGGCTTTCAGTACTCATAACAAAGCTACAAACATTACAGTGCAAAACAACCCCTAGACACTACCAAAACAAATTGCACCAAAATTACAAACCAAAATGAAATCATACAAAACAAAAACAAAAAAATAACACCCATGAAGTTTTCAAGTAAAATACAATTTTTGGAAGGCAATTACTGTTTGAAGCCTTTAGAAATAAAAATGCTTCAAACTGAGGTTAACAGAAACCCAAAGGAGGATGTTTTAGAATGATTACAGCTGCACTTAAAGTGACTTTGAATTTATGTGGAAGAACAGCTTTGAATATAAATTAACAGGAAATATTTAGAAAATAAATGATTTCATTTATTAAAAATATTTTGCACTATGGAATAATTATTCTGAAATCTACTTTAGTAGATTTAGTAGTATTCTGAATAGCTCTTTTGAATGTCTTTAACTGATATTTCTTTCCATTGTGCAGATACGTATCATATTGTTTTCTGAATTATATTTCTCTTAGAGCTGATCAGATATACTAGGTTGAATAATTAGTTGTAAATAGTGAATTAATTTTTCTCTTCTATTTTTTTCCCTGGATTAATACTGCCACACTGTGGCCAAAGCTTGGAAATTGAAAACTTTCTTAAAAATGTCATATTATTAGTCCAGAGAGAATTAATCCTTCCTAAAGGAGTCTGTTGGTCAGTACCAAACAGCTTTCTAAGCACCACTTTTAGATGCATTAAGAATAGGGGTAGAAGGTTTGTATAATGATAATTTCCATATATGAAACAAGCAGATAGTCACATCAGATGGTAGAAGCTTTCTACCCAATGCCTGGTCTGTATGACAGTTTCCAAAGGGGAGAAGAACTTTAGGACCCTCATGTACTAAAGATTTTCTCCCATTTTGTGGTGATAGGTAAAATGCTTAGTATATATAAAGGCTTTGATGGGCTGCCATGGGAGGCTGGAGCTCTGCCCTCAAGTGATTGGGTGGCTCTGATAAATGAAAGCTGAGCAAATCAGAAGAGATGTGCATTGGGCCTCTGAGGTAAGACTGCAACCCCACTCTGAACCAGACTGATCATCTGGAATTACAAAAGGGATTGTTGGGAAGAACATTTTGTTTCTTGCAAGTCAAGGGTTGTTGAGCTGTGTGCAGGTGAACTTGAAGAAAGAGCTGTAAATCATGGATGGTTAAGTTGTCTGTCTGTGTCTGGATAGATTCTTTGAAAATCTGACTCTGGACTGAACTTGAAGTGAGTACTGCAAAGTGGACATGTGGAGCTCTGGAAATGAAACCCAGGGAGGATATCTTTAAAACATGCATGAGTATTTATTTATTTATTTATTTCCACAATTTATATTCCGCTGATCCACCAATCTCATTGGATTACATACACAGTAAAGCAAAACAAAACTTAAGCAACATTGTAATACATCTCTTGGATATACTCATATACGCATGTATATGGGCGTGCACAAATCCACTCTGGTATTTTATAACCTGCATATATATGATGTATGCAGATTATAAAGTACATGTTGCGATCCCCCCTGCTGCTGCGCTACAGGAGGTCTCTTACCTTCCTCCAGAGGCCGCTCTGAAGCCAGGGTCTCGCCTACGTTCCATCCGGGACTTGCTCCAGGGCCTGAGAGGCCTAGCTGTGCCTGTGGCTTGCATGCCTCTGCGTTTGGACTTCCTGCTTTCCAGCCACGCCCGTTTCCCTAGGGGCTGGCCCGCAGCTCTCTACCCTAGTTATAGGACCAGCGGTGGGCGGTCCTGGCAAGCTCCTCCCAGGGAGTTGCCTTCTACCTCCAGTATTTAAGGACTTTCTGTTCACTTGCACAAGGCCTTCGGACTGTGCATTACAGTTGTCTGTAACCTTGCCGATCCAGGTCCTCCATGTTTCCTGATGTCTGCCTTGACGTGTTTCCTGATGTCTGATCCTGAAGCTGCCTGATCCTGATCCAGTTCCGCTTGTTCTGTCCTACGTCCTGTCTGGCTCCTGAGCCTTCTGGCCTGTTGGGCCCTGGAGTGGCCAACAGGAGGGATTCGTCCCCCGGGCTCTGGAGCTTCCCTGCCTGCCAGCCGTAAGGACTTCGGATGTGAGTATCCCAGCATCGGAGTTCCTGTTCGCCTGGGTCTTCCCTGCACCCTCCTTCTCAGCGTGGTCCGCGACCAGCCTTCCAGGGCTGAGTAGGGCGCGTCTGGGACAGGGTGGTCCGCGACTCAGTCCCACGGGTGGGCTGAGTAGGGCGCCCTGATGGATAGTGCCATGTTTCCGTCCAGCCTTGTCTACAGTGTCTGCTTCAGCCCCGTCTGATGTCTTCTGGTTAAGGACTCTGTCTGCCCTCGCCTCTGTCCGGCCTGCTGCCCATTGCCGTTCCCTGCGGCAGGTCCGAAAGGGCCGGGAACAGTCGGAGGACCGTTCATTAGTCAACTTCCCCGTGTTGGCTACCATGGGCACGCAGGTCCGGCTGAGGGTCGGACTCCCTGCTTCTGTTCCTGCCTGCCTGGCTCACCATGCCTGCTCAGCTCACCTCCCACGGTGTGGCCTTGGGCTCCTCCTGGGGTCCTGCCGTGGCCCAAGGGCTCACCCCCCGCCCGAGACGACCGCGCCCGCGCGCGCTCGTAACAGTACATGTAAATATACCCGGGAACATGCATGTAAAAAACTGCAAGAATATATTTTACTTATCTGGAAAAGTTCTGAGTTATCCTAAGTAGCGGCAAAATCACTACATAGCTGGATAATTCTTAAAACATTGCTTAGCCAGCTAAGTCGGATAACCGGATAAGTCTAAAATGTGCTACTTATCCAGCTATCTGACTTAACCAGTATAATGCTCAGCTGGCTGAAGCAGCAGTGCCGCAGTCAGCCTCACTTACCCCAGGTCCTACCATGCCAGTTCTTTGTCACAGTTGTGGCATCCTTAGGTGCATGCGATCCTCTGATGTTTAAAGACACCATAGCAGGAATTTGATTTCGGCATCAGATAATGACAGTAAGCTGGGCAAGACTTTTAAACACAAGCGTCCCTGCAGTATTCGCCTTTGTAACAGGCTTCCTGCTAGTGTAGCAGTACTAGTTGCTCAGCATGTAAGGTGTTCCTGTCTTCCTCATTCCTGCTTGTTGTGTGGTTCTCTTCAGTTCCTGATTCTTGCCTGCCTTAATGTCTGCCTCCTGAGTTTTGTCCTGGTCTTCCTTGTCCATCAGTCTCTGTTCCCCTGTGTCTTGGAATTCCTGTTCTGACTTCTTGTGCTTGACTTAGTCTTTGTCTTCAGCCTGTCTTGACCTTTTATCAGACCTGGATTTCGCCTTTGCCTTCTTACTGTCAGTAATGGGAGGCTGGAGACTCTTAGCCTTCTGGAATGTAACCTTGCTGGGGATGTTTAGTCCCAGGGCACACAAACTAATTTATCTCTCTTCAGGGGCTGCTCCCATGCTTTACTCTCAATCTCTGGGGGAAGGGGATTCTTTATGGGGTAAGCTCTCACTTGTGGCCCAGACAATGTTGTGTTGCTCCCAGTGTGTATATGTTGTAGATGCTTCTCATTAGGTGAGAGGCTGAAATGAATAGATAGGACTAGACTCTGGTTTTAAAAGTTTACTGATTGGAAATCATAAATTAAAGTCCATGTATCAATATTGTTGAAGTTACAACTGATTGATGGTACAAGTGTAGTTCTATGTAGGTAGGTGTCCTTTAGTCATACCTCTGGGTAGAGCCTATGGTGATATTTAATGCACAAACTCCCAATGACTATTCGGGAATCCTAGTGGAGGGATCTCCAGCTTCATAGCAAAACTCCTATCTTAGTTCATCTTCTCCTCAGGCACCCAGTCTGTCCTGGTCCCATAGGTATTAGCGCCAGCAGTCTGGTTCCACCCTGGTTAAGGTGGAGCCCATCCCTTCGGAAGAGACTCCCCCTTCCCCAAAAGGTTCCCCAGTTCCTAACAAAACTGAATCCCTCTTCCTTGCACCATTGTCTCATCCACACATTGAGACTCCGGAGCTCTGCCTGCCTGCCTGCCTCTGGTGACCTGCGCGTGGAACAGGGAGCATTTCAGAGAATGCTTACCCAAAAAACTATAATAAAATAAAAATATATACTATCTCCCTCAAACTGATTTTTCTTCTGCCATCTAGAATGTAGCCTTCAATGAGTCTCCAGGCTTAGTGTACTCAATGAACTAACTAATAAAATAAAAAAATAATTTGGGCACCCTAACTAATATATCATGAGAGGGACTGTAGCAAGGTGAGGTGTGAAGTGACTATATATCATGAGATGAATATAGATGCTTAGGCTAAGACTCTATTTATAATTTGTCAGAATTGTGAATATTTGTGTTTCTTTTTGAAAAAATTTCAATAAAGATTAAATTATAAAAAAAAAAATCAGACATCCTTACTCTTCAACTTTTGAAAATGCGCATGGCATGCACAGGGCCCGGCCACACATGGAAGTCCCGATTTTTATGCGTGCGGCCCTTTGAAAATTTGCCCAATAGTGAGTGATTGAGGGGGTACAATTCACCTCAAAGTTTTGGAGGAACCTATGCACTAAATTCGCCCCATGGTTCATTGTCCCATACTCCATCATGAGACATCATCCTTGGTGTCATGTCTTCGTGTCAAGGCCTCCATCTGCCCTCATCCTCAGGCCGGCCTGCTGCTCCATGCCGATCCAAGCGGCAGGTCCGAAAGGGCTCGGAGCGGTCGAGGACCGTTCCCCTACCAACATCATCATGTTTATTTATTTTATTTATTTAACAATTTTATATACCGACCTTCATAGTAGATTACCATATCGGATCGGTTTACAGTTTAACGAAGGGAAAAAACTAGAGTAACAAATTCATGTAAACGAAAGATAACCAAAGCAGGAATAAGTCAAAGTTACAATCAACAGGGGGCGGGAACTTGGAAGCTTGCAACAAGCTGGAAAGAAGAAAAGGCCAGTAAAGTAATTTTACCGTAGAGTGTACAAGTTACAAACTTAAGAACGGTGCTTTAATCTGAAGTCTAAGAGTCCATTTATTTTTTTCTTTGAGAAACGGAGTGACAGACTGGGTAAGAAAGAAGGCCAGCTAGTGATTGTCTGGTGGTTCAGGGAAGGCTTGGAGAAAGAGCCAGGTTTTAAGTCTTTTCCTGAAAGTTAATAGGCATGGCTCCAGTCTGAGGTTTGATGGGATACTGTTCCAGATGGACGGGCCTGCTGTCGAAAAGGCTCTGTCTTTGGTCGTAGCGAGGCGTGTAGCTTTAGTGGGTGGAACATTAAGAGTGCCTTTGTAAATGTCTCTAGTTGGTCTGTTAGAGGAGTAAAGTTTGAAAGGTATTTCTAGGTCAAGTTGAAGTTGATGATGGATGGTTTTATGGATTAAGGTGATTGATTTGTATAGAATTCTGTAATTTACTGGTAACCAGTGTAGGTTCCTGAGAATTGGTGATATGTGTTCGTAGCGGCTGGTACTGGTCAACAATCTTGCTGCCGCATTTTGAATCATCTGAAGCGGTTTGGTAGTGGATTTGGGGAGTCCTAGTAGAAGGGCGCTGCAGTAGTCTATTTTGGCGAACAGTAGCGCTTGGAGGACTGTCCTGAAGTCGTGGAAGAATAAGAGAGGTTTAAGTCGTTTTAAGACCTGTAATCTGTAAAAGCAATCTTTCGTTGTTGAATTGACCATTTTCCTTAGGTTTAGTCGATTGTCTAGAATCACCCCAAGATCTCTAACCTGCTTACATGTGATGTGGGGGTTGAGTGGTGTTGGTTGGTGGATATTGATATCATTTGAGGAGATGAGGAGAAGCTCTGTCTTGGAAGCGTTGAGGACCAAGTTTAAGCTGTTGAGTAGGTTGGTGATGGATAAAAGGCAGTTATTCCAATGGGTGAGCGCTTTTGAGAGTGATTCTGTTATGGGGATTAGAATCTGTACGTCGTCAGCGTACAGATAATGAGTTAGATTTAGATCTGTTAACAATTGGCTGAGGGGGAGGAGGTATATGTTAAAGAGGGTTGGGGATAACGAAGATCCTTGTGGTACGCCCAGATTAGATTTTGTTAGAGGTGACTCTTTATTATTGATTTTGACTTTGTAAGTCCTATTGCTGAGGAAGGACTTGAACCAGTTGTACGCAGAACCAGAGATGCCAATATCTGCTAGGCGATCCAACAAGATGGAGTGATTGACGGTGTCGAAAGCCGCCGAGATGTCTAATAAGACTAGTAAGAAGGAGTGTCCTTTATCTAACCCTATAATAATATGGTCTGTTAGTGAGATGAGGAGGGTTTCAGTATTGCGTGATTTACGGAAACCATATTGCGAAGGGTGTAAGATCTTATGGTCTTCCAGATAGTCAGAAAGCTGTGTGTTTACCAGTTTCTCCGTTAGTTTAGCGACGAATGGGAGGTTAGAGATGGGTCTGAAATTTGCTGGTACGTTTGGGTCTAGATTATGTTTCTTGAGGAGGGGCTTGAGTGAAGCGGTTTTTAGGATGTCTGGGTAGCTTCCTTGGGATAGGAGGCTGTTTATTATGTTGGTCAGAGGTCCTGTGATCAAGTTTGGGATGAGAAGCAGGAGTCTCGATGGAATATTGTCAGCTGGATGGCTAGAAGGTTTCTGTCTTTTTAGAAGAGATTCAATCTCTTTGGTGGAGATTGATTCGAAACAGTCAAATTTGGGTCTGTTTAGAGAATTGGAATTCTCACCTGACTTGATGGGAGTTGTATTTGTAGGAAGGAGGGCGAGGGTATTTAAGATCTTCTGTTGGAAGTAAGAAGCAAGTTCTATGGCTTTGGAGAGAGCTTGTTCATCAGGAATAGGTGGTGGGGTTGATTTGGTGATTTGTGATACATAGGAGAAAAGGGCCTGAGCATCATATTGAAAATGGTGTATTTTGTTTGCATAGTATTCCTTTTTTTTCTGTAGAATGGCGGTCCTGTAGTGATTTAAGAAACCCTTGTATGATGCGAGGGTTGTATTGTTTGGGGTTTTGCGCCATCTATTTTCTTTCTGGCGTAAGTCCTGTTTCATTTGTTTCAGTTCCGAGCAGAACCAAGGTTGGTTTCCCTTTTTTGTTGGGTTGAGTGACTTGGAGATTATTGGGCAACATTTGTTTGCGACTGTTTCTGTAATCTTTTGCCAGAAGGATAGGGCTGAGTCAGGATTAGCTAGGTCTAGGTTGGAGAGTTCTTTGGATAGCTGATCGCCGAGTATGTCGGAAGGACATGTTTTCCTGAATTGAATGGTAGATGTGTGAGGAGAGGTGTGTGTCTGTTTGTGAGTGGAAAAGGAAGATTCTATTAAGAAATGATCTGACCAAGGGATTGGGGTACAGGAAGGTTCTGATGTGCAGGTGAAGTTAGCATTAATGAATATTTGATCCAGGGTGTGACCAGCTTTATGCGTGGGGCTGTTTATGGTCTGAGTGAATCCCATTGCGCCAAGAGTGGTGAGGAGAGTTTCACAGTTAGTAGAGCGAGGTATTGCGTTTGTGTGGAGGTTGAAATCCCCCATAATTATTGTTGGAAGGTCTGAATTAATATGTTTCACGATGGATTCTACGAGGGGTGATGGGTCCGTTTCTAGAACTCCTGGGGGAGCGTAGACTAACAGAATTTGTAGGTGTTTCGATTTGACTAGACCCAATTCTAATTTGGATTCTGTCTTGATAGAATGTGCGGTCAGTCTGAGTTCTTTCTTAGTGGCTAGAAGAAGTCCGCCTCCTCTTTTTTTGAGTCTATGAAAGGTGAAGATGTCGTATGTCTGAATTGGTAGTTGATTGGTTAAGGCAATGTCAGAGTTTTTGAACCAGGTTTCTGTGATGGCACAGATGTCTGGGTTGCTATCCAAGAGGTAATCGTTGAGGATGTGTGTCTTCTTAGTTAAGGATTGCGCATTGATGAGGGTTACTGAGAGTAGCGTGAGGCCTAGAAGTTGGTTCAATGGTGATGTTGTGATAGGGATGATTCTTTTTTGTATGACATTGGTGAAGTTAGATATGGGGGTTCTCCTGAGGTTGTGGATGATTGGGATGTTGTATGTGGGCATGGTGAGGATGGTTTTGGTGGAGGTTTATTTTGAGATGCGCTTGATTGGGTCTGGGTTTGGAAGCTCAATGGTGTGAGTCTGTATGAATTCAAGAGGTGTCTGAGGATGGGTGAGAGAGGGTGTCTGTCTGTATGAGTTAATTTGGATGAATTGCTGAAGGTGTTTGTAATTTAGTTGGTTCGGCTGGATAGGTGCTCTGTCCTCTGTAAGCTTGATTGGTTGTCTGAGTGGTTGCTTGGGATGATTCTGGTCACTGCAGTTATGTCGAGGAGTATTATATTTCTGGGCTCCGATGATTGTTGGTGCTGGGAGCTTGCAGGACTAGCAGAGGGTAAGACCGTGTCTCTGCCATCCTGGGACACGTCGCCAACCCTCGGTTCAGTCCTGGATCCGTCTAGGATCAGGCTGAGGCCCAAGGGCACACTAAAACACCCCGTAATGTAACAGAATGCAAGGCCTTCGGGGGAGCGAGGGAAGGAGTGGAGAGGGCTGCTCGTCTAGCCCCAAGCCTACCCAGCTGCAGCAACCTGTTTTGTTTTTTTTTCCATCACTGCAGGTGAGATCGGCGCCGGCTGATGATGCTGAAGAGGCGGGGTTTTACCCTTTAACTTCAGCGGGGCAGCGGCGCTAGCTTGGGGAGCGAGGGAAAGAGTGGAGAGGGCTGCTCGTCTAGCCCCAAGCCTACCCAGCTGCGGCAACCTGTTTTGTTTTTTTTTCCATCACTGCAGGTGAGATCGGCGCCGGCTGATGACGCTGAAGAGGCGCGCGCGGCTTGGTCCGGCTTAGTCCGGTTAGTCTGGTGTCTGAACGAAACGCTATTTCTCCCTTTCTAAACACTGATGGGGAGGAAAAGAAAGGCGAAAATCTTCACTTCTTCACCGGTATCACAACAACTAAGAACAGGCCCGATGGACCATCATGTCATCCGACAGATGGAAACGCCAATAATGGACAGTTTGGGAGGAATTTCTCAAGCCTCCTTAAGTCCAGGCGAAGGACTGACGTCTCCACCTCAGCCAACCAGTTCCCCATCAACTGAGAGGGCTAAGGAAATGGTAGGACCAATTCAATGGGACTCTGGCCCAAATATACAGGTGGAAGTCCCTAGATTGGTAAATGTTTTGTCTTTGGAAAAAAAAAGATATTGGTTTAACTCATATTTCTTTAGAAAGTAATATTGAGTCTGGACTAGTTCCAGATAATATTACTTTATCAGATGTATGACAAATGATTTCAAAATTAGATAAAAATATAACTATGATGAATAATACTTTGTCCTCTGTTATAAATGACAATAGAATTGCCCTGGTAGAACAAAAAAAAAAGATTGAAAATTGTGAAAGAGATATTTTGGGTTTAAATACGAAGGTACAACTAATTTCTCATTCTGAAAATGTATTTATGAAAGACAGCTTAACCATGCACAGGGAAATTGAATCTATTGAAAACTTAATAAGAGTTAAAAATTTGAGATTACTCAACTTCCCTCTAACAAGGTTACTGTCTCCTATGGAGATGTTTAAAAAATTCTTAAAGGAGGTATTGGGCTATGAGGAAGAGGATATTCCTAGGGTATCTAGGATATATTATTTTCCAAAAAAGGCTCAAAAAAACTCTGAACAGAAAAAAGATAATGTAAATGATGTAACTTTAGGTGTAACAACATTTTTAGAAGAGTCAATAGATTTAATAGAAAACAGGGCAACTTTATTTGTGTCTTTTATAGCAGAACAGGATAAGGATGTTATTTATTTAAAAACATTTTCTGAATATAAATATACCCTTTTGTGGACAGAAAATCCAAATATTCCCTGACGTTGCTCGGACTACCCAGGCTAGAAGGAAATATTTTCTTTCCTTGAAGCCAGAGGTAGTGGCACTGGGTGCAACATTTTTCTTGAAATTTCCTTGCGTTTGTCTTATTAATTATCAAGGGAAAAAATTTGGATTTAATGACCCGACACATTTGGAAACATTTCTCAAAGACAAAAATCAAGTTTTGATTACAGAGACAGACGTTCAAAAAAATTAAGAAACTCCACTATCCTTCAAGTTATATACTTTATCAGGACTTTTGCTTTAAGTCGTGATTGATTAAATATATATAAACAGTTAACTGTATATATATATATAGATTTATTGGACATACTCCCCCAATTATGGTTATGCCAAATAATGGAAGCTAATTGTAAAAGTATATTGGAATTTTGTTTGTTTTTATTTGGACATGAGATTTATGTTTTTCTTGATTGTATAATTAATGAAGAAAATGAAATAAAGTATAAATAAAAAAAAAAGAATGCAAGGCCTTCAGAGACCGTTCCAACTGTAACACAACAGAATGCAAGGTTCCGGACCGCCGCTGAACGACCTCCTGCAGTCGATCTCCTGCCGGCGCCATTTTCCGTACGGAAAACGATTCGCGGCAAGAAATCGCTTCCTGAACCCCGCTGGACTCCCAGAAACTTTTGGCCAGCTTGGGGGGGCCTCCTGACCCCCACAAGACTTGCCAAAAGTCCAGCGGGGGTCCGGAACGACCTCCTGCGTCGAATCGTTTTTGTCTATGGCCGCCGCCCACTATCCTAATGCGTGCCGATCGATCTCTCCGGGGCGCCTGATGCAATATGAAATGGCTGCCGCAGTAAAAAGGAGGTGCCGGGGAAATTGTGCGCACCTAGTGCCTCCTTGGCAGGGCGCACCCAGGAGAGGTTGGCTGTCAGCGGGTTAGGAAAAGGGACGCTCAATTAACGAGCATCCATTTTCCTAACCTATAGCTGTGCACAGGTTAGGAAAATGGATGCTGGTGAAATTGAGTGTCCCTTTTCCTAACCTGAGACTGGCACATTTATTTTTTTTTTTGGACAGTTCTTATTTTTTAGTTCCTCTGACTTAATATCGCCACGTCCTATTGCGCATTGAGCCATGCGTTACCTGCAATGCACGGTATTGCATCGGCCCGTTTGTGATTTCTCCCGTAGCCGCACAATTGCAGGAGCCTAAAAGCATTAACTATTGTGTATAGCTGTTAAATGAAGTGAAGGTAGGTTTTGTTTACTTTTGAATTTGCAGTCTTGTCTCATGTGTCTGCTGCGTTTGTCCAAAGGAAGAGGATTACTTTGTATATTGACCCAGATTGTATTTAAGCTTTGTCCAATCATGAATGTTTCTAGCCTTGATCTAAGTTTTTTTTTATGTGTGTAGTATTGTAAGTTAGGAAATGTCTCATCCATGCAGGATGATTAAAGGTAATTTCCAGGCAGGAGCAGTACAGGACTCAAGAGTTGGGCAGTGCAGGGTCTTCTGCCTGACCAGACCGCCCCCCTTGGATTGAGCCCAGAGGTTCTGGTGGCGGTGCCTGTGGAGCAGGGGGGTCAAATAAAGACGACAAGGCAGTAAGCAAAGCAATGTCAAGGTCAGAACAGGTCAGCAATGAGAAGTCAGTCCAAGGCAGAGGAAAAGCAGAGGGCAGGCAGGAATCAAGACAGACAAGGAGACAGGAACTGAAATAAAGCAGGAACAGAGTACAAGGCAAAACAGGCACAGGACAAACAAGACACCAAGGCCTGGACCAGGGTTAAACAAGCAGGACAGGAATAAAGCAGAGACACAGGACACAAGGCAAAACCAGGGCAGGGCATGACAGAAAAAGAATGCAATGCAGGAACCAGGCAGACAAGATAGAAAACTGGTAAGAGGGCACTGGAAAGGCCACACATGAAACCAGGACAAGGACAGAGCAGGAGGAAGGACCCACTCAAGATAGGAAAACAAACAGAAGGCCACTAGAAGGCCCCACAGGTACAGGGGCAAGGAGCAGGCAGAACAGGAATCTAGACAAGGCAAGATAAAATGCTCAGGTGGCTACAGCAGAGAGTAAAGGAGACTCAACAATGAGGCCATGGACTGCGAGTGAGGCAGGCTTTTAAGGCATGGCAGGGCTGCCTCATGTGCCTTTGAGGAAAGCCTGCGCAGCTCAGACACCAATCCACTGAGGGCCCCTGGAGGCAGGAGGGCCACACAGCAGACAGGTTTGTTACAGGAAATACCTATGTTAATGCCCTTCCTTCAGATAAACCAGTAATGAGTCATCATAATGGAATGTTACTGTAGGAATGTCTAATCTGACAGCAACTTTAATGGAGAGCATTAGTGGTAGGGCCTCAGTATGCTTCATTTGTGGGTTGAGGGGCTTACTTGTTGTGGAGGCTGAGTGGGCATGAGACCCTGAAGTAAAAGCTCAGTGTTAAAATAGGTAGTTTTTTAATGCTGAATTTTTAGATCACTTCACTGTATGGGTAGTAAAACCTAATTCATTTCGTTACTGTGCTATTTACATGAAAAAAGCTCTAAAATGTGCTTACATTTTTTACTGTCATGTTAATACACATTGTCATATGCTAAAACCTTTATAATCAAAAGCATGTATTTATTTATTTATACATTTCTAACTTGCCTATCTAGCCAGGTTTTGAGGAAAGAATTATATGCAAATTTCTGCGGGTACTATTTCCATTGCCCATTTTTAAAGGGAAAGTAGGCACATATTTTCCCTTGGAGAACTAGTGCAAAGCCCTTGGGTAAAAGTACACAAGGAATTTGCATCAAAAGATATCTTTTTGAAAACTGTCCCCTAAATTGGTAGTCATTTTAATGTATAAAATGTGCTAAAAACAGTAGTAAAACGTGTACTAAGCTCAGTGCACTTTATTCCATCAGTCTTGTAGTGCAGCACAATTTTAACATCTAATGTAATTTAAAAAAAAACAAAAAACAATGAAGCATGTCAACAAGTAATTTAACATAGGCCCTCTTAACTTAAGACCATATAACATATGCTCACTTAAAGCATATCGATCTCAACTAAAGTCAACCACTTCACTTCATACCTCTTAATTTAGGACTGCTAAGACCACGTAAGATCGCCTAACTTACACTGTATTCACAAAGATGCATTACACAATAACAAGGTTATTTACCAAGGGTTCCTTTATTTCCAAGGGGGGATATTCACTAATAACCTGAAAAATATATTAAAATGTGATGCATTTTTGTGATTAGGGGTGTTAATATTATAGAAAAAAAGAAATGATGGCAGAAAAAATACATATAGCCTATCTTATCTGCTCATCCACACCCTCAGAGCCCCTCTGTGTTTATCCTATTCTTTTTTGAATTCAGATATTGCCCTTGTCTCCACCTCCATAGGGAGGCTATTCCAATCATCTACTACCCTCTCTTTAAAGAAATAGATTACTCCTGAGTCAATCCCCTTTCTCCTCATCTTATGATCCTAGTGTGACACAATTTTAACATCCAATCGGGCCGATACAGTAAGATGCGCAGGAGAGCCGGCGAGCGCCCACTCTTGTGGGCGCGCGATTCAGTAAAGAAACATATGTAAATTAGGGCCAGTGGTAAAAGGAGAACACTAGCGCATCCCTAGCGCCTCCATTTTTAACTCCTTTGGCAGACGTTAATTTCTGAAAGTAAAATGGGCGGCTTCGCTGCCCATTTTACTTTCTGTATCGCACGGGACCCTCCTGACCCCCACAAGACTTGCCAAAAGTCCCTGGTGGTCCAGCGGGGGTCCGGGAGCAATCTCCTGCACTCGGGCCATTGGCTGCCAGTAATCAAAATGGTTCCGATAGCCTTTCCCCTTACAATGTCACAGGGGCTACCGGTGCCATTGGTCAGCCCCTGTCACATGGTAGGAGCACAAGATGGCGCCGGCCATCCATTGCTCCTACTATGTGACACTCATGCAAAATACAGATAGACCCTCACCAAATAGAGAATAAGTGACCACAAATTAGAAATAGAATTACACGGACAAAAATTGAACTGGAAACTCCAAAAACCTAGTCTGTCTGTTGTCCAATATTAGCAAAAAAAAGAAATGCATTTCCTCCTGTACTATACAAAATGCAAAAGATATCAGAGATGCACATTTCCCAAAACTAACAGAAAAAAATGAAATGCTTCCCAGAAAAGCATAGGCAGGAAAATATTTGGGAAGACCATAACATTCACGTTTTTATAATGCCTTCCTCAATCCAAAGGAGACTCAATGTGGTTTACAATAAAAATATGGGTATAATAAGCATAACATATCTAAAAACATCAGCAGAAAATGTCCTAATACAATACCATCTTTATTCTAAAACTACACCCATCCGCTACTAAAAAGAAAAAAAACTGGAGAAACTAGTTATAACAAAATATGCTTTATCCTGCCATGGCCAGAAATGTAATCTGACTACATGCAATATGGAACAGCACCAAAATCTGGGAATTGCTACTGTCCTGTCTTAAACCTGTGATTGTATTATATCGCTATCACTTCCCACCCCATACATCTCCCTCCCCAAGAGTCACCCTCCAAGGCAAGTGCAAGGAAATTAGGTATACATGGCTGTAAGGTACATAAACCTTACAGTCATGTGCATGCCCTCTGCCGAGCCCACCTCACATACATTTAAAAAAATTATGCATTTATAATAGATTTTGTATGAAAAAAAATTACAGTTGAGATAAAAATATCACTTGCAATATGCATACTATATTTACATGCATTGCTGTGGTGCCAACCAGAAAACCCTGCATAAAAAAACAAAAAAGATACTTGGAACCCAAATGGTATAAGACCTATTGTAATATGTGTTGGGTGTGGGCTTGGACCTCAGAAATCCATGAGTAAACTGAATTTCAATCACAATATAGAAAGACCCTTGCCAGATACAGAATAAAGAGACTATAAAGAATAAATACAAATGTGCTAACAAAAATTGAACTGGAAATGCAAGCCAGACACCATATGCAAAACAATAATTGAAAAACAGAAACATCACCGTTCTTCATAAAATATCAAACAATAAAATCAAGAATTATAAAACTACATTTGACCCTTGACTTACGAACTCAATTCGTTCCAGAGGGCTGGTTGTAATTCAAGTTGGTTGTAAGTCAAGACTATTTTTTCCATAAGAAATAATGGAAATACCCATAATGCATTCCGAACCTCCCAAAGCACCCCTTACCTAACATTTTCATAATAAAAAAAGGTTGTATAATGTGCAAAATTACCAGAAACACCTATAATTTTCCTAGTGTACTCACCAAAAAGTTATAAAATGTGCCTAGCCTACCAGAAACAACAATTTCATACTGTATGTATTGTATTCACCATTCAAGTTGACATATTTCGCTTGCAGGAAAGGAGGAGGGGGAGGATTCCCCCCTCCCCACCCCCTCAGAGCACATCTCTGGCCCACAAACACTTATTTCCCCCTCCCAGCATACTCATTCCTCCCCTCCTGATACCTTGCTGTAGCCAGCTGAGTGCTACACTCCCTTTCTGCTGCTGCACAGAAGCTTCCTTGGTCACCAGTGATGCTGTTGTTTGCTGCAATGCCGTGCCGGGCCTGCCTACGTGCTCCTGTGAACATTTGCAGCTCTGGGTGCGCCTGAGATGGACAGGCCTCATCGGCAGCAGCAGCAGCCAATCACTGCAAAAGCAGAGCAAAAGTCCCACCCACCAAGCCCAAAAAATCACGATTGACAGGAAAAAAACGCACAATTAGAAGCAACCGCACGCACGAGTGGATACACATGGCCTTGGCCGGCATTCAGGTTGTAACTCAAGACTTTGGTTGTAACTTAAAACTAAAATTTTGGTTGTAACCCAAGTTGTTTGTATGTCAAGCCGGTTGTAACTCGAGGGTCCACTGTATCAATAATAACAAAATCACTCTAATAAAAAGAATATTTCAAAACATCTGACAAATAGAACACTCAATAATGTAAAAAGTCATATTTTTAGAAATTTTCCAAACACCAATAAAATATTTCAAAACAGCAGATACATCAAACAACACCCAATTAAAACTAATTTTTAAAAAATTAGTTTTAATACCTGTGAACTTCTAATGCCCTGAGTTTGTTGTGGATTAGCAGGGGTAGAAGGGGTTGTTGCACACAAATATTCTCCTCGCTCTTTCACACGCATGCTCAGTCTCATTGCAACACACATGCTTAGACACACATGCTCAGTCTCCCTCTGGAAGCACAAACAAGGGGAAGCAGCAGCCTCCTCCTTCAATCCCCATGACCTTCAGGACTCCTCTCTTTCTTTGGACCATGGGACCAATGCTGATCTGCCTCCTGCTCTTCCTCTTCCTCCTTCTGGCGCACAAGCCAACACCAGTGTTGCTGCCTCCATTCCTTCCAGCTCCGAGGGTCAAGGCTGCTGCTTTCCTCTCTCAGCATGCAGGCCAACCCTGCTACTTCTGGGCTTGCAGTGGTGATATCTCCTTCCTGCCAGCACAGGATGGGAGGAGATATCATTGCTGCCTCATGGACTGTAGCACTCTAGGCTGCTACCTAGTCCTTCCACCGGCCATCCCCAGCAGTTGCCCTCCCAATCAATCCATCTTCTTCCCCAGCAGTCTTGCTCCCTCCATCCCACACAATCTCCACTCAACCTATCTCCTTCCCCCCGACTCCATCCCACCATCCCCATCAGTCTCATTCTTCCCCACCACCACCATTTTCTCCTCCTCCATCCACTCCATCCCATCTCCCTCCCCAGTAGCTTCACTCTCCCTCCACCACCATCCCACCCTATCTTCCTCCTCATCTCCCCAGCAGTCTCCCTCTCCTCTCACTCCGTCCCAATCATTTTGCCTCCAACATTCTAATTCTGCCCCTACCCATCCCTAACCATGATACACACTCCCCCACCCAATCCAACAGTCTCAGTTCTGCAAACTCTAGTTCTTGCTGTCAGCCCTCCTCTTCTCACTGTCACTGCCACCTCAATGGCCGAGCCCTTACACTCCCACTGCTGTCACCTACACGGCCCTCATCTCTCTGTACCTCGCACCGATGCGGCTCTCATCACTCTGCTTCTCCCACAGACGTGGCCTTTATTGCTCCCGCCAACACGGCCCTCATTTTCATCATCTTGCAGCTAACTTGACTCTAATATTCACCATCTGCTGCCACCACTGTAGCCCTGTTTTTTATTTCTTGCTGCAACCACAGCCCTCATCTTCTCGCTCCGACCATTGCTGTCATGGCTCTCATTGCCTCCTCCACGGAAGCCGCAAGAAGCCTCCAGCAAGTGACACTGTAAGCCACATAACTGGCCTGACCAGCCCACTGGGTCATGCCCAAAGCTCCGATAGGCCAATCTGCCCCTGATCAGGAGGCAGGCCAAGGCAGAGTTCAGTCACAGTCAAGAGGAAAGCAACAGGTCAGGGCAGGCAGAGTTCACACAATATCAAAAACGCAACAGTCGGGGCAGACAGCAAACAAGGCAGAGTCAGGAATCAAGCTGTGTCACAGGTGAAAGGCAGCAAAAAGACCAGGAATACATGGAAGCAAACCTGTTGCTCAGGCATTGGCTCCAAGTCCTGAACTTCCTTTTATATGATAGTTATGATGTCATCACAGTGCGCCCACAGGAAATTCTGTGCACTGGACCTATAAAACTACTGAGTTGGTGAGGGTCCTAGACAGAGTTGCAGGATGCATCAGAGGATCAGGATGATGGGGCCTATGCTGGATACAGGACCTTGAAGCGTAGGATGCTGATCACTGTGCAGCATCCCACGATTGGCAGCATGTTACAGTTTCTGTTTTTATTTCTAACATAATTTCCTCCCTGTTCCACATCCACCCCATTGGATAAAGGATAGATGATTAAATATAGTGATCCCTGCCTGAATTCTGGGAGTTTACAGGGAAGATAAAATCACCATAGGTTACATCATTTCTTTCTTGTCATTACTTCCAAATGATTCCACTACATTTTCTCTTCCTTATGCTACCCCCCTCTCCATCTTTATACCTGCAGCAAACCATGAAATCCTATTTGTCTTGTCTGTGTATCTTGACTAGATTATAAACTCCATTGAGCACCCATTGTCTCTTATGTGTGTTTGTACAGCTCTTTATACATCTTGTAGTGCTATATAAATGATTAATAGTAGTAGTAGGGGGTTCTGCACTACAGAGATCAAAACTACCCGGTGGCTGCAAATAAAGACACATAATTCTGCAGCTCTGGGCCTCCCCTATTAATATGGCAGTCTGCATGGCTGAAATCCACAACAAATTAGGGAGCAAGGTACTGCACTTTAAGCATACATTAAACAGAAGAGAAAGTGCAGTAATTTTATAATGAATCCCAGTAACAACTTTAAAGTTGAAAATTTCAAATTTTTAATGAAGGCAACTCCATTGCTTCACAGAGACAGAACATTTATACAGAGTCCCCCGACACGGTCCCGTGTTTCGCCACACGCGGCTGCATCGGGAGGGACATAATTTTACAGCGGAATTCTTCAACTAAAATAAAAGAAAAGATTTTTGACAGAGGAGGACTCATTGTGAGGATCCAAATACATTTAAGGAACATAACATGTATACAAACCAGATACATATCTCAAAATAAAATAATAATAAATAAAATAGAAACTATTTTGTGATGACAATCATTCTGTAAAAGAACTAAAAATATTGGCTTTGTATCTCCTACCATTCATAATGTTATTATAACAGTAAAACAGTTTTACTTATAAATTTAATCTTAAACACAAAACTTAATCCATTTATATCCATAAATAAAATATGAGAATTACATAGTAATTGAAACCCGATTCTAAAAATGATAACCTATGAATATCCTTTGGCTTGTAAATATGTTTAGCTGATTAATATAATTCTTTATATATTTCTCTTTGGCACGTTAACTGAACCCCCCAGGGTAATGAAATTCCTGAATGTGATATCGATATACCTTAACCGGTTAAAGCAGGCAACCCAGATACCGGACAGCAAAGTGTTATGACGGGAGCTAAAATATGAGCCAGTAGGAATAACTTAGCCATCTTGTGCCCCATATAAATTAAATTTAAAATACATTTATCAACATGAAGGAATGAACTGAAAAATCACGTTTCAAACTGAGTTAAAGTACGGCACTAAATCACGTTTTTTAATTTTACCATCTAACTCTCAAAATTGTTAACTAACATCCATGCCAAATTAAATATTGAAACTTTTTGGATCAACTAAATATCGATAAGTTTTTACATACCTTCAGCAGAGTGCTTTTGTACGTGTTCTGGTTGGCAAGGAGAGCGGGAGGTGCCGGCAAAACCAAACATTTAAAGAGCAAGAAAATGGCGCCAAAATTACCAGCCAATAGAAAAGCTTCTCATGTCAATATTATCCAATGGGGACACAAAGTTAGTTTATTAGGGATTTGAGTGAAACCAACCTTAAGGGTCTGGTTCCTACATGCACGATAGTGCAGAGGACACAGATAACAAAATCCAAGGATCTGTATGACATCATAGAAAGAACCGCCATTCAATCTCTGTATTAAGACCCTGAGGAATGCGGCTGTCAAGCCTAAATATCCATTTCTGTTCGCGCCGAATCAAAATTTCTGAAAAATTTCCACCTCGGGCAGGTGTAGGCAGAAAATCAATGATGAAAAATCTCAAGTCATTAATGTCATGTTTTAATAAAAGCCAGTGAGAAACCAATGGGGCCGTCTCACGATTGTTTCTAATATTAGAGCGATGTTCGATGATCCGTGTCTTAACTGGGCGTGAGGTTTGACCAACGTACAATTTAGGGCAAGGGCACAGGATCACATAGATGACACCTTGGAATGGCATGATGAACTAAAATTGAGTTTGTACTGTACACCAGAAGTGGGATGTGTGAATGTGGTTAAAGATAATGTCAGGGGACAAACCGAACAGTGTCCACATGGACCATGGCCAGTGACCTGAGTTGTAAGTTGTAAAATGTTATTCAAATGTGAATGTACCATGATATCTTTTAAATTGCGTCCCTTGCAAAATGCAAAATGCAGTCTGCATGGCTGAAACAGATTCCAACTGATGCCAAAACTGAAGGAGGAAGAGAACCGGACTATAAACATGCACCTATATTTTATAGATTTTTCTTAAATAAGAAATTACAACTTAAACTCTTTCTGGGATGCTGTGATGGCACATTGGAATTTTGCACTGGATACAAATTCTCAGTGTTGATTAAATTGCCACTGCCATATTTAAGTAAGTAAAATAAACTAAGACATCATAACAGAGAGAGAAAACAGATGCCTTGGCTGTTATACAGATTAAAACAAGTGATTACTTTTTGTTTCTTTGCCATTTCAATTACATGCTTCATTGCAACTTTTGCCTTAATTATATACATATTCCTGGATATTTGATAATAGTATACTCAACACATTAGTGGTCAGGAGCCTCTGTAATTTCTACATTGCTCACAGTTTTGAGAATATTTTGTCAAATTGATCCCACTTGTTTGTAAGTGCTGCTTATTGTCTCTGTATGTGATAAAACCTACCCACAATACAGAAGGTACTGGTAATATGATGAGTGGTGCACGGTTGCCATTTTATGAGATTGCTACTTTGAATAGCTGAAGTTACTCTCCTCTTTCCTCAAACTACAGCTTTCACAAAAGGAGGAGATTAGCACTTATTATTGGATTTTTTTGTTCTTATTCATGAAACTGACGAATTCTCAATCTTTTAATTTCAGGTTTATCCCAGTAGGTTTCACTGCCCCATATGTTTAGTTTTAATTTTCATGTGTTGCCTATCAAGAAATTATTGTTCATTCTTTGGGGAATTTACCCAATTTCTCTCTGCAATACATTATCATGTTTCATTTGATTGTAAAAAGTTTTAATTTCCATTTTGATCTGCAGTCAGAATACTGTAAACAATTTTCTCACTACTTCTCACTTCCAAGACTATTTTCAGTGTTTTTGACCTAATTTTATTACACCACTTTCTGATTTTTCTTCCAAGCACAAATCAGCATCTTATACTTCCAAAGTAACATATTGTCCAGATTGTGCTATAGATGATGACAGTTTTTCTCAGCTTTTGGTAGGTCTGAGATATTTTATAATGCAGTACCCTCCACATTTGTAGAATATTTGATGCAAATGGATGCTTCACCTTTTAAAGGTTTGGAGTGCTTGGTTACACCTTCATCTAACACGCAGATTGTTTTACTTCCTTATTCAAATTGATTTTGTTTCAGATATTTTTATTTGGAAAATTGTAGGGATGACAACTTTTACAATTATTGTGTGCATTTATCCAGTTATGTAACCAAGGCGACCGTGACCATCTGGGTCCTTGCATATAATCTCCAGCCCTGCTCCATAAAACACACAGAACCCATATCTGAGTAGAAATTAATATAAAAGGCCACAGCTTTATTGTACCCTTAAGAGCGGAATCTAACCTACGTAACCAGTCCTTGCTGAAACATTTGTATATCCATTTGCAATACAAGGTATCCATTAGCCCACCCTAAGCAAGCAAGACCAAGGGTCCTCACAAAGATGGACTAAGTGGGCTTCCAGGCAGCCCACCCCATACAAGCAAGGCTGCTAGTCCTCTGGGTCTACCACACAGCTGCTTCAGGAGTCACCAGTCTGATGCCACATCAGGACCTAGTACCCAGGCAACAGATGAGACTTATTGCAGATAAGACTGCTCAATCATGCAAACCCCTCCCCAGGCTCAGGTACCCAGCCATGAGATCCAGATAAGCTACACATACATTTGTCCAGGTTCCTCCCATACTTTAGCTGCAGCTTTGTATGCTCTACAACCTGGCCTTTTCCTTCACAGCATGAAACAAATGTCCTGTCAACCCAATGCCCACTCTATCTCTTTTTTCAGGGAATCAAGAAGTAAATCATGAACCCTGTGGACCCCACCAAGACTAAGGACAAACTTTCCAATTTTTTTTTAATCTTGTCCCCCCCGTCCCCCCCTTTACTACAGGTCCTGACTGAAACTATTGGTGGCAAGGGGCAATATTGGACCACAGTATGCAGAGTCAAGGACATGAGAAGTGCAGTCATTCTTAATGATGGTCAACCAGTTGCTGGCCAGATAAATCACCCAGAATATTACCCCAAGATGAACAACTACAGCATCTGAGTGGACTGACTGCACCAGCAGTGAACATAGACCAGGAAAAGTCATTCTATTTCATTCTCCTCCAGCCAAACTACTGCACTTACATATCCTAAATAGCTAAGTCTAGATGTATATCAAGAATACCAGACCTAGTCCTTCCGCCCAAAAGAAAAGAGTACCTCATGATCCACACCATCTGTCACTGCCAATTGACATCTGTAATGAGCCCTATGCCCAGAAGTGCCTAACTGGACCTTCAAGTTTATCCCCTGGCAGCAGGACACAAGAGTCTCTGGCTAATGTCTGGAATCCTTGATAAAGGTCCTGACATGAATGAATCAAGTCCCACAAACAGAAGGTCATCCATGAGGTGGATGATATGAGAAACCCCTGAGAGCCTGATGGCTTCCCAGTGCAGGAAAGGGCTGAACATCTCAAAGTAAGTGCTTGATATGGAGCAACCCCATTGGCATGCACTTATCAAAGTAAAATACACCCATGAATTGGAAGCATAGCAATGGGAAACTATCAGGGTGCACAAAGAGCAACTGTACAGCAGCCTAAATATCCGCCTTAGCCATCCAAGCACCCTTACCATGTCTACCATGTTGAATATGGTATATTGCATGGAGCACTGTTCAGGGGGTATGAAGTATTTATTGATAACCCCATCAGATAAGAAATGTTGTGAATGAACCTAAACTTACCTGGTATCCTTTTTTAGTGTGTATGTCCCGGGGCTTTGAAAAAGGGGCGGGAAGGGGGCGGGTCCGGGGGGCATGGTGGCGGTCTGGGGTGGGTCCAGGGGCGGGTCAGGGGGCGGTCTGGAGCAGGTCCAGGGGTGTGGCAGCAATCCAGGGTCAGTCCAGGGGCAGTCCCGAGTCCTCCGGCACAGTGGCCTGTGCCGGGGGATGGCGTGCCGGCGCGTGCAAGTTTCGCCTGCCTTGGGCAGGCGTAACTTCTGAAACAAAGGTTGGAGGGATCTAGTTAGGGCTGGGGGGTGGGTTAGATAGGGGAAGGGAGGGGAAGGTGCACTCCTTTGCGTGCGCCGACCATGGATTTTATAACATGCGCACGGCAGCGCGTGCATGTTATAAAATTGGGCGTAGATTTGTTTGTGCCGGGTTGCGCGAACAAATCTGCGTCCGCGCCCAGGTTTTTAAATCTGCCCCTTTATTATTATTTGCAAAAGTAGAATATAAGAAACCAGTCATTTATGAGAATTACTGTAGGCACAAACAAGTTATACAAGCAATGCAGCAGAGTAAATGTTCCCCCAACTAAAAGGGATAAAAATATATACAAATGGCCTAGCAAAAACTTGTCACTTTCCTGAGAGAATGTGCTCCTGGATCCGCAGACAGTGATTTCCCAGCACTCTCGGTGGGAGGAATGAATGGTACTGGAGATTTTTTGTAGTTGTCAAGTATAACGTGCTGAACTGGTCAGGCTCAGCTCTCTGCAGGAATCCATCCAGTCTCTTGTATGTTCTTCTTTTAAGCTCTTAGCCTTGTATTTCTGGCACTTGCACAGACTCTAGTCTGGTTTCTATATTTCTATTTGAAGCTTCAGCCTAGTTTCCTGCCTTTAAGATCTCTGCTCTGCATCTAAATTTCAACTGCATCTAACTATCACTATGTGCTGGCTATGTATCCCTGTAATGGAGTCTAAGTTTTATTCATTGACATCCTGTTCAGCCATCTTAAGTCACTGACTACTGATCAATCATGCTTTCACACAAAAGGGGCCAATCTATCCCTACCACATACATCTAGGTAAACTCTCGTCTGCTCTCTCTTAATCTAATACATTTGATCACACAAGCAAAGTTTGAGACTGCGCATTTTAGGTATTGCCAATGTATTTAATGGCATCATGTTCAGTATCCTAAGGCCATACAGACAAATAGCAGTGGAACTAATGCTTCCTTACTGGGGTACACAGCCAGGCTAACCACCATCTTTTCCTAGATCAACATCAGGGCTTTAGATGAGTGTACCCCATCATGCCATACCCTCCATTTCCCGACTAACTAGTGCCTCTTTTTCAAGGTAAACAATAGAGTGCCTCAGGGATCTGTACTTGGATCAGTGCTTTTCAATATATTTATAAATGATCTGGAAAGCAATACGATGAGTGAGGTGATCAGATTTTCAGATGATACAAAATTATGCAGAGTAGTTAATTCACAAGCGGATTGTGATAAATTGCAGGAGGACCTTGCAAGACTGGAAGATTGGGCTTCCAAATGGCAGATGAAACTTAATGTGGAAAAGTGCAAGGTGATGCATATAGGGAAAAATAACCCTTGTTGTAGTTACACGATGTTAGGTTCCATATTAGGAGCTACCACCCAGGAAAAGATCTAGGCGTCATAGTGGATAATACATTGAAATCGTCGGCTCAGTGTGCTGCAGCAGTCAAAAAAGCAAACAATGGGCCTCATTTTCCAATATTGCATTGGTAATGCATTAGGGGGCGTTACCAATGCAAATGAGGCTTCTTTCATGCAGTGGGGAAACATCGTGTGCAGCTCATGATAGGTCCGGAAAGCC
Organism: Rhinatrema bivittatum; assembly: GCF_901001135.1. Classification (NCBI taxonomy): domain Eukaryota; kingdom Metazoa; phylum Chordata; class Amphibia; order Gymnophiona; family Rhinatrematidae; genus Rhinatrema; species Rhinatrema bivittatum. The sequence continues at coordinate 80,356,764 of NC_042624.1, forward strand.
TGGAGAGAGAGAGAGAGAGAGAGAGAGAGAGAGAGAGAGAGAGAGAGAGAGAGAGAGAGAGAGAGAGAGAGAGAGAGAGAGAGAGAGAACCTTACTATAGTGCCTATGCCCTAGACAGGTATTTTAATCCCTATGGGAGGGCCACCTACTAACTCGGGGTGGGGATTAGGTATGAGCGTCGTGGGTTGGGGGCCACTTTCGCATTCCACATGAGACCTACGGAAAGAACAGTGGTCTCTAGTGAAGATTTGCTGGCCGTCGGAGTGAGGAAACTCACTCCAAGAGGAGATTTGGGCAACGTTCTCTCCACCTAGCTTGTTGTTGCCCAGGTAGAGTGTCCAGCAAGCTAGGTGGAGAGAACGTTGCCCAAATCTCCTCTTGGAGTGAGTTTCCTCACTCCGACGGCCAGCAAATCTTCACTAGAGACCACTGTTCTTTCCGTAGGTCTCATGTGGAATGCGAAAGTGGCCCCCCAACCCCCGACGCTCATACCTAATCCCCACCCCCGAGTTAGTAGGTGGCCCTCCCATAGGGATTAAAATACCTGTCTAGGGCATAGGCACTATACTAAGGTTCTCTCTCTCTCTCTCTCTCTCTCTCTCTCTCTCTCTCTCTCTCTCTCTCTCTCTCTCTCTCTCTCTCTCTCTCTCCCCCGCAATAACCCTTTACTGGCCCGTAACGCAAATTTGAGCTGTTTCGCCGCACACGATAAACTGGTTCCCGCTTTACATATGCTCCGCCCCCTGAATACCAAATTACTAATTTGCATTCACAATTATTAGAAAGGGAATGGTGAATAAAATGGAAAATGTCATAATGACTCTGTATTGCTCCATGGTGAGACTGCACCTTGAGTACTGTGTACAATTCTGGTTGCCGCATCTCAAAAAAGAACATAAGAAATTGCCACACTGGGTCAGTCCAAGAGTCCACAAGCCCAGCATCCTGTTTCCAACAGTGGCCAAACCAGGCTACAAGTACCTGGCAAGTATCCAAAAACTAAGTATATCCCATGCTACTGAAGCTAGTAATAGCAGTGGCTATTTTCTAAGTCAACTTGATTGATAGCAGGTAATGGACTTCTCCTCCAAGAACTTAACCAAACCTTTTTTAAACCCAGCTACACTAACTGTACTAACCACACCCCCTGGCAATAAATTCCAGAGTTTAATTGTGATTTGAGTGAAAAATAATTTTCTCCGATTAGTTTTAAATGTGCTACATGCTAACTTCATGGAGTGCCCCGTAGTCCTTCTATTATCTGAAAGAGTAAATAACTGATTCACATGTACCTGTTCTAGACCTCTATCATATCTCCCCTCAGCTGTCTCTTCTCCAAGCTGAAAAGTCCTAACCTCTTTAGTCTTTTCTCATAGGGGAGCAGTTCCATCCCCTTTATAATTTTTGTCGCCCTTCTCTGTATCTTCACCATTGCAACTATATCTTACTTGAGATGTGGCAACCAGAATTGCACACAATATTCAAGATGCGGTCTCACCATGGAGCGATAGAGACATTATGACATCCTCCGTTTTATTCACCATTCCCTTCCTAATAATTCCTAACATTCTTTAGAATGCTCTTATTTTAGAGATCTACTTGATATTTAGGAAGACCTGTCTGAATACCCAGGCTTTTGATAGCTAGAATATTCATAATTTATTTTGTATTGCATTTCAGGCTGCAATCTCCTTTTCCTTTTTTTCTCTTATTTATATTATTCTTAACCTATTAGGGAAGAGGAATAGCCTAGTGGTTAGAGCAGTGGACTATGAGCCAGGAGAGCAGGGTTTGAGTTCCACTGTCAGTCCTTGTGACCTTGGGCAAGTCACTTTACCCTCCATTGCCTCAGGTACAAAAACTTAGATTGTAAGCCCTGTGGGGATAGAGAAATACCTACAGTACCTGAATGTAAACCAGTGTGATATCTCAATTGAGATCAAATGTTGGTATATAATAAAAATAAATAAATCTACTAGGGTACTAGTATTGTGTATTATAATATAGAAATGAAGATTATTATTGAAGACCACTAATGAAAAAATAAAGCAACTTTTATTAGAACATATTCAATGAATTCAAATCAAGTGTACAAAAATGCAAGATATCAAAATAGCACAATTTTAAATACAAAAATATTTAAATGTCATAATAAATTAGAGTCCAACTAAAATAATCTTTAGATGAACTATTTATAACAGCTGATGCTGAACGTACAGATGTTGTTCTGTCTTTACATAAGAATCAATCCGTAGCTGGCTTGTTACTGCAGTCAGTGCTGATGTCTATAATACACATAAGATGTCTTCCCTTTACCAAAAACCCTGACAAAGGCCGAATGTTTCGCCCCTACGGGCTTCCTCAGGGGGTAAAATCATTAGAAAGCGACAAACTCTATATTTGAATGTTAAGCAAATAATATCCAATGTTCCGGAAAGAATATCTGAAACTTCAGTATATTACATTCCATATCACCACACAGAGCTTTAAATAGCCTTACTGCCGCCCTGCTGAGAGCGGGAACCACTTCATGAATATTTATTTGAGGGTTTTACATGTTGTATTGCTTTTATTATTTTGTTTTGTAAACTGCTGTACTGTTCTTATTTTGATTTGTAAACCGCTTTGATTTTACTATGGAAAAGTAATTAATTAAATAATAAAGGAAACAAAATTACAACTAGAATCCTTTAAAAAATTTGGATCATCCCTAGAAATGTTATAGCAAATCTGTTGTTTACAGCACTTCCATGTTACCCACATTATGTAGTCACACAAATGCGTAAAGCTTTAGTTTATTTTTTGAAAACCTAGTGCTGTGGAATAAAGATATGACATGTCATACATGAGTGGCAGAGTCAGATACAAGGAGAAAGAAAAACAAGGAAGGATTTGGACAACAAAAACATTTCTTTTGCAAGGGAGTCTTATTAACAGCTGCATATATCTTTCATTGTAAACACCAGCTTGTAACTGCAAAGAAGTATGATATATTTCTGCTGCTACTACTACTTTGGTGACAAATCTTATTTATGAAGCTTTATTATTAAGTGTAAATAATTCCCACAGCTTCAGCAAAGAAGAAACAGCTGGAGAGTATAGTCTAATTTGCATATAAATGAAATGATTTCAGCTCAGAGAAGAATATTAAAAAAATATAAATTTCTACAGTGAAATCCAGATAAAATCACAAGTATTAAGGTTACATATTGCTGTTTCCAATAGTCTGCTCCATGTTCATAACAGCAACAGATCACACTATTCTAATTATTTAGTTTGCATCAGTTTTGTTCACCATGCTTGAGATTGTAAATTTTAATGTGCACACTGTTTAAAATGCTTCTATTTAAATAAATGCATTGAGGTCAACAAGTTAAATATATTGATATTTAGAATGCAAAGTAGCAAAAATTCCTAGCTCTGGACCTTTAATATATATTTTTTTTAAATATGGTGCTGGGGCCATGGTATTAAAAGAAAAATAGTGGTATTGTACATCACATAAGTGGAAAGAAATATTGTCTAGTTCACATACCTAACTATGGACCTTATTTTCTAAGGCTATCGCAGGTTTGCGCTAACACCTCAAGCCTGCGATAGCTAGCGAAGGTAGCGCACGCCTGTGCTACGTACATCAGGGCGGAGTCGGCCCCGGAAGAGGAGGAGTCGGGGCGTCACCGGAGCCGACTCTGCGAGGACGGCGCGGACAGCGAAAAGGTAAGGAGGCTTTTAATTGCCTATTTCGCGCCGAATAACTACACCTTTTATGGTGTAGTTATTCGGCGCACCGTGGTGGTGCGATCGCTGCCGGCTAGCGCAGGACCACCCCCCACCCCCTGTGACCACTGGATTTTCTAAGTTCTGCGAACTTAGAAAATCCAGCCCTATATCATCAAAGTTTAATCTTTCAGGAAAATAAGGATGTTAGCTACCGGTACTTGCTTCCTGTTATCTTCCCAATAGAATTTAGGGTTTATTTGCTCATTAAAAGCTGGTACAGAGGCTGTGCTGAATATCTATTTGGAGAATAAGTTGAATATCATATATGTTGTGCTGCGTTCCAAAAGTGGCTAATTTGGAGGCCAAACAGTAGGGGTGTGCATTGAAAACTGTTTGGTTTTTTTCATTTTGTTTCATTTATTTAAAATGAAATAACAAACAAAATGAAAGACAAAAGAAATGAAAACCAAAATTTAATTTAAAAACTGAATTCTCCCCCATCGCCAGTTTGAAAAACAAACTCACCTGGGCTTGCTTACAGCCTCATTCATATACCTTACCCCATCCATGTGTAAAAAGGGTACAGGAGTAATCTCCATTCTCTAGTCACTTCTCCTCCACTGATGCTACATTTCAAAATAATGCGAGACAACCCAAGATCAGTACTATTTTGGAATATGACCGTCCTTCAAAATGGCACCGGCTTTAGGTTGGCTGGTGCCATTTTGATGTATGGCACTGGCAGGGCAAGAATGACTACCATTTGGATACCCAGTCCCCAAGTCTTGCAAGGTCCTCTTAAATTTATCACAGTCCTCTTGTGATTTAACAATTTTGGATAATTCTCTTTAATTAGCAAATCTGATCACTTCACCCATTGTTCTCATCTCTAGGTCATTTATGAATATTTATTTATTTATTTATTTATTTATTTATTTATTTTGTATACCGACATTCGATCGAGATATCACATCGGTTTCCAGATAACTAAAGGAATAGGGTGATAACAGCCCTATTTTACATTATAACATGGTATTAAATAGATATAAGAATATTTTACATTATAACATGGTAATAAATATAACAAGAATATTTTACATTATAACATGGTAATAAATATAACAAGTTGTAACAGAACTAACAGGAGTACATGGAACATTAGACTATAGTATATAACATATGTACATAAATGGCTTGTTGGTGAGGATAAATTATGGTAAGGAGAGCAGGGAGTGTAGAGGGGGGAGGGGGGAGGGGAGAGAAAGGGATGTGTGGGAGGAAGGTAGTGATACGGAGGGAAAGGGTGGTGGGAGATGCTTGTGTAGGGAGGGAAAGGGTGGTGGGAGATGCTTGTGTAGGGAGGGAAAGGTGTGGGGCGAGATGCTTGTGGAGGGGGCATGGAGTGGATTTTGCGATTGGGGCGGGTTATGTGTCGGGTGGGAAAGCTTTTAAAAATAGCCATGTTTTGAGGTGTTTTTTGAAGACTTGCAGTGAAGGTTCGTTTCTGAGACAGGTGGGGAGGGTGTTCCATAAGGTGGGGCCCGCTATTGTTATGGCTCGTTTGCGGGTGACGTTGAGGTGTGCAGCTTTGAGATTGGGGACGGCTAGGAGTCCAGTGTTGGTGGATCTGAGAGTTCTTTGAGTGGGGTAAGGTTGTTAAAAAGCAAGGATTCCAGTATAGATCCCTGGGGCACTCCTTGCTCCTAATGTTGACCCAGTTAGCTAGGATGTGTAAGTCCCTGAAATTCATAGCTGTTCCCATTGGAGAAAACAGGCTTCTAGCTACCTGGGTTTCTGTATACTTATCTATGGGACTCTTGATCGCCTCCCTTTTGTTACGGAGTCTTGCTTTGGGTAAATTGTTGACTGCATAGTATGAGGGGAGGATGTAGCCTAGAGTGCATCTGCCTCTCCATCTGGGGGGAATGTGCATATATGCTCTACGCTCACATAACATCCAAATGTTCCCTATCTGGTTAGTGTACCAGTTACGGGGCTGTTTGACTTGTTGTACCATTGCGGATACATATTCACACAAGCTAAATTGCCCATTTGAGAATTTTTCTCCTCTTTCACACCTTTTTGTTTCCCCCACTGAACATCCTGAGATCAGCCAATTGCACATATAGTGGGTAAAGCTATGCAAGTATTCTGTGATATTTTGTGGGAATTCAGGGTATGCTGTTACATTAGAGTACGACCTGATCATGACTTCTTCTAATACAATGGTTCGGCTACAATACGGATATTTTCCCACCTGAAGCCCCTTCCCATCCCCTGGATCATAGTCCCAACAAAGAGCGGCAGTCTCTTGAATACGGCTGCCGATGGGTATTATGGTATTACCAACTGGAGAAATTAAGAGGAGTGAAACCCTGCCTCTTTGATACTTGTGCAGAGTTCTCTAAGAACACTATAGAGAAGGGTGGACCAACTATATTCTGTCCCACCTAGTTCTTTGGTCCTTTCTGTAATGGGAGAGGCTTGAATCCCTTCCAATAATTCCTCCCTTATGAGATTTCCATTCACTTGTTCTAGGTGAAACTCAATGCTGACCGCAGCACATAAATCGTTACCGGGAGCAGCGGTTTGAGATGGTAATTTACCTGGACAAATTGGTGATGCAGAATCAATGACTGTCTCAGGCAATGGCAACTGGGGGTACAGGGAGTTGGTGGTTGGTGGGGGAAGGGCTTGCGGGTAAGGTGGAGGGAGGCTAGCTTCTCTGATTTCAGTGTCTTTAGTTTCCTGAGGTTTTTTCTCTGAGGTGGATGCAGAGGAAGCCACAGGAGCCATGGTAGGGGACAGTGATGTCCCCAGATATTCTATCGCTTCTGTGCATTTTTGCCAGAGTAACAATTGCCTTATAGGAGCTCGTGGGGGCGTATGCAGGCTGTTGTCTATCTTAATCCAATCTTGGACATCCAGAGTTCCAGCCTCTGGATAAAATGGGCAACGGCAAGCTTTCTCACCTATCAATTTTTCTAAGTCCCCTAGTCTGACTTGTGCTATTTCTCCCTTGGTGACGAAATAATGATGCTTTATTATTTTCTGCAGCTTTCTTGCATGACACGTCTGCTTAGCTGACAGTTTCCCCCCCATACTCACGATTGTTGGGAGCAGACTTGCTGAAAAATTACTTACAATTACGGGAGCAAGTCTGCTGTTGCGGTAGCTACCTAGGCTGTTCCAGCCGAGTGAGCAGGGGCTATCACGGTGCGGGTCACCAGATATTGAGGCAATGAAGACACATCAGGCAGGATTCATGGCAAGAAGGGAAGTGAAGAGAAGAGAAGGGCTGACCACTCCCGTGGGTCCCTTTTTATTGTACATACATCCATAGCATACAATGTGCCATCACATCATTGGCTCCCCTCTCCATAGCATACAGACGTGTCATTATATCATTGGCTCTCCTAGCCATAGCATACAGACGTGTCATTAGACCATTGGCTCAGGGGGTGTGTACAGATCATTTCATTGGCTGCTGAATCCTATACCATATATGTGTCTGTCTTTTTCTTGCATCTGACTATGTGGAAACTAGCTATCCTTTTAGGCAGTCAGGGTTAATTATAAGCTAGAGAAATACGTGACAGCCAGGTATCCTCTCCTTAGGCAGAGAGGTTTAATTATAAGCTAGAGATTTAGATGCACTAGTGTTGCTGTATTCAGTGCAAAGGTCAGAGTTAGTATTAACCCCTGACATGGCCTGCTGGCAAGCTCATAATTCCCCACAAAAATGACAGCAGATAAGGACTGTAAAGGCCCAGCTAGTCTATCCAATGTGCTTCCCTTTGTATGCCATTAGAGAATCCAACTGATCCTGATGTTCTAACATTTGTAAAGCATGTTCATTAACCTATTCTTGTAGACAAGGATGACTCCAATCTGGTAATTGTAATCCAAAGTGAATCCAGTGAAATAGTAGTTGATTTAGATGATAAAATATCCCTAGGAGTGGAGGTCAAAAGTCCATCTATCTCATGGGATCTGCCATCCAGAGAAGAAGGGAGCAAAGCATTCACAGATTTAAGCTCCATATTCCCAGTAGCCGCAGAAACTACTCCTGGAGCTGAGGATGGAAGCAGGCCTAAAGGACTCAGTGAGACCAGGCCTGCTGCCCCACGTTCATCTTATTCCCCCGTACAACCTGAAAAACAAAAGGCTTCCAGATTCAATTGATTAGGAGAAGGAGTTACCTCTGGTGTGGATGGCTGCAGCCTCAGGGATCCTTTCCTCTTCTTTCCTATTGAGTAGAAACTCTGTCAGTGTCCAAAAAGTGGAGCAATAGATGAACAAAAACGGACATAGGGATCCACCCCTTTGGTGCTCGGCTTTAGTGGGCTGGCGGCTGCACGCCGCAGGGTGCCCTGGTGCTGAAGTCCCAGTCAGGGAGGTGGAGCAAGCTGAAGACTCTCCAATCAGCGACACTGACACTTGGGCTCCTCTCCAGCCTCGTCTGAAGAACGGATCACAGGGCACGCTGGAAATACCCTGCCTGACCCTGAGAACCTGGTCAGGGGGGCAGAGCAAGATGAAGATTCTCCATTCAGCGGCACCGACGTCAGGGCTCCTCTCCAGGCTCTCCCCATTTAAGGTTGTTTTTATCCTTACTATTTATTAGATGCTTTATTAGTCATCTGTTTTGAAATATGATGTTTTATTAGTATGGTTAACTATTATGATGGAATTATAATTCTTGATTTTGTTTTATGAGGAATGGTGATGTTTTTGTCTTTTGCATTATTGCACTGCATTTGAGTCTGCTGAGGGCTTCCTTATCCTCCTTTCCCAGGGGCAGGAAAAGAGTTGTGCTTCTCACCTGTGTGTGTCACCTCTGCCAGCTGCAATATGATGACTAAATGCATGGGACCCTGTAACCACACATTCGGATGTCAGATTGAAGCCGGCTCAATGAGGCGCACAAAAATAAAAAGTGGAGTAGGAGGGTGGAGGGTGAGAATTGTGTAAAATTTTGTTTGATGTGTCTTGAGAATTGAGCAAACTCAAAAGTGTGCCACAAAATAAAAAAGGTTGAGGAGCACTAGATTAAACCATGGGCAATCAATGCTAATGATATTCCTTGACGTCTCTGCAGCATTTGATGCTGTTAACCATGGACTCCTAATCTCCCGTTTAAAAGGCTTAAGACTAGCTGGAAAAGAACTATGCTGCCTCTCTTCCTTCCTTCAAAATTACACCCAAACTATCTTCGCCGTGACCGGCTCTTCTCACCTCCCTCCTGCGGCGCAGAAGACTCTCTCCCGTGACGTGGCACGGCAGGAATGCCGTTGCCGCCCGCCGCCGAGCCCCGTTCCGGCTGGGGCCTCCCCTAGTGCGTGCGTGCGCGCCTTCCTTCAAGATTTAAAGGGGCCGTGACGCGCTAGGGCTGCCGGGCTCCCTCTGATGATGTCACTCCCTCGGGAATATTTAACGCAAGCTCTGGCAACCAGACCTTGCCTTTGCAACTGGTTTCCTCCTTAGGTTGTCTGGGCTTCTTGTTACTTGTCTTAGTCTCTAGTAACTCCTCGTTCTACCAGTATTTGACCTCGGCCTACCTGTGACTTTGTCTGACCTCCGGAACCCAACCTCTGCCTGATTGACCACGCTCATCCTCCAGTCCTGTTCCAGTCTCCTGCTGTCTCAGCCCCTGTCTTTTCCTGCGCACACCCAGGTAATACCTTTGGACTGTCTCTTGGTACTGACCTCAGCTTGCTTCTTGACCCGCCCCTCTGCCTGCTGCCTGCCTGTGACCTCAGCCTGTTCCTCAACTTGCCTGCCTGCTGCCTTCCTTCTGACTTCGGCTTGCCTGTGACTTCGTTTGACCTCCGGTATCTGACCTCGGCCTTGTCGACCATTCCTCGGACTGACCTCTGGACTCTGACCCTTACCCATCTGACTTGTCCCTAGAGTCTGACTTGTTCCTTGTCTTGACTTCAAACAATAACCCACTTCCTCAATCACAATACTCTTATGACGCTACTGTGGATTTGGACCATCATACTAGGCATCATTGTGTGGTGTAAACAGCCAATATCACTCTGCCTTATATATAATCATTGGTCAGTCCATAATTTTAACTTCATATTTTTTCTTTTTTATGCTTCTCACCCGTGGTAATAAAACTTTGCTGGCAATCAATAAACCATTTTCTTCTTAAAATAGGCATTATATATTACATTGTGATGTGTCTATAACACTTATCTTATTCCACACGCTTTCTTCTTTTTGTGTTACTTCCACTGCTGTAAACCAACTATGATCATTCTGCCCAAATTCTCATCAGCATTATGAACATTCACACAATGCAGAGCATTGGCCAAAACAATTTACATTGCCAAACTAAACACATGCCTAGAGAAAATTTCAACCAGGTTTTGCCAAAAAAAAAAAAAAAGCTAAAACAAAACCCTCAAAAGACTGAAGTACTATGGATCATCAAAAAAGAACCAAATGGCATAATCTCAAAAGTGACTCAGAAAGAACTGAAGTTTAGTGCTATGCCCGAGACCAGAGTCTGGGCATAGCACTAGACTTCTAATTTACTATGAAAGCCCAAATCCAAGCAGTGACAAAAGCAACCTTCTTTCACCTTTGTCAACTCTGTCTTTTCTTTGATGTCCTGGCCTTTGCTATGGTTATACATGCATGCTTGATTTCCCACTTGAAATAATGTAATGCTCTCGCCATTGGAATTCTAAAGAAACTAAATCAACACCTCAACTCATCCAAAATGCATCGGTACAATTGATGCAGAATGCAAACAAATTTACCAGAATCACTCTAGTCCAAAAATCCTTACTTTGGCTCCCAGCCCTCTACTGCACCATATTTAAAATCATGGTCCTATAAGACCCTTAAAGGTTGGACCCCACCTTACCTAACCAAAATGCTTAACCTCATACATTCCTTCTTGCTCTCTATTCTCACTACAACAAACCCTCCTTGCCATGCCTTCCCCCAAAGAAATGGCCGCTCCAGCACCAGGTGTAAAGCTTTCTCAGTATCAGCTCTAATCCATCAGTCATATGTTTACTGAGTGTCCCAAGCTAAAGGCATACTGGAGACAAATTCAGGAGTGGAGATTAGCCCCTGATCTCCTGACCTTCAGAAAGCTACTAAAAACCTGGCTTTTTTAAATCAGCTTTTGGACTCGAGGAATGAACCATCTCAAGTTCCACTAATGACCGGCCTATCCAAAAATACACAGTCTCCTACAGAACTCACTAAAACCCCACACCATCTAGGCCTGGTTTATTCCATCTCAGATATGGTTTTGCATGTATATACTAACAATGTATATATATTATTTCCGAAAACTGATGCTTTGTGAGTTTCTATATATTAATGTCCATGTATTATAGGCCAAATTGATACTTCATATGTCTGTCCAACTTACAAATTATCACTGTTGTTTCTCCCATTCTGTGAATGCCCCCTCCCCATCTCCTAAAACAAAGGCTGTGCCTAACTACTATATATACTATCCCCTCATAACCACACCACTTTGTAATCTAACTTCTTGTAACCTAGTAAACCTGTAAAATGCTTTGATCTCTCTGGTTGGAAAGGCATGATATAAATGATGATGATGACTGAAAATTTAACTGGCTTGAGATATTAGAGGACTGGAGTTGCCTACCCCTGATCTATATAATATTTATCTTCTTTGCCATCTCCTATCCTTTAGAGTATACATGCTTAAGTCCTTAATCTCATTTCACGGTGCAGGTTCTACATTATTTTGGTAGCCCTTCTCTGAATTGCCTACATTCTGCCTATAGTGACCAAATTCCTTTTCTAGGCTTCATAGCTAGAACAAGATAGGAACCAGATAGAGATAATTAAAATCTTGTGTGTGATCCTAAATGGATGCCTTGAATTGTGTTATGTGATAAGAACTAGAATTGCAACTTTCACCTCTTATTCATAGGTCTGATTTAGTACCTTACTGTATTTGCTTCAAAGAGATATAATTCATATTTATTAATAAATAGAAATACATGAATAAATAGAAAAGAGGTATAGCTGTCATTGAAAAATCATATTCTGTGTAAAGATGACAAGAGGCAGAGCCCCCTTGGAGTGTGATTATATTAACACAGTCCTATCCCTGGAGGATGAGACATTCCTGCTTTCTGAAGCTGCTTTACCAAACTGATAAGCAAATGTTGAGAGGCATATTATGCACAGAGGATAAAGTTGTCAGTTCAGACTGCAGAATTGAAAGAGTTCCAGGTAAAACTAGGGGTTCATATAAATTAATCCCTACTAATAGACTGAGCAGCATCCAATAAGAATGCTTCCCCAGCTCAAGCAGTTGAGGTTTTACAGATAAAGTGATACAATTTTCAAAATTATTGTACCATGGGAACATTAAATTCCAGAAAGCGGAAGGTTTTACGCCATATAATTTATTTGCGATTTCTATCCAGGGTGCATTATGATACTCCACATGAAAGTCAAGTCTGCCATGTGAAATGGTTTCCAGATGATGAGTCTACCCCAAGGGTGCCAGTAAAATAATAGATTCATAGTACATCTGACTTCCACATTCTACAAAAGATTGGTTACCAGCTTTTTGAATGATTTGATGAGCAGAAACAAGAAGTATCTTGTTGATACCAGCATTTTTTTTCTTTAATGTGGTGGAAGCAGTACTAAAACTGATAGAATTGTCTGGAATGGATTGAGTTGGAGACAGTCCACTGACATTTTGGGAGCTTTGGTTACTAGAAGTTTAACAGTGCAATAGTACACTGGCACCTTGGGGTAGTACACATATTGCACTCAGCTTATGGATATAAAATAGATTTTCTAATTAGGAACATCAACTTTTTAAATGTCTTTTGATTTCCGAAAAGTAGAATTTTGCTGACCACTTTGTTCTATCAATAATGCCAGGCACAGTGAAAAGACTATAGATGTAGAATGTCCCCATCGTGATGAAACACAAGCCTTCAATATAACAGATGTAGCCATTGAAATCAGTGGGACAATAGAACAGAATAAGGCTTGAAATTCAAACTTTACATGGCTGTAAAAGGAATACAAAAATTTAAACATTACCTCTTTCCCATTCCCCAAGTGATATTTGTGATGTTTTTAAAAACATTTTTAAAAGATGATAAATGGGTGCTTTAACTCCTCTTCCAGTATTGTCCATGAAGACAGAGGTCATGCTCAATCCCAGGACTTAGTCCTCACACAGTCCCAAAGTCTTTACAGCCCCGGGTATGAATTCTTCAATGGGGGGGGGGGGGAGATAGGCCTCCAAGGTCCAAGGCATAGGGGAGGTGGCTCTTACTGTGGGTGTTTTCTACAATAGGTATTTAACATGGATAGATATATGTGCCAATAAATTAAATGGATCACTCTGGAAGGGTGTTCCAGCTTTACTTTACTGAAGATTTTCCAAAGTAATCGTGTTATGATATATAATAAATTCTGGTTTCATCCCTTTAGTTTACACCATTTTCCTACAAACTGTTCCTCTATCTGTGAATTTGTTCCTCAATACTGAGTTTTGATATGTTCTTATCTTCCAGCGCTTAGATATCCAGGTGGGCGGGGGTATCCTAGATGTGATGGAATCCCTTTCCAAACAATACCGGAGGTCCAGATGCACTTCAAAGTCTCCAAACGGCAACGGCGACGGTGTTCGCCATGGATTTCCTGAGGACCACCTAGGGTGCGCGCACGCCACCTACGTTTTTATCCATGTCATGGCAGGAACCTTGGGGGCGTCCCCTCCGAGTGACTTCATGCCATCCGGGTATTTAGCCTGCCCTTCATTTGCTAACAAACTGAGTTAGCAAGGATAGGAATGCATCCGGTCTAAGCTACTCTGCCACTCCCCAGCAGCCAGAAGCTCTCTGTCTGCCCTTCGGGGTAACTCATTGCTAACCTGGGTACCTGCTTCTGGGGGGCCCATCTTGTCTCTTTCAGGTACCTATCTGGGAAACCAGGTACTCGCTCCTCGAGGGCCTGTGCTCCCTGCACTGGTGCCTGCAACTGCTTCGCTTCTGCCTGCCAGGATCTTCATCAATACAGCTATCTACTTCAGTGACTAACTAATAGGGATGTGAAACGTTTTTTGACGATTTAAAATATCGTCCGATATATTTTAAATCGTCAAAAATCGTTAGAGGCGATATTTAATAAAAATTCCCCCGATTTATTGTCAAAAATCGTAAATCGGGGGAAGGGGGAGGGGAAGGAAGAGGGCGGGAAAACCGGCACACTAAAACAACCCTAAAACCCACCCCGACCCTTTAAAATAAATCCCCACCCTCCCGAACCCCCCCAAAATGCCTTAAATTACCTGGGGTCCAGTGGGGGGTCCCGGTGTGATCTTTTACTCTCGGACCTCCGGTGCGTTTGTAGAAATGGCGCCGGCGCTACCTTTTGCCCTGTCATTTGACAGGGCAAAGGTAGCGCCGACGCCATTTTGTTTTTGTCCCCCGACGTCAGAATCGTTAGGAGATCGCTCCCGGACCCCTGCTGGACCCCCAGGGACATTTTGGCCAGCTTGGGGTGGCCTCCTGACCCCCACAAGACTTGCCAAAAGTCCAGCGGGGGTCCGGGAGCCGACCTCCTGCACTCGAAGCGTTTTGCCGTACAAAATGGCGCCCCAAGCTGGCCAAAAGTCCCTGGGGGTCCAGCGGGGGTCTGGGAGCGATCTCCTACGCTCCTGACGTCGTTTTGCCATACAAAATGGCGCCGGCCATACGCTGTATGGCCGGCGCCATTTTGTAAGGCAAAACGATTCGAGTGCAGGAAGTCACTCCCGGACCCCTGCTGGACTTTTGGCAAGTCTTGTGGGGGTCAGGAGGCCCCCCCAAGCTGGCCAAAAGTCCCTGGGGGTCCAGCGGGGGTCCGGGAGCGATCTCCTACGCTCCTGACGTCGGGGGACAAAAAGGGCAAAGGTAGCGCCGGCGCCATTTCTACAACGCACCGGAGGCCCGAGAGTAAAAGATCACACCGGGACCCCCCCCCCCTCTGGACCCCAGGTAATTTAAGGCATTTCGGGGGGGTTCGGGAGGGTGGGGGATTTATTTTAAAGGGTCGGGGTGGGTTTTAGTGATGTTTTAGTGTGCTGGTTTTCCCGCCCTCCCCCGATTTACGATTTACACGATATTTTAAAAAACAAAACCGCCACGATCCGATTCCCTCCCCCCCCCAGCCGAAATCGATCGTTAAGACGATCGATCACACGATTCACATCTCTACTAACTAACCTTGTCAGTCTGTCTCACCTCCAACTTCTGTGCTGTGAGTCTGCATCCGGGACTTCTCTACTACCTTGCGCAGCCTACCATCTACCTGAGTCTAGCCTAGTACTGCGGTTCCTCATGGGGCTCCTCTCCATGGGAGTGGCCATCACCGCAGTACCCAAGAATCCACTCCAACACCTCAAAACCATAACAGCTGGGGCTCCCCTGCTGCGAGTAACCACTGTCCATCCATTAGGGTGAGATGGCATCAGCAGGTCTTCTCTTTCCCTCTCTGAGACAGGACTAGGAATTCACAAAGATAAACTCCAAAGTAATTTCCAAAAGAAAAAAATCTCTTACCGTATATACTTATATATAAGTTGAAAAATTATGGCAGAAAATAAACTAAAAAAAACTGGGTCGACTATACACCATTACTATTAGTTTTTCCTTGTATAATATAACGTTCCGGAGGTATGAGTGTACATATGCGCTTACCGTCAAAACTGAGTGAAGTTAGTTGCATAAGTTAAGAAGCTAACTCTGGCCGTGCCACTGACCTTTCCTAGAGTTAGCATGCCATGTGATGTTTTTTAATACGGACATGGCTTTTCTTGAAATCTTATCTTCCTGATAGTTCGCTTATTTTAAACCTCAACTTATACATGGGTCAATGGATTTCAATGGATTTTGGTCTAAAAATCGCCCATCAACTTATACATGCATTCGACTTATACCCGAGTATATATGGTGGAGGCAACCCCACCAGACAAATTTGTGCAGAAAGGAGCTCATCATTCTAGCAGTCTCACAGGAGATGCTGTTATGAAATGGTACTAGAAAAAACAAGGGACATGGCTTTTTGGTTTTTTTAGAGCCAGCATTCTGGAATTCCCTTCCTCGTGCCTTGCATCTTGAAAAAGATCATGGCAAATTCAGAAAGGCTCTAAAATCAAGGCCTTTGAGGTCTAACATTTGCCTCTTCATTTTAATTGTTTTCCCAATTAAGGAATTTTATTCTAGCTTTTTTTGGTTTTCCCTAATTTGAAATGTAATTGTTTGCTTATGTTTAATTGTATTTATTTATTTATTTATTGTATTTTTATATAGTTATAATTTCATTTTAGTCGTTTTAAATTATATGAATACGGTTTTTTCTTACCCCAGCCTTATGTTGAACATCACTTTATTTGTTGAAGAAAGGTGGTTTTATCAAATGAAATTAACTACGCTCCTCTCCTAACTCCATGTCCTAGGCTAGAGCCACATAGTGGTGATCCCAAGGGATTGCCACAATAGGAACAAAACTTTCTCTCTACCCAGACCAGTAGTTTGGGTGGATCACAATATGTAACTCAAGATAACTTTTTGACACATAACATAAAAACCAGAAAAAACCTTCTCAAATAAATACAAAATTTCCTAAATTAATCCTCAGAAGCCAGAGAAAATAAAAAGGAGATGGCGAGGAGCCTCTGGGCTAGAGGACTTTATAGGACAGAGGGCCTCTGCCCTAGTGATTCTGGGCATTACTTACTACTATTGAGTTACTGTGTTAGAGTACCAACAGCAGTCCCCCAACTCCAACAGCAAAGTTCATTGTTGTTGCAAACTTAAAGAGGACATGTCAGTGACCCCTTAGTACCACTGACATTTCTTTCTCCGGAGCCCTAGTTTGACCGCAAGAGAGGTAAGTCAACCTCTCATGATATGTGTCAGGCTGCAAAACTAGCTCATGTAAGCAACATTTTTTTAAATGAATTCCATCATTACAAGACACTGACTGCATAGCGTAAGAGAAAAATGCTGCCTCTGTCATCAGCCTGTCCCCTCTTCCCACCAGTTTTCAGCCATCTTTGGCCTGGGGTCCAAAGGAAAATATTTCTGCATACCCTGCACACCCTGGTCAGAGAGAGGTCTGGAGGGGAGCTGTTTGAAGAGAGGGATCAATTGCATGAGGGATGGATAAGGTGGAGGAGAATTGGCTGTGGGAGGTGAGAGAGGGCGATTGGCAGAAGGTCAAGTGGAGGATATAAGAGAGAAGATGGGTAGTAAGAAGGGATCAGCCCTCTGGGGATAGAGAAATACCTACAGTACCTGAATATAATTTGCTTTGAAGTGCCAAAGGGGGAATATAAATTTAAAAAAACGAGCAGCTGTGTGTGTGTGTGTGTGTGTGTGTGTGTGTGTGTGTGTGAGAAAGAGAGAGAGAAAGGATTGCAGTAAGGCTGGAAGCTGAGAGGGGATTGGGATGATGGTGAGGCGTGAGGGCCTGACAGAGGATTAGTTGGGCTTACATAAAGGGTTCAGGTGAAAAAGGGCTGGAGGGGGTGAGAGAGAGGGAGATGGGTGATGAAGGAAGGCCTTAGCAGGAGAGATAGAGGTGGAGAAAGGAGGTCCTCTGGAGAGGGGTAGAGGTTGCGAGAGGTGGAGAAAGGAGGTCCTCTGGAGAGGGGTAGAGGTTGCGAGAGGTGGAGAAAGGAGGTCCTCTGGAGAGGGGTAGAGGTTGCGAGAGGTGGAGAAAGGAGGTCCTCTGGAGAAGGGTAGAGGTTGCGAGAGGTGGAGAAGAAGGAGGTCCTCTGGAGAGGGGTAGAGGTTGCGAGAGGTGGAGAAAGGAGGTCCTCTGGAGAGGGGTTAGAGGTTGCGAGAGGTGGAGAAGGGAGGTCCTCTGGAGAGGGGTAGAGGTTGCGAGAGGTGGAGAAAGGAGGTCCTCTGGAGAGGGGTAGAAGTTGCGAGAGGTGGAGAAAGGAGGTCCTCTGGAGAAGGGTAGAGGTTGCGAGAGGTGGAGAAAGGAGGTCCTCTGGAGAGGGGTAGAGGTTGCGAGAGGTGGAGAAAGGAGGTCCTCTGGAGAGGGGTAGAGGTTGCGAGAGGTGGAGAAAGGAGGTCCTCTGGAGGGGGTAGAGGTTGCGAGAGGTGGAGAAAGGAGGTCCTCTGGAGAGGGGTAGAGGTTGCGAGAGGTGGAGAAAGGAGGTCCTCTGGAGAGGGGTAGAGGTTGCGAGAGGTGGAGAAAGGAGGTCCTCTGGAGAGGGGTAGAGGTTGCGAGAGGTGGAGAAAGGAGGTCCTCTGGAGAGGGGTAGAGGTTGCGAGAGGTTCAGAGGAAGTGAGGGGGGATGAGAGTGGGGTGATTGTTGGAGAGGGATAGCATCCCTGCTAATTTGTTTTGGTCGTCCTCTGTGATCATGGACTCAAATAGGGTCACACTGGCTAAAAGTTTGGGAAGCCCTATTGCAAGAGCAAGAAGACATAAGTCTTTTTAAAATAAAGTCTGTTTCATTTGTATATGCTTGCCACAATTATTTGTTCTATATTCATAGGATGCAATGGAGTGAATAGACATCAACCAGACACTTACAGGAAAATGTTTTGATACAATCCCCAAAACACCTGCAACTGCTTAGCATAAGAAAAAAAAAAGCATCATGAACTGTAGTATTGATTACTAAACCCCATCCAGCAAAACATTTTCATTGTTTTCACTCTACATTCACCCTATTTGATGAACAGCTCTCATGGCCATAAAGGTGGAGGACTGACTCCTTTGTAGTGCTCTGAGGAAGTAGCACTCCACTTTCCGAAAGTAATGATGGCCTGACAGTTCAAATAAGTACACAACTAGTCAAAATAGCACTGGAACTGTAGAGCCAGTGTGAAAAGGTGTCTGGCCTGTCTATATTTGCCATGCCAGGGGGGCACCTGCATTTGAGAGGAAATTAAATGTCATATCAGGTCAGGAACACAAACCCTCACAGCATCTAATATCGCCATCTCTCTTCTACTATTCATGACACCACTTACACACAACACTCTTTTTACCAGACAGCTCTCAGGCGAAGCACTGGTGCACAAGGTAAGCGCTCTGGGATCACCCTCTTCACCATCCTTAGCTTCCTCATTCTTATTCCTTTCTTCTGCCTCCTAGGTAATTCATCTGGCTAGAGAAGGTGGTGACAGACCCATATGATATGAGGCATGCAGCACACAACCCAAAGCTTGCTCACTTTGGCAGGAGCAAGGGGTAGTAAGCCGCCAGTATGGTCCAGCAAAGGAAACCAGGCAAGTCTCAGACATTTGCCTGACTGAAAAAGTGCAATGCCAACAGGAGGAAGCAGGATTATCTTCATCTGCTTGCTTTTCCAAGGTAATAATGGATTAGAGACTTTTGAGACACAGGACCTTATTATCTCTTTGCTCTGACACTTTTTCATATTCCACTCTAACAGAATACGAAAGAGTAAATGAAACCGGGCAGCACAGCATAGTTTCCAGAGGTATCCCTGAAGATTTGGGGAGGGGGGGGGGGGTGAGGGGGATCCCCTAAATGTGTGGGCTCTTCTTTGCTCAGTCATAGGCTTGCTGAACTGCGTAATTCTCGTTCCATCCAATTCATTCCCTTAAAGGCACCAAGGGCTGTCAGACAGTGGCATTTAGGGTGCACCAAGGATGCGGTGCCCTCAGTCCCAGGGAAGTACTGAGTGGCTGTGGCCCTCAGACAGCTCATCAGGTGAGATATTCTAGGGAAGGTTCCTGGTGCTGCTCGGCTTGCCATGTGGAGTTTAAAGACAGAAAAACAGAAAATAAAAACAAATAACATATGAAATCATTGCATTTAATTTGAATATCTAAATGACTGTTTCATAAACCTTTTGTTGTTGAAAACCGGAGTTTGGATTCCTATGTTCCATCTGGCATCAGGTTTTTTTCTCAATTATTTTTCATGTACTTGAGAATTAGACTGTAAGACAAGACTTACAGTATTGCATGGGAAGCTTTAGCGTTGCCTGCAAATTACTTTAGTTCCCTCTGCTGTTGTGATAGTCTCAGGAGGATGATCTCCTCTTAATAAGGATAATTACATTGATTTATTACTCTGTAGGGGTCTTATTAAAGATCTAAGAAGAAAATCTTATTTAAATTAAAAGGCCAAACTAAGATTTAAAAAAAAAATACTAGGTTAATTAAAAAATGAATATTGGATGTTTTAGATTTGTATTTATTCTGAAAATAAAACCAGATTTAAAAACTAGTTTCTCACTAATGACTGTAGTAAAAATACAATTATTTCAATATTAAACATTTTATAAACTGAGGAAACCATCCTCTTTTCGGTAAAACTTTGGGTTATTAATAACAAAGTAATAATTTGGGTCAATTTATATTATGCATACTTTTTCCAGTTTCACTAAAGCCCTTATAGAGCACTGTAAAGATAATGAGACGCATGGTCTACTTTAGGGAGCACATACAAATGGCACAATAAAGCATCATAATGCTGGCTAATACCCTTCTACTAACAAGTAGATTATTAAATAACAGCAACAGAAAACCTTTGAAACTTTCAGATGAGTTATGACTGTGTCACTGAATACACATACTCATTAGTCATGGGTAGGATTATGCAAATTTGTATCACTGAATAATGACTCTAGCAATTTCCAGCCACTTAGAATGCAAGCATATTACTTATATGCATATGAGGACTGGTAGGTGACTTTAAAAAATTCTGTTTCCTTCAGTCGAGAGAAATCATGGCAATGTCAGATTGCAAACCTTCATTATAGATTCATTTCTGTATTAATAGATAACCACAATAAAAGATAAAGGTGCAAGGGGTGGGCTTTAGATTGCTCTTTTTACTCTGGCATTTAAAAAAGTCAGGGTTTTCATTCAAGGGTGTCGCAGGTCAAAATATCTTGGTGTGCATGAACATTGCACTTGTAAACCATCTCTACACATCTTGAACATTCCTAGAGCGATATATGTGACATAAAGCTTCAATCCTATCCACATTGCATTCATATAATTATAGGTGTGAGAATGATTTAAAAAACTCACATCCTGATGTGCATATGATCCAAACCCCCAAAATAAACAGGGAATGCATAATGGACTGGGATAGTACTTTAGTGCAGGAAACCCCAGTCTGAGTGTGGCTCACTCAGAATACATTTTCATACGTGCACGTTAATAGTCCGTATCAGAAGCTTGCAGGGATTCTTGAAACATCCAGGCCTAATGACAGAATAAGAGATCAACCATTAATATAAGAGGGATAGAGATTTAAGCATATTCAGATAAAATGGTTCTCTACACTAAACATGAGTAAATCATGGAAATGCTACCAAGCAAGATGCTAGAGTCACTTTAGTAAACATTCCTAAAATATCGAGATGAGTTCCTTGAGGCATAAAATGCATGCTAAGGCGGCTTTTTGCAACATTAGTGTGGCTTAATGCATTATGAAAGTGATTTTCAAAGAGATTTCCACAGGTAAAAAGCATTTTCCCTGCATAATTCACCTGTCTGAAAATTGTCCACCCTGTATATGGGAAAAATTGCATGCATAGTTCCAGTAGGTGGGTACTTTTACTGGCAATACAGCGGGGGAGTTTGCAGGCAAGGTTATGTTGGGGGAGAAAAATTATGCACATATTTTTGGATTTTCCAAACTACGAAGATAACTTTCAAAGAATTCCGTAGGGCTCCAAATACGCACATATATGGACATACAGAGAAATACCATAGCATTTTATAACCCCCATATATCTCTCTATGCAGATTATAAAATACGCATATGTCCACCCCAACATACGTTTAAATATGTGTGAATATCAGCAATTTATTTAAAGCATGTATCTTTTCTACCTCTTTTATAGACATAGCTGCATATATTTTACATGTGAATAAAAAACTTGCATAAAACTTTTATTTATATGCAAAAGTAGTCAAACTTAAAAATATACACGCGTACTTGAAAACACCAGTTTGTCAATACCTCTACCAGTTAACCCAATCCATCTCCAGTTCATTGAGACTCTCCTAGTACTTCACATTGAACTCTCCCCAGTTCACCCCGACCTCACAACCAACAACAGTAGACAACAGATGAGACTGAAATCAATTGTGCTAGATAACTAGCAGGTTTAAAATTATGCAAATAAATTAACTAATGTAGTCACATAAATCTTTTATAGAATAGCAACTTACGCACGTACCTTTTGGCCGCACCCCAGCACACCCTAGACTGCCCCTTTATGCACAGGTAGATACGTGCATACTTTTGACGTCTATAAAATAGCTTGAATCCCATGAATACATGCTACTTACATGTGTACACATACTCCTTTGAAAATGAACTCATACGTGTGTAGTTTTGGTCAGGAAAAAGTATCTGCAGAAAAAATGCTTGTACATTTGCCTGGGGCAATTTTCAAAGTAAAAGTACATGCGTAATTTTCCTTTGAAAATTGATGTAGCAACCATGGGTAAAAAGTACCCGTAGACTTTACGGCAATGCAGACAGTGTGAAAATTGCCTCCTGTATATTTAAATGAGTTGTTAAAATGCATAGGTATGATAATCAGCTCATTAAATAGAACAGAGTTTGTGTTAAAGCACACATCCATATTAATGTTACCATTACTACTACACCCTGAAAAATATATAATTACATTTTTGCATTAAAATTAAACATTAATTTGTAGTTACAGAGGGCAATTTTATAAAAGCCTGCATAGGGCTGAAGTCCGAGCATAAATGTACTATATAAATTAGCTAGTGCACACATATCCTCGTGCAACATACACGCACAGACTTACGTCTGCCTGAGAGCAGGTGTAAATAGGTACACGTACAGTTATGTGCATTCTTTTGAAAAAATCAAAAGCATGCCATGGAAATGGTTTCCCCATTTTAACTCCATCCCCAGGAATGTCTCTTAAGTATGTATAAAAGTATTTGCAAAATTGCTTCCTCGCATACTATTATTATTTCAGGGTAATTTTCCAAATGCTCTTTTATGCACATAAATGCTTTTGAAATGTATCCACATATTGGGGCAGATTTTCAAAGGGGTACGCACGTACTTCCTGAAAACCTGCCCCAAGCTCACCCTGCGCGCGCTGAGCCTATGCTCCTACCATGGGACAGGGGCCGGCCAATGGCACGGATTCCTTGTGACATGGTAAGGGCAAAGGGCCATCGGCGCCATTTTTATTAACATAGCCGATGGCCCGAGAGCGGGAGATCGCTCCCCGCGCCCCTACTAGACCACCAGGTAATTTTAAAACGGTTTTTGGGGGTTCGGGAGGGTGGGGGAGGGTTTTTTTGTTATTGGATCGGGCGCAGCCGATAACAAAAAAAAAAATCGAGCCGGACGATAAAAATTTTAAGATTTTGAATCGGAACCGGAACCGATCAGATTCCGGTTCCGATTCACATCTCTAAAAAAGATGGACATAGCAAAATAGTCATAATCTTATTGTAAGGAAGTAACAATATATTCAATTAATCTCATAAAAAATTTAAAAAAATGAATTCCTTTCTTTTCTCATAATTTTTGACAGGCACATACATTAATCTATATATAAAAACTGAAAGGGCCAGTGTCATCAACCCATTCATAAGAGTACCTTACACAGCCTGAGATTTCTGTCTGGGTTAGATTCTGTGAGGTCAAATTCAAAGCATATAGCTGGATAACTTATGAGTTAACTGGTTAAATTCTGACTTTTGAATATCTCGGGGCCTTATCTGGCTACATTTTATCTGGATAAGTCATTTTAGCCCGATAAGTGGGTGGCATTTTGGGGGTGTTCTGGGGTGGAGCTGAGATAGCCAAATAACTTACTCAGCTAACTTTGATATTTAGAGCTACATCTAGCTGGATAACGTTATTTGGGGATATTTAGTGAGATGTTTAGCTTGCTGAATATTCCGGATAAGTTATTTGGGTCTTAAATATGGGCCTCTATATGACTTTAAGTCAGGTTAACTTGTGAATGAATTCATGATTCTTTCTAATTTAATTATATAAAGCCACCATGCATCTGGTTAACTTTATTGAATTTAGGAAATATTTCCAGTAGTTATGATTTATAAAATGCAATTCATTTGCCCATTGATGTGAACTACAATGCTACCATTAATACTAAATCATATGGGGCAGATCTTAAAACCTGCGCGCGGGCATAGATTTGTTTGCGCAACCCGGCGCAAACAAATCTACGCCCAATTTTATAACATGTGCACGCAGCCGCGCGCATGTTATAAAATCCAGGGTCGGCGTGCGCAAGGGGGTGCACAATTGTGCAACTTGCGCACGCCGAGCCATGTAGCCTTCCTCCATTCCCTCCGTGGCTGCTCTGAAATCCGCCTCCCCCCATCTTCCTCTCCCTAACCTGCCCCCCAGCCCTACTTAAAACCCCCCTTTACCTTTGTTCCAAAAGTTACGCCTGCCCGAGGCAGGCATAACTTGCGTGCACCTGCCGGCTGCCGGCACGCCATGCCCCAGCACAGGCCGCTGTGTTGGAGTACTTGGCCCTGCCCCTGGACCGCCGTCACACCCCAGCCACGCCCACGGGCCGCTCCTTTTTCGAAGCCCCGGGACATACGCGCGTCCCGGGGCTTGTGCGTGCCACCGAGCCTAAGCAAGATAGGCTCAGCACGCGCAGGGGCAGCTTTTCGGGGGTTACGTGTGTAACCCTTTGAAAATCTGCCCCTGTTTTTTCTATTTCTACAAAGAATTGAATACGTAAGTAAAATGTAGGCAACTTCCAATTTAAGCAGAATCAAGTAAACCTCATGAACCATGGGCCTGCTTTTTGCTTTTCAAGTGAATACATGCAGCTGCACATTAAGGGGCGGATTTTAAAAGGCGCGCGAATAGCCTACTTTTGTTTGCACTCCAGGCGCAAACAAAAGTACGCTGGATTTTAGTAGATACACGCGGAGCCGCGCGTATCTGCTAAAAACCTGGATCGGCGCGCGCAAGGCTATGGATTTTGTATAGCCGGCGCGCGCCGAGCCGCACAGCCTACCCCCCGTTCCCTCCAAGGCCGCTCCGAAATCGGAGCGGCCTCGGAGGGAACTTTCCTTTGCCCTCCCCTCACCTTCCCCTCCCTTCCCCTACCTAACCCACCCGCCCGGCCCTGTCTAAACCCCCCCTTACCTTTGTCGGGGGATTTACGCCTCCCGGAGGGAGGCGTAAATCCCCGCGCGCCAGCGGGCCTCCTGCGCGCCGGGCCGCGACCTGGGGGCGGGTACGGAGGGCGCGGCCACGCCCCCGGACCGCCCCGGGCCGTAGCCACGCCCCCGTACCTGCCCCCAAAACGCTGCCGACATGCCCCCGAAACGCCACGACGACCGGGCCCGCCCCCCCGACACGCCCCCCTCGGAGAACCCCGGGACTTACGCGAGTCCCGGGGCTCTGCGCGCGCCGGGAGGCCTATGTAAAATAGGCTTCCCGGCGCGCAGGGCCCTGCGCGCGTAAATCCGCCCGGTTTTGGGCGGATTTACGCGAGCAGGGCTCTGAAAATCCGCCCCTAACTGTACAAGGTATGTGAATTAGAAGGAATGTGTATGTGTCTTCTCTTCTTTGTAAAGTTTGGTTATAAGAACATAAGAACATAAGAAAATGCCATACTGGGTCAGACTAAGGGTCCATCAAGCCCAACATCCTGTTTCCAACAGTGGCCAATCCAGGCCATAAGAACCTGGCAAGTACCCAAAAACTAAGGGGTAGATTTTTAAAAACTGCGCGATCGCGTACTTTTGTTTGCGCAGCAGGCGCAAACAAAAGTACGCTGGATTTTATAAGATACGCACATATCCTCTAAAATCCTGGATCGGCGCGCGCAAGGCTGCCGATTTTGGGCAGCCGGCGCGCGCCGAGCCACGCAGCCTGCCTCCGTTCCCTCCGAGGCCGCTCCGAAATCAGAGCGGCCTCGGAGGGAACTCTCTTTCGCCCTCCCCTCACCTTCCCCTCCCTTCCTCTACCTAACCCACCCCCCCGGCCCTATCTAAACCCCCCCTTACCTTTATCCATGGATTTACGCCTCCCGGAGGGAGACGTAAATCCACTCGTGCCAGCGGGCTGCTGGCGTGCTGAGACCTGCCCCGGGGGTGGTTCCGGAGGGCGTGGCCACGCCCCTGGAACGCCTAGGGTCGAAACCA
Source organism: Rhinatrema bivittatum (assembly GCF_901001135.1). Classification (NCBI taxonomy): domain Eukaryota; kingdom Metazoa; phylum Chordata; class Amphibia; order Gymnophiona; family Rhinatrematidae; genus Rhinatrema; species Rhinatrema bivittatum. The sequence goes on from NC_042624.1 coordinate 80,382,653, forward strand.
CGCCCTCTGGCCCACCCCCGAAACGCCGAGTCTCGCCCCCAAAACGCTGCGTCATTCGGCCCCGCCCCCGACACGCCCCCTAAAAAAAACCCCCGGGACTTACGCGAGTCCCGGGGCTCTGCGCGCGCCGGCGGCCTATGGAAAATAGGCCGCCGGCGAGCAAGGCTTTTAAAATCCGCCCGTAAGTCTATTCCATGTTACCATTGCTAATGGCAGTGGCTATTCTCTAAGGGCCTGATTTTAAAAAGCATTTACTCGAGTAAAAACCAGGTTTACTGAGTAAATGGCTTTTGAAAATTGCTACAATAGTAGCTACATTTACGCATGTAACTCCTTTTGAAAATTACCCCCCAAGTGAACTTAATAGCAGGTAATGGCCTTCTCCTCCAAGAACATATCCAATCCTTTTTTAAACATAAATATATATATATTCTTTAATTGCTATGTACCATCAACACCCCTAGTTCTCTGCAGCAGCTCAGGGGTACATTCTACAGCAAGAATAAGGCAATTCTGCAATAAAGTTTCTGAAATTTTGCAGCACATTTGCATAAAACTGCATTTTTTGTATACAAAATAATATAAATTCAGTTTTATAATATAAAAATTATTTATGACCCCTGATTTTGGGGTAGATTTTACAAAATTACGCATACACGTACTTTTGTTTGCACACCAGGTGCAAACAAGAGTATGCGGGATTTTAATAGATACGCGCGTATCTGTTAAAATCCGGGATCGGCGCACACGCAAGGCTGAGCAAAATCGGCAGCCTGCGCACGCCGAGCCATGCAGCCTGCCTCCCCCCACCTTCCCTTCCCTTCCCCTACCTAACCCACCCCCCCCCAGCACTATCTAAACCCTCCCCTACCTTTATTCCAGAAGTCACGCCTGCTCGAGGCAGGCGTAAATCTCTCTCTCGCGCGGGCCGGCTACTGGCACACCATGTTCCGGTCCAGGGGCTGGGCGGCAGGCCGCGGCCATGCCCTGGGAACGCCCCCGGGCTGGAATCATGCCCACAGCCCCGCCCCGGAACACTCCGGATGACGTGCCGCCATGACACGCCCCCGACATGCCCCCCCCAGGAAAGCCCCGGGCCGGCTACCGGCGCACCACGTTCCGGTCCAGGGGCTGAGCCGCAGGCCGCGGCCATGCCTCCGAAATGCCACCATGCCCACAGCCCTGCCCCGGAACACCCACGGATGACACGCCACCGTGACACGCCCCCACAACACGCCCCCCCCCCCAGCAAAGCCCCGGGACTTATGTGTGTCCCGGAGCTTAGGCTCGGCGCGCACAGGGGAGGTTTGGGGTAGGCTTTTGGGGGTTACGCGCGTAACCCTTTGAAAATCTACCCCTTTGTATGCATATAGGGGTAGATTTTAATAAAGTATGCCTGTGCAAACAAGAGTACGCTCGTATCCTTTAAAATCCAGGGTCGGCACGTGCAAGGCTGTGCAAAATCGGCAGCCTGCGCGCACCGAGCCACGCAGCCTGCCTCCGTTTCCTCCGAGGCCGCTCCAAAATTGGAGCGGCCTCGGAGGGAACTTTCCTTCCACCCTCCGCCCCCCCCCCCCGCAGCTTCTCCTCCCTTTCCCTACCTAACCCACCCCCCCCAGCCCTATCTAAACCCCCCTACCTTTGTTGGCAAAGTTATGCATGCTGGGCTGGCCGCCGGCACGTCATTCCCCGGCCCAGGAGCCGTTTCGGAGGCCTCGGCCACGCCCCTGAAACGTCCCCAGGGCCAGAACCATGCCCACAGCCCCGCCCCGGATGATGCGCCGTCGCGACACCCCCCCCCCCCCCCGACACGCCCCCCCCCCAACACACACCCCCAGGAAATCCCCGGGACTTACGCATGCCACCGAGCCTATTCGACATAGGTTCGGCGCGCGAGGGGGGAACTTGGGGCAGGTTTTCGGTGGGTATGCGCGTATCCTACGCGCATACCCCTTTGAAAATCTGCACCATAATTTATTTTGCTTTCTTGGCTGAGGAATAGGGGATCTCAGATATTAGCAAAAAGAGGGGATCTTGAGGAGAGGAAGGGGGTGGGAGGATCTCACAGTTGGAAAAAAGGATTTTCAATGGGGAGGAGGGAGAGAAAGCATTGAGAATGGGGAAGGAGAAGGAGGGAGAGGGTGATTCAGGTAGAGATGGAGAGGGGGGAGGGAGATGTCCTCCTCCTGCTCTGGCTCTGCTCCCTTCTTGCATCCCAGCCCACTCTTACCCTCCCCCTGGTCCTCCTTTCTTTTGCATTCCCCCTCCCTGCTTCTTCCCTCCCCAAATCCCTCTCCCCTCCAATCTCACTATCCTGCATGTCCTCTCTCACACGGCTGCAACCACACTGAATGGGAAAGGAGAGTGCAACTTAAGCAACGCAAGATGGAAGCTGAACCACGGGATGGTCCCTGTGCTGCTAATGTGAACGCCAGCAAAAACTGAACTGCGATTGTTCTCCGGATTGAGCAATCTGTCCTCGCCTTACAATTTAGCTGGTATTGCTAGACCCAAACTTGCTAAGCTTGTAGCCTTGACAAACTTTGTATCCAGTCATAAGGCTCCTTCCTGCCCAACTTACAGAGGCTTCGGTAAGTCTGAGACTGTGGTGCTAGCTTGCTCTTTGCCTGCCAGAAGACCAGCTGACTGGACAAGACAGGACTTTGTCCAGACCCTTTGAGAGGGATGACCCAATGGAAGTGGAGAATGAGAGAGCCAGAGACTGTCCCTGAGATGCCTTCATGGACTCCTGATGAGCAGAAGATTAACTGGTTAAATTACTACTTTAAGTGGGGTAGTTAATTGCCAACACATTTGAGATGTGCAAGTTAACTTTGGGGTAGACATAAAGGACTATTTCAGACTATTGCAACAAGAATGATTTACTCTGTCAAAGCAAACTGAAACAGTATCTATCATATAAAGCCATTATATATTTTATGCTGCTATAATAAAAGACTTTTAATGAAGCCTCACGAGTGAGCTCCCAGCTCAGCCCAGCCCTGCTCCATTAACTTGTGAGTACTTGCCAGTCTCATCCTTTTACAAATCTTTGCAAGCCAAGCCAACTGTCGCTCCTTCCTGCCCAACTTACAGAGGCTTCGGTAAGTCTGAGACTGTGGTGCTAGCTTGCTCTTTGCCTGCCAGAAGACCAGCTGACTGGACAAGACAGGACTTTGTCCAGACCCTTTGAGAGGGATGACCCAATGGAAGTGGAGAATGAGAGAGCCAGAGACTGTCCCTGAGATGCCTTCATGGACTCCTGATGAGCAGAAGATTAACTGGTTAAATTACTACTTTAAGTGGGGTAGTTAATTGCCAACACATTTGAGATGTGCAAGTTAACTTTGGGGTAGACATAAAGGACTATTTCAGACTATTGCAACAAGAATGATTTACTCTGTCAAAGCAAACTGAAACAGTATCTATCATATAAAGCCATTATATATTTTATGCTGCTATAATAAAAGACTTTTAATGAAGCCTCACGAGTGAGCTCCCAGCTCAGCCCAGCCCTGCTCCATTAACTTTGTGAGTACTTGCCAGTCTCATCCTTTTACAAATCTTTGCAAGCCAAGCCAACTGTCGCTCCTTCCTGCCCAACTTACAGAGGCTTCGGTAAGTCTGAGACTGTGGTGCTAGCTTGCTCTTTGCCTGCCAGAAGACCAGCTGACTGGACAAGACAGGACTTTGTCCAGACCCTTTGAGAGGGATGACCCAATGGAAGTGGAGAATGAGAGAGCCAGAGACTGTCCCTGAGATGCCTTCATGGACTCCTGATGAGCAGAAGATTAACTGGTTAAATTACTACTTTAAGTGGGGTAGTTAATTGCCAACACATTTGAGATGTGCAAGTTAACTTTGGGGTAGACATAAAGGACTATTTCAGACTATTGCAACAAGAATGATTTACTCTGTCAAAGCAAACTGAAACAGTATCTATCATATAAAGCCATTATATATTTTATGCTGCTATAATAAAAAATTACCTATTTCAAGAAAGGTGTAAGACATTCTGCTTTTCTTTCATGAATTTGGATCTTATTTTATCTGATTTAAACATCAGATAAACAATGTAAGACAATTTATTCCTTACAACACACGCGCACATATGTGATATTTGATCCCCTCTCTACCACATACACACACACACACGAATACAGTCCTGGCACTGTTTCCGTTCTCTGTCTGTCTCTCACTCACTCACCCTTGGCAACAGCCACTCTCTCTCTCTAGTCAGCATCCTGACCCCCCTGGCACCATTGCTCATACACACACAGACTCACTCACCTCATGTCTACCCACTGTGCCACCTCCCTCCAGCCTGACCCTTTTCTCACCATCACACTCCCCACCCCCCCACCCCACCCTGATTGTGCTAGTAGGATGAGGAGGAGAATGGCAGTATCTCTTATTGCATCTTTTTTTCTCTGCTCCCGGGGCTTGATTTGCTCTTCGAACTATATGCGACGCTAGTGCCGTGCAGTTCAAAGTGCAAATCAGGTTCTAACAGCAGAGGAGGACCCTACCAAGGTGCCATCACTCTCTTCCATCTGCCAGCCAGAGCATTAGGCGGACTAGGAAGACTCCTAGGGTGCCAGAAGTGGGCAGGGCGGCGTAGTCTGATGTGAGGGTGGCATTTTTTAAAGCAGCGAACAAGGGTGGAGCGGCATAGAGCTGGGAAAGGTCACAGTGTATAGAAATTTGTGGTGGGCAATCTGCAGGATTCGGGTTGCTGCAGGAGGAGAGAGATCACGTGATGCCGTTACGTCATCACTGCCTAGGGCGATGGGGGTATTGGTATTGATGGAAGGAATGAAGAGGGGGAGAAAAGTATTTTTATGCCTGACCTATCTCCCTCCCTCCTCTCACCTGGATCCTAGTACATGTTACTCTGCAGAGGTCAGTCATTTCCTTAGCAAGGGCTGGATTTTACAGCCCTTGCAGCTGTTATGCTCGGGCTGTGTTCTGGTGTTGTGAACACCACCTTCTGGAGTGACTCCAGGTAGAGAGAGATAGGGATGGCTGGAAAGTCTCTGATGATGGTGACAGTGGAGCAGAGTAAGGCTGGAAGCAGTGTCAAATTCCAGGCTGGATCAGGGCAGGTGGCAGGCAACAGTGTCAGAGTCCAGGCTGGGTCAGGGCAGGCGGCAGGCAACAGTGTCAGAGTCCAGGCTGGGTCAGGGCAGGTGGCAGGCAACAGTGTCAGAGTCCAGGCTGGGTCAGGGCAGGCGACAGGCAACAGTGTCAGAGTCCAGACTGGGTCAAGGTACCTAGTAGTAAGGCAGAGAGCCCGAAGGCCACACACACGGCAGGGCAGAGAGCCCGAAGGCCACACACGCACAGTAAGACAGCGGACCTGAAGGCCTCACTCACACGGCAGAGCAGAGGGCCTGAAGGCTTCACACACACGGCAGGGCAGAGGGCCCGAAGGCCACACACATACGGCAGGGCAGAGGGCCCAAATGCCACACACATACAGCAGGGCAGAGGGCCCGAAGGCCACACACATATGGCAGGGCTGGGAGCCTGAAGGCCACACACATACGGCAGGGCAGAGGGCCCGAAGGCCACACACACACACACGGCAAGGCAGAGAGCCCGAAGGCCGCACACAGTGCAAGACAAGGCAAAGCAGGGTAGAAGGCCCGAAGGCCACACACAGCGCAAGGCAAAGCAGGGTAGAAGGCCCGAAGGCCACACACAGCGCAAGGCAAGGCAAAGCAGGGTAGAAGGCCCGAAGGCCACACACAGCGCAAGGCAAAGCCCAAGGACCACACGCACAGCAAAGCAAGGAAGGCTAGAGCAGGGAGCCCAGGCGAGCTCGATGCCGAAGCACCGAGGGAACTGCCAGGCAGGGATATAAAGGGAAGTCCAGAACATAGAGTGAACAAGGGAGATGGACTGGGCCCGTCAGGAGAGCCAGCTCTAGAAGGACCCCTGGTGGTGAGGCGGTTGCACAGCAGCCATAGCTGTAACAGCAGTGGCTGGGGAATCATGGGAAACCATGTAGCTTGTCATGTGGCTTGCTCAAAACCAAAAGAAAAATGAGCACATGTAATCTCCCTTTGCAGATGCATGCACAGCCACAATTAGTGGGAGGAGTGACAAAATCTCTCTGGGGAATATTGATAATTAAATTCATAATGTCGAGCCTCTCCATCCCTCAGGCCACCTGTCTCCCTCCCTGCTGCTTGCTGCACCTCTCCTGCTTTCTGCTGTATAATCACATCTTGGAAACGAAAAAAATTTTTGGTCAGTGCAATTTCCGCAAGTTGTACCAGAAACGATGTGGTAACCCTATGGGGTGGACGTTTTTTTGAAACCTTTGGTACCCCGGATTAGATCTTATGTCCGGGATTCCTCCCATTTTATGACATTGTTATCAGATATTGAAGTTTCTCAGCCCATTTTCCTTATTACATTGGATGTGGTTTCACTTTATTCAAACATTCCTCAAAATGAGGCCCTTACTGTTATTGAAAAAGTGCTGAACACACGTCCACCCCATAGGGTTACCACATCGTTTCTGGTACAACTTGCGGAAATTGCACTGACCAAAAATTTTTTTCGTTTCCAAGATGTGATATACCAACAGATCAAGGGGACAGCCATGGGCGCCACCATGGCACCCAGTCTGGCGTGCCTATACATGGATGAATATGAAACCGCTTACATCTATCCGTCTAGATGGTCTCAATTCATCCATGTATGGCTTCGCTACATCGACGATATTTTTATCATCTGGACAGGCTCCAACATACAGTTTTTCATGTTCTTGGATTGGGTGAATTCAATCAATTCCCACATCCAATTTAATCACTGCATGCACCCCTCCCAGATATCCTTTTTGGACATTTCGATTTCTTGGAATGGGGACCATTTTGACACTACCCTGTTTCGCAAGAACACTGATCGAAATACACTGCTTGCCTATAACAGCTGTCACCCCCGGGCACTCCGGGATAACATACCGACGGGGCAATTTTTAAGGCTTCGGCGCCTTTGCTCCTCACGGATGGAATTTCTTTCCCAATCAGATGGTTTATTTACCCGGTTTGTTGAAAGGGGATATCCAGCCCGGATTGTGAAAAAAGCCTTTAAACGGGCCTTATACACACACCGGGACTGGCTTTTTAGTCCCTCCACACAGCCAGATGATATTTCTTACAACTGCATTCTCCCCTTTTCCACTGTCGGAAGATCCATTGTGAACATGATTAAACGTCACTGGTCGGCCCTGTCCCTCACTGATCTGATGCATGGTCCCCCTCGCTTCACTTTCAAAAGAGCTACAAATCTGAGAGATCGCCTTGTTCATACATCTTCATCACCGACGCGATACCACTCACGCACCATTGGTGGTCATAACCCTTGTGGTCGCTGCACGATGTGCAGCCACACAGAGTCATTGACAGTATTTAAACACCCTGGGTCTGGACGTGAGTTCAAATTATACTCTCAGTCAAACTGCTGCACCAAAGGTGTTGTTTACGTGATTTATTGTCCCTGCTCGCTTATATACGTGGGGAAAACCTCACGGATGATTAAGACACGCATTATCGAGCACTGCTCCAACATCAGATCATCTAGAACTGACGAACCTCTTGTAATGCATTGGATCCATGCTGGTCACTCCATCGCTGATCTCTCCTTCCTTGTATTAGAGGTGGTCTCGCCCCCTTTACGAGGTGGAGATTTTCCCGGTATGCTTGGTCGGAGAGAGCAGCGCTGGATTTTCACCCTTAACTCTGTCTCCCCTCATGGTCTCAACAAAGATATCGAATGGTATCAGTTTTACTAGGATCTTTGTTGACTGTTTTATAGGTGTCTGCCTGTTATTTACAGCATCTTGGGAGCACGGATCTTTCGTGTCCTTCTGCTTTGAATTGTCTGTCTAATGCTGAGAGCGCTCCCCTGATGCCTGTGTATAAGATATGTTAATATTTACTGTAACCGGTTCACCAGTCTCTTTGTTAATTTGTTAACCCGATTACAGGTGCTTTCCTGTCATTCTCAGCATCTCGCGAGAGCTAGCTTTCGCGCCTTTTTTGCCCTTTAAATGTTTGTCAAATGCAGAGGATGCCCGCGCTCCTGATGATTGTCTATAAGGTATGTGATTACCCACTGTAACTTGTTTTTCTGCAGCCTGTCTTTTTCCATGTTTGATTACTCATGTTATATTCCAGATTTTGAATATCATCCGGTCCCTCCCGATGCAGCCACCGCGAAACATGGGACCGTGTCGGGGGACCTGTAACTCTTGACTGTTACTTTGTATGGAGTTGCCACAGTAAGGATATTGGAACATTTGCCATAATAAAACAGTTATTTACCATTGAATGGAAAATATACTCATTTACCTGCACCAGTGTTCTTGAGTACTTGCTTATGTGCAAGGTGTGCTTCTGTTTATGATTGGATTAGATTTCAATTACCCCAATATTGACTGGGTAAATGTAACATCAGGACTTGCTAGAGTCATAAAGTTCCTGGATGTAATAAATGATTGCTTCATAGAGCAATTGGTTCAGGAACCAACAAGAGAAGGAGTTATTTTAGATTTAATTCTTAGTGGAACACAGGATTTGGTGAGAGAGGTAACGGTGGTGGGGCCACTTGGCAACAGTGATCATAATATGATCAAATTTAAACTAATAACTAGAAGGGGGACAATAAGTAAATCTGCAGCTCTAACACTAAACTTTCAAAAAGGAAACTTTGATAAAATGAGGAAAATAGAAAAAAACTGAAAGGTGCACTGCAAAGGTTAAAAGTGTTCAACAGGTATGGACATTGTTTAAAAATACAATCCTAGAGGCGCAGTCCATATGTATTCCACATATTAAGAAAGGTGGAAGGAAGGCAAAACGATTACCATCATGGGTAAAAGGTGAGGTGAAAGAGGCTATTTTAGCCAAAAAAAACATCCTTCAAAAATTGGAAGAAGGATCTATCTAAAGAAAATAGGATAAAACATAAGCATTGTCAAGTTAAGTGTAAACCATTGATAAGACAGGCGAAGAGAGAATTTGAAATGAAGTTGGCCACAGAGGCAAAAACTCATAATAAAAACTTTTTAAAATATATCCAAAGCAAGAAACCTGTAAGGGAGTCGGTTGGACCATTAGATGACAGAGGGGTTAAAGGGGCTCTTAGGGAAGATAAGGCCATTGCAGAAAGACTAAATGAATTCTTTCCTTCTGTGTTTACTAATGAGGATGTTGGGGAGATAACAGTTCCGGAGATGGTTTTCAGGGGTGATGAATCAGACGAACTGAACAAAATCACTGTGAACCTGGAAGATGTAGTAGGCCAGATTGACAAACTAAAGAGTAGCAAATCACCTGGACCAGATGGTATGCATCCTAGGGTACTGAAGGAACTAAAAAATGAAATTTCTGATCTATTAGTTAAAATTTGTAACCTATCATTAAAATCATCCATTGTATCTGAAGACTGGAGGGTGGCCAATGTAACCCCAATATTTAAAAAAGGCTCCAGGGGGCAATCCGGGTAACTATAGACCAGTGAGCCTGACATCAGTGCCAGGAAAAATAGTGGAAACTATTTTCAAGATGAAAATCGTAGAGCACAAGAATACACTGGAATAGGATTTAGAGGGCAATGATTACCACCAAATTTCCAGACATAACTTAATCTGGAAACCTTCAGACTTTAAACCAAAGCCTAACTTGGTTATACAAAGTTCAAGATTTATTCTATTTAAATACTGGAAATGGATATGCTTTTATATAAATTTCTAATTTCAGTTCACTAGAACATTTGTGAATGAATGCATAATTTCACATTTACATTATTGTTTTTAATACCCATCAAAATTAAGCCCATGATGCATTTCTTTGGAAGAATTCACAGATCTTGCCTGATGGGGTAGTTACTAAAAAATGTATGTATTAATGGGGATTTTACATTTACTCTGTCTTTTTAACACTACACTCTGATAAAATCTTTCAAGAAAAATTAAATACTTGATCAAAAAGAATGAAAGGATAAAATTAAGATTAAATGCTAGTGTTCTGTTTTAGCGCATCCATAAATTATTAAAAAAAAACAAAAACCAAAACAGGCAGTTGTCTATCCTCAGAGGATCAATTCTTTTTCTTTTCATGGGAGTAGTTTCTACAGGCAACTGCAGTTTCTCTTCTGATTGAGAAATGTGCACATTCCTATTTTTCTATAATGGGAACAAAAGTGCTGAGAATCTGAAATACAAACACAGATTTTCCAGAATACATAGCTCTTCTAGTGTTAAAAAATCTCAGGGTTGATTCACTCCTGATTGCCACTGTGAGCAAATAAAAATGATCATAGCCTGAATTTTAAAAAATGCTGCTGAGAGCCCTCATGCATCTTGGCAACCCTGAATAACAGTCCCTGTCTGCAGGGTTTTAGGCCTGCTCCCACTCTCTGGCACATACTATATTATTGGATTTATTACAATATGCACAAGACTCATTATCCCTTATCAGGCATGCAAAGTCACTTTGCTGATGTCAGCAACATCTGGAATAGGGCAGAGAAGCACAGAGAGCATACTCATGGCATAAAGGTATGCAAATATGGGCAGGAAGCTAAAATTGATTGTCTACACTTTAATTTGCTCACTGCATCATATAAATATGCTCTGAAACACATATGCAGGCCAGTGACATAGAAAGCAATGGAGAAAAAAGCAGCAGCAAAACACTTAGAAAAACTATTATAGTGAAAAAGCCAATGGCTTAGAAAGGTGCAAAACATAAACTGCAGGCAAGCATGTCCAAATTAACAAACTTTTCCCATGTCTGCTCTATACTTAAAGGTGAATTTTAAAAGCCTGAAGCGCGCATCAATTAGGGGATGCGAGAATATGTCAGGCTGGTGGGTGCCGAACATATTTTAAAACCTGCCTGGATACTTGCATATCTCCCGCAGCGCGCACATCTCGAACTCCTCAAAAAGGGCGGAGTGTGGGCATGGTCTGGGCAGTACATGGGCGGTTCGAGACTTTAACCAGAAATTTGCGTGTAAATACTTGCACGAGCTGGCACGTGCCAAACTCCCCTGCCGCGTAACTTTACTTCTGCTATGGATGGCATGCAAGTAAAAAAAAAAATAAAATAACAAGCCATTTCGGGGAGGTATAAAGGTTCTGGGGGATGTGCAAGCTATCAAACCAGAGGGGATTTGTAGGACCTAGCTGGTAACTGGGCAAACTGGGGAGGAACTGGTACAACAGGCAATGGCATTGGCGCACATCCCTTTTAAAAATGTCCTCATTTATGTGGTAGAAACAGCTTCTGCACGCACAGGCATGCAGCCACTTAAAATTGGGCACATTTGTGTGTGCGGTCAGGCTATTTTATAACATGCACGAATATACGTGTGATTGTTATAAAATAGCAGCGTTCCTGGGTACGAGCTAACAAATGCGTGCATGTGTGCCCGTGTGCTGGTTTGAAGGTAGCTGTCTTAGAGTGGGGGCCGTAGCATCCTAGTAATTAGCCCTGCAGATTGAGAACAAGGGAAGCCAGGGTTCATACCCTGCTGATATTCCTTAGAGATGTGAATCGTGTGCCAGATCGTCTTAACGATCAGATTCGGCTGCGGGGGGGCTCGAATCTGATCGTTAAGATATGTGAATTGGAATCATTTCCGATTCCAATTCACATTTTTTTAGGAGGCCCGCACCGCAAAAAAAAAAAAAAAAACCCCACATCCGACCCTTTAAATCGACCCTCCCGACCTGACCCATCGCTAATTATTTTTTTACGGAGGCCCGCGCCGCAAAAAAAAAACCAAAACACATCCAACCCTTTAAATCGACCCCCCCCCCCCTCCTGACCCGACCCGACCCATCGCTAATTATTTTTTTACGGAGTCCTGCACCGCAAAAAAACCAAAAGAAACCATCCGACCCCTTAAATCGACCCCCCCCCTCCCGACCCGACCCATCGCTAATTATTTTTTTACGGAGGCCCGCACCGCAAAAAAAACAAAAAAACCCATCCGACCATTTAAATCAACCCCCCCGCTCCCGACCCGACCCAACCCATCGCTATTTTTTTTTTACGGAGGCCCGCGCCGCAAAAAAAAAACAAAACCCATCCGACCCTTTAAATCGACCCCCCCTCCCGACCCCCCCAAAAGCTTTTAAAGTTACCTGGTGGTCCAGGGGGGCCTCGGGAGACCTCGAGGAGAGATCCAGGGGGGCCTCGGGGAAAGATTTCCCAGGCATCACCTGTTCTAAAAAAAAAAAAAAAGGCGCCGATGCCCCTTTGCCCTTACCATGTGACAGGGTATCCGTGCCATTGGCCGGCCCCTGTCGCATGGTAGGAGCACTGGATGGCCGGCGCCATGTTTAAAGATGGCACCGGCCATCTTTACTCATCAGCCCATAGTATATGGGCTGATGAGTAAAGATGGCCGGTGCCATCTTTAAACATGGCGCCGGCCATCAGCCCATAGTATAATATGGGCTGATGAGTAAAGATGGCGCCGGACATCCAGTGCTCCTACCATGTGACAGGGGCCGGCCAATGGCACGGATTCCCTGTCACATGGTAAGGGCAAAGGGGCATCGGCGCCATTTTTTTTTTTTTTAGAACAGCTGATGCCTGGGAAATCTTTCCCCGAGGCCCCCCTGGATCTCTCCTCTCCCCGAGGCCCCCCTGGCTCTCTCCCCGAGGCCCCCTGAGGACCCCCTGGACCACCAGGTAACTTTAAAAGGTTTTGGGGGGGTCAGGAGGGGGGGTCGATTTAAAGGGTCGGATGGGTTTTTTTGGGGGTTTTTGCAGCGCAGGCCTCCATAAAAAAATAATTAGCGATGGGTCGGGTCGGGAGGGGGGGGGGGGTCGATTTAAAGGGTCAGATGGGGGTTTTTTTTTTGCGGCGCGGGCCTCCGTAAAAAAAAAATGGCGATGGGTCGGGTCGGGTCGATTTAAAGGGTCAGGGTGGGTTTAGGTGTGCCCTATTTAACGATACAATACAAATGCCCCAGACGATAAATCGTGGGCATTTGTATTCGTTCAAAAACGATTCACATCCCTAATATTCCTTATGATCTTGGGCAATTTACTTTATTATCTATTGCCTCATGTATAATCTTAGATTATAAACCTCTGGAGATAGGAAAATACCTGTGATGCCCATCTATAACATGCCTTCATCTATCAAAGAAAAGGCATGAGCTAAATCCAAAATAAATAAAAACCTACTTCTTAACCAATGAGCACCTGTTTGGCCCATAAAGGTGTAAAATTGGCTTCTCAGAAGGCAAGTACAACTTTTGCTTGCTCAAAATATTCAGTAACGAATCCCCGCAATTATTTTCTGGTTTGGTAGTTCACAACAGAATTTAACAAAACAACACAAGACAACAGTATAGACCAGCGCTTCTCAACCGGTGTATCGTCAAACACCAGTGTATCGCCAAACACCGGCAGCTGTGTTGCTTCTCCTGGTGTCCCCCTGCCCCGTTGTACTTTTCTTCTCCCTTTCTCCAGCCCCCGCAGGCTAATTGGAAACCTCCTTTCTTCCTACCCCCACTGCCCAATCGGAAGCCTCCTCCCTTCTACCTGCCAGTGGGAGTAGGAAGAAGGGAGGAAGCCTATGATTGGCCGGTGAGGCAGGCATCACATAGCCTGGGGGAGAGGTGGGAGGAATGGCAGTGTCGAACCCTGATGAAACAAGGCTGCCACGGGAGCCCATCCCCGTGGCAGTGAAGAGGAAAACCCGACCCCGACCAAGCAAGGCCGCCACGGGAGCCCATCGCCGTGGCAGCGAAGAGGCCTGACCCCGATCAAGGCCACCAAGGGAGCCCATCCCCGTGGCGGTAAAAAAAGAAGGCCCGCCGGAGTAAAGCCGTGGCGGAACTGGAGCCCATCCCTGTAGTGAAGGAAGACGTTTTCGGTGAGAGTTTGTTTGTGTGGGTGTGAATGAGTGCCTGAGTGAGAGGTGGTGTGTCTGTGTGTGAATGAGTGCCTGGGTGAGAGCTTGTGTTTGTGGGTGTGAATGGATACCTAAGTGAGAGCTTGTGTTTGTGGGTGTGAATGGGTATCTAAGTGAGAGCTTGTGTCTGTGTTGTGTCCGTTGGTTCCCGATGACCTCTCTCCGCCCTCCTTACCTCTTTGGCGACTCCCTCTTCTCCCACGGGAAGATTGGTTGTCGCAGTGTCCTTCTGCCGAAGTCCTCCGGCGTCCCCGGACCGGCTAGACACTGCAACCTGCCATGTTTCTTGGAGGCCTAGGGGTGCGCGCGTGGCGCAGCCCTGATTGAAGTACCGGCGATGGCGCAAACCTCAGAGGCGTCTCCCTGAGATGACATCACCCACGACGGATATATAAGGTCTTAGAATTTGCTAACAGATCGAGTTAGCAAGCTACTCTGCCTCCTCGGACTTACCAGGGGTACCCGCTCCTCAGGGGCCTCGCTCTCTCCTTTGTTTTTCAGATGACAGTCTGGAACCGGTACTCGCTCCTCGAGGGCCCTCGTTCCCAGACTTGCTCCATATTCTCTTCTGCCTGGAAGTCATCACTGCCAACTACATCAGTGAGTTACCATCGCTCTCTCAGAGCTTTCCCTGGAAACAGGTACTCGCTCCTCGAGGGCCTAAACATTCCAGCTCCTGGGCTTCTATGAGACATTATGTGAGTGTTACCATCAGGTTTGGTACATGAACTCTGCATACCCTGCCTACTCACTATATTTCAGTTTCTCTACAGCTCAACCTCCAGGGTTAGCTGTTCCAGTACCTGAGGGACTACAGCCCAGCCGGGCATTCCAGCTCACTACTGCCACTTCTGGTGGTTCAGTATATTGTCTAATAAAAGAACTAGAGTGTGTCTGTCTCCTAACTCTGAGCCTGACCGGTGGTTCCTCTCGGGATCTTCCCCCGAGGGCGTGGTCATCTGCCACTGGTCCAAGGATCCACCCACAACTCTCCTAAATACCAACAGTCTGAGAGTGTGAATGGGTGCCTGGGTGAGAGATGGTGTGTCTGTGTGTGAATGAGTGCCTGGGTGAGAACTTGTGCCTGAGGATGTGAATGGGTGCCTGGGTGAGAACTTGTGTTTGTGGGTGTGAATGGGTACCTAAGTGACAGCTTGTGTCTGTGGGTGCGAATGGGTGCCTGGGTGACAGCTTGTGTCTGTGGGTGTGAATGGATGCATGGGTGAGAGCTAGTGTCTGTGGGTGTGAATGGATGCATGGGTGAGAGCTTATCTGTGGGTGTGAATGGGTGAGAGCTTGTGTGTGTGGGTGCCTGGGTGAGAGCTTGTGTGTGTGTGTATGCACTCCAGGAGAGAGGGGGTGCCAGCATGGCCATTTGGCTGGGGCCTACAATGTTCAAGGGGCCTACTTTTGTTGGGCAAAATTTTAAAAAAAGCTAAATATATCTATTTCTAACATGTATAAATAAAAAAAACAAAATTTTAAAAAAAGCTAAATATATCTATTTCTAACATGTATAAATAAAAAACGGTACTAACCGTTTTATGCAAGAGAAGGATTCAGTCATTTTGTTCTTTAACTTTAAATATGACGGTTTTATTTTATAGAACTTCTATAAAATAAAACCATCATATTTAAATTACCTGAACAATTTGTTGATGAACACCTCTACATTGTAACAACCCTGCATGAAACGGAGTCTGAAAGTTGCTTATTATCACAACATGACATTGGATTGATTGATAAGAGGAACAAGTTTCACACTGAAAGTTTTCTGAAAGTTCCAGCTTTTGAAATACCAACCAATGTTCCTAATGATAGAGATAATCATTCTTTTCCAGTTAGACTTTTTACAGTGACCCTTAAGAATGGGGAAAAATATAAAAGAGATTGGCTGTGTGGGAGTAAAGAAAATATGTATTTATATTGTGCTCCTTGATATTTGTTCAACAAAAGAGAAGTTTCTTCAAATGTAAGCACATTAGCTGAACATCCAGGTTGGGATATTGCAAAAGAATGACGAAGACTGAAAGACATTTTACCAAATCATGAAAATTCCAATATACATAAAGGAAATTATATCACTTGGAAGGAAACAATGAAAGCAGTTACATGTAATTCTACAGATCAATAATTTTGTTGTTAATCAGCTTAAGGCAGAAAGTGAAAAATGGAAGAGGATCCTTCGTCGAATTTTAGATGATATTATTTTTTTGGCTGAAAGAGGACTTGCATTACATGGATCTTCCGAACGAATAGGAGAGAGTACTAATGGTAACTTTTTGGGCCTAGTTGAGCTTTTGAGCAAGTACAACCAGGTACTGAGTGATCATGTTATTTATTTATTTATTTATTTATTTTTAGATTTTTATATACCGGTGTTCCTATATGAAATAAAGATCACATCGGTTTACATTGAAACAGAACATGAAAATTGCCAAAAGGCATTACATAGAACAAGGTTATGAAACTTGGAACAGTGTACATAAGTTCAAAATTTAATGATAACGTTGTAACATTGATGACCAAAAGATAAAGGAGAAAAAAAAAAAAAAAAGACTTAAACAATTAAGTTGACAGGTCTTATTGAGCATAAAAATTATAACGTATAAGTGAGAACGTTTCAAGTGTCCTGCAGCAAGAGATTAGATACCGAAGTAGGTAGTGGTATGGAAAATGGGGGTTTGTGAAGAAGATATGTTCTTGCTGGTTGGAGGGGAAAAAATGATGATCATGGTCCTGGAAAAGCTTGGCTAAAGAGCCAGGTTTTAAGTTTTTTTTGAATGAAGAGTGGCAGAACTCAAGCCGAATGTCTGGTGGGAGCGCATTCCATTGAATGGGGCCTGCTGTAGATATGGCACGTTTATGATGCGAGGATTTGTTGAAGGTACATAGAGTGTGCCTTTATATGCTCCTCTGATGGGTCTAGAGGAGGAGTGAGGGCGTAGTTGGTTACATAATTGAAGAGGAGAGATATTGTGAATGGATTTATGAATTACGGTGAGTACTTTATATAGGATCCTTTGCTTTATAGGCAGCCAGTGGAGGAGCTTGAGAATGGGGGTGATGTGATCTCTTTATTCGTATTGGTAAGGATTCTGGCTGCAGAGTTCTGTAGCATTTGGAGGGGTTTGATGGATGAATATGGAAGGCCAAAGAGAAGCGAATTGCAATAGTCGACTTTTGATAGAATAATGGCTTGTAGGACCATCCGAAAATCGTTGAAATAAAGAAGAGGCTTCAATTTTTTTAAGACTTGTAACTTATAAAAACAGTCTTTGGTGGTTGTGCTTATGAATTTTTTAAAATTGAGCTGATTGTCTAGCATGATACCTAGATCTCGAACATGTGGTGAGTGATTTAATATGGGAGTGGATGAGTTGAGTAGGTCAGCTGGGTTTAGAAGTTTGATGTTGATGTCTTGATTGATGATTAGGATCTCAGTTTTGTTGTTGTTAAGAATGAGGCAAAGGCTGGAGAGAAGATGATTGATCTGTTGCAAACAATTGTTCCAGTGAGCCAAGGTTTTTTGTAAGGATTCTGAGATTGGGATGAGTATCTGGATGTCATCCGCGTAGAGATAGTGAGTTAGGTTTAGTTTAGTAAGTAGATGATATAGAGGTAAGAGGTAAATGTTGAAGAGGGTAGGGGAAAGGGAGGAACCCTGAGGGACCCCCCGGTTGGAAGGGATCGGTTGTGATTCTTTGTTGTTAATCTTTACTTTGAATTGTCTATTTGCTAGGAAGGATTTGAACCAGCTGAAGACTGTTCCTTTAATGCCTATATCTGCCAGACATTTTAATAGAGATGAATGGTTGACAGTGTCAAAGGCTGCAGAGAGATCTAGTAGTATCAAAAGATGTGGTTGTTTTTTGTCCATATTAGATAGAATAGAATCGGTAAGAGAGATAAGGAGAGATTCAGTGCTTAACGATTTCCGAAAGCCATACTGGGAAGATACAAGAATGTTGTTTTCTTCCAAATATTCAGATAGTTGTTTATTGACTATCTTTTCCATAATTTTGGCGATCAATGGCAGATTAGCTATTGGGCGGAAGTTAGCTGGATCTGTGGTTGGAAGGTTAGGTTTTTTAAGTAGAGGTTTGAGAATGGCTAATTTAAGTTGGTCAGGAACTAGACCCTGGGAGAGAGAGCAGTTAATGATGTCTGCAATTGGTTTTTGATATGGAGTTTCTTATTGCGATGAGAAGGTTAGTAGGAATTGTGTCTAAGGGATGAGATGACGGTTTTCATTTTTTTAAGTATGTTTTCTATCTCAAGTGCTGAAGTGGTCTCGAAAGTTTCCAGCGTTGTATTTAGTTGAGGTGAGGTAATGTGAGGGAAAGGGGGATATGAAAAAGATGATGAGAAAGAGATAGTCAGTTTGTCAATTTTATCCTTAAAGTATTCTGCTAGTTCTGATGCTTTGTTGAGTGCTTGATCATCAGGAATGGTAGGAGGTGATGGTTTAGTGAGAGCTGAAACGTAGGAGAAAAGTGCTTTTGAATCAAATATGAAATGATGTATTTTTTTTGAGAAAAAATCTCTCTTTGTTCTCAGTATGGTGATCCTATAAGCATTGAGGGAGGTTTTATAAATAGCTAATGTTGTGGGGGATGGGTTTCTCCTCCAAGTGTGTTCTTTATTTCTTAGCTCTTGTTTAAGCAGCTTCAGTTCTGGGGTGAACCAGGGTTTCCTGTTGTCTGGCGAAGGTTGTACTACTTTTGTGATGGAAGGGCAGGTAATGTCTGCGATCTTTTTGGTGATGTTGCACCATGAGGTGGTGGCTGTAGATGCGTTGGAGAGATCGAGATGTAATAATTCATTAGTGAACTGATTGATGAGAAGGTCTGTAGAACAAGGTTTCCTGAATTGAATAGTGTTTTTTTGGGAATGAAAGTGGAGGATGTTGTGAAAGCTTGAAGGTCGTGTTGATGATTTGATGGTCCGACCAAGGGACAGGTGAACATGTGATTGTATTTGTGTTTGAGATGCACTGATTAATGAAAATAAGGTCTAAAGTGTGACCTGCTTTGTGGGTAGGGGCTTTTATAATTTGTGTGAAGCCCATGTAGTTGAGAGCCGAGAGTAGGGTAACACAATTTGGGGATTGTGGTGAAGCATCGACATGTAAGTTGAAATCACCCAGTAAGATGGCAGGTTTGTCTGGGTTGAAGTATTTGGCAGAGAGTTCAATGACTGGTGAAGGGTCAGAATCTAAAGATCCTGGTGGAGCGTAGATTAGGCCAATTTGTAAATGATCAGATTTAAAGAAAGAGAGCTCTAATTTTGATGTGGTATATGAATGTTGTAAAGATATTCTTAGACCTTTCTTGGCTGCGAGAAGCAGACCTCCTCCCTTTCTTTTGGTTCTAGGTATGGAGAAAAAATCATAAAGCTGAGTTGGTAGTTGATTTAACAGAGCTAAATCTGAAGGTTTAAACCACGTTTCTGTGATTGCACAGATATCTGGGTTTACTTCAGTAAGGTAGTCGTTTAAGATATGAGTTTTTTTTGAAAGTGATTGAGCATTGAATAGAGTAAGAGATAACAGAGAAAGGCCAAGGAATTGTGTGATTGGTGAAATCATTATTGGAATTAGCCTTTGATGACGGTTGTAGTGTTGTGGGAGAGGCTTAGTTTGATGTTTACGTTGATTCTTGATGATTGGTATGGAGTATTCGCCATGGCAAACATGGTGATGTATAGGGATAGGGAAACCAAGAAGCATGTTGATCTGTTTGTGTGGTATAGAGAGAATATTAGAGGCTTACTCGAGTTACATGTAATTCTACAGATCAATAATTTTGTTGTTAATCAGCTTAAGGCAGAAAGTGAAAAATGGAAGAGGATCCTTCGTCGAATTTTAGATGATATTATTTTTTTGGCTGAAAGAGGACTTGCATTACGTGGATCTTCCGAACGAATAGGAGAGAGTACTAATGGTAACTTTTTGGGCCTAGTTGAGCTTTTGAGCAAGTACAACCAGGTACTGAGTGATCATGTTGCAGAAGTTCGTAATTCACAAGAAAATAACTCCCGTCTTCAGGTGCATTATCTCTCTCATCATATTCAAAATGAATTTATTGAAATCTATGGCTCTTTTGTTCAGAAAAGAATTATAGAAGTTAAAGCAGCAAAATATTTTGCTATTTCTGCGGATGGAACAAGTGACTATGCTCATCAAGAGCAGCTGTCATTTATCTTGAGATATGTTAAAGATACAGATACAAGCTTTTCTATTGAAGAACACTTTATTATGTTTTGTGATTTCCCTAAAAAGACTGGTGAAGAAACTGCTGAAAAAGTTTTTGAAGTCCTCGATAGTTTTGACCTTCTTTGATGACTGTGTAGGTCAATCGTATGACAATGGTGCCAATATGGCTGGCACATACAATGGTGTTCAAGCTACATTGAAAGAAAGAAATAAGAATTGCTTGTTTTCAAGCTGTGCAAACCATACATTAAATTTAGTCAGAGTGGATAGTGCCGAGGCATGTAAAGAAGCGATTACATTTTTTGGAACGATTCAAAAAATGATTAATATCTTCAGCTCTAGTTCACAAAGATGGGAAATACTGAAAAAACATGTTCCTGTATCCCTCCATCAAATGTCCAAAACGAGGTGGTCAGCCAGGATAGATTGTGTTGGACCTATTGCTCGACATTTGGGAAGTATTAGAAATGCTGTAAAAGAGGTGAGCAAGCTTACAAACTTAACAGCAGAATGTAAGGCTGACCTTGGTATTGAAAAGTATCTGGACAGTTTTGAATGTGTTTTAATGGCTTCAATTTGGATTAAAGTGCTAACAATGATACATGAGGTAAATCTACTATTGGAATGTCGTGATGCAACACTGGACGCAGAAAGAGGCAATATCAATCAATTACAAGAAGATCTTCTGAAGCTTAGAGACAAGTGGGATGAAATACTTCAAGAAGCCCGAACTGTGTCAAGTAAAATAGGTATATTGACTAACTTTAATATGCGTCGTGGTTCCACACACTCAACTCAACAACATGCAGAAAATTACTTCATGGTGAATGCCTTCCATCACATAATAGACTTTGTACTTAATGGGCTTAAGTGTCGATTTTCTGCAGTTAAAGAAATATGCAACCATTTTGATTTCTTATGGGACTTTAAGAACTTAAGTGAAGACAAATCATTTCAAAAAGTTAACAGATTTGTGAGCCAATATGTGAATCAAGTTTCAGTTGAACTCCTCGATGAAATAGCTTTGCTTAAGAGAGTGTTTGACGTAAATTTTAAAATTGATATGTCACTGAAAAACATTTATGGTCAAATATTGAGTTTGAAGTTATCTAATATTTTTCCGAATGTCCTTATTGCTCTGAAATTTTTCTTGACATTTCCAGCAACGGTGGCATCAAATGAAAGAAGCGTTAGTGTCCTAAAATTAATTAAATCCTATTTGCGATTGACAATGGGACAAGAATGACTAAATGGATTGGCTATATTGAATATGAATAGTGATATAGCAAAGTTAATTGACGTTTCAATTGTAAATGAAGAATTTGCTAACAAAAAAGCTCGTAAAGCCTTCTTAAATAAATAAAACATATTTGGGAAGTTTAGAAAACAATTTCTCTTATTAAGTATCACATCAGAACCTTACATAGGGGCCTACTTTTCTTAGCTGGCAAGGGCCTAATTCCTGCTCTCTCCGGCCCTGTGGGTGTGATTGGGTGCAAGGGTGAGAGCTTGTGTGTATGGGTGAGAATGGAAGCCTGGATGAGAGCTTGTGGGTGTGAATCGGTGCCTGGGTGAGAGATGGTGTGCATGGGTGCGAGAGCATTTGTGTGTGATTGAGAGCTTGTATATAAGAGACCATGAGTGTGATTGAGAGAGAGACTGGTCAGGGACGTGATGGGTTTTTGTGTGAGAGAGAGAGATTGGTCAGGAAGATGACTAGTGTGCGTATGTGAGAGAGAGACTGGTCAGGAAGATGACTGGTGTGAGAGAGACCGAGATTGGTCGTGGGGTCTAATTGGGGGTGTCTGGGTGTCGGGGAGTGACTGGTTGTGGGCGCTAAGGAAGAGGACTGTGAGGACAGAGCTTCAGCAGCCCTTGCTGCTTCTGGTGAGTGCTATTGGCCTGGAAGGGAAAGGAGTAGGAGAGTTGCTGGAGAGGGTAAGTAAAGGTGGCTTTTAAAGTTTATTTTTCTTGATTGACTGCCATTTTAATTATTGGGTATTATGCGATGTCTGCTGTTTTGAAACATTTTATTGATATTTGGACATGTTTTAATAAATTTTAAAAGTTTTTAATTGTTGGATATTATTCTGTTCAGCAGTTGTTTTGTAACATTTTTAGTATAGCTTTACAATTATTTCTGTATGGGGCTCTATAGCAGCTTGGCTTATTCTGTTTTCCCAATAGGAAATGTATTCGTGTTTAGGGCCTAGTTTAATATTTGTATTTCTTAGCCAGGGTTGTTACTGTTTGAGTGTGTTCCATAATACAGATGTAACTTTGTGCAGGTTAGTTTGTGTGCATTATTGCAAATCCTGAGCGTCTGTTAGGTGCTATATTTCTCTTTCCATTTCTCCAGGTTCGCACTGCATGCAGAATGGCTTTTTTGGTTTTCCATTCCAGTTTCTGTCTCTATATTTATAATTTGTGGTTTTTCTGTACTTGGTGAAGGTCAGTTCTGGGTGCGTGACCGAGGTGAGGTATTTTACTAGCTTGTAGGCATTTGTATCAATCTTATTTGTTGTGTTTTCTCAATAGGATATGCATTATTGGTAAATTACTCTTTTCATAAGGAAAGCTATTGTGCCTGGTAGTAAATGGAGTTTATTTTCCTTTTACTGAGATGTCATCAGAACCAGAATATCTTTTTTGTATGGCGAGTTGTACAGGGTGCTTTGCACTCATTGCTGGGGGTTGAGGGGATTCCTGAGGATGCAGAGTGCATGTTTACATTTAGCCCCATGATAGTCACATTTTCAGTGTGTCATGCTTGTGAGAACCATCTGTCAGGTGTGTCCTGGCCAAAACAAGGTTGAGAAACACTGGTATAGACAGTAGGAAATGGAGTCTCATCTCCGCACCACCTACCCTGCAGGACTACCCACCACCCCTATACTTATATGGGGGACTTGCCTTCATATATGCCACTCCTGCCAGGATCCAGGGAACTTACATACCACATACCTTACCTGCAAGGGGAAACAGAACTACTGTTACACCTGGTCGCAGACGGCTCTGACCACTAATGCTCACCTCTTTCTTTGCTGCCTTGTCAGTATTGGGGAGAATGGCAGCCTCTGCTAGCAGTTGCCAACCTGCCTGGCATTCCCGGGACAGCGTGGACGCTGCTGACTGCCATCTTGCCTCAGGGATCACTTAGGTGCGTGCGCACGGGCCACTCTTGTACACGTCATGATGGGAACCTCGGGGGCATCCCCTCCGGATGATGTCTTCGCTCTGCTGTACTGGCCCTGCCTATCAACGAGTTAGCAAGGAGCTCCCTTGTTGCTGAATCCGCTCCGTCCCTACGGACTTCCTGTTCCTGAGACTGCACTTTGGCATGAGATGCTCTGGGTACCTGCTCCTCGGGGGCCCTTTCTCGTCTGGCTATCCGCTCCTCGGAGGGCCATCTGCCTTCTCCCGTTCCCCGGGACCTCGCCAGGAACTACTTCTCTGTGAGTACCTTGACGCTATGGACCACCTTGTGAGGCTTTCTCCGGTGTACCCCGTACTTCGGGCCACTACCGTGTCCTCTCCAAGAAGGAACTATTTCGGTGTACCCTGCGCTGCAGGCCACTACCGCATCAGCACTTTGGAGAGACTTTCTCAGCGTACTCCGCTCCGCAGGCCATCACTGGATACGCACTTCTGAGGTATTCCCTCTGGGGTGTACCCTCTGCTCAGAACTGTTTAATCGCTACATCTCCTGCTCTGCGGGCTGAGTCTTTCTACTTCTCTAATAAAGACTCTATTCCACAGCTGTGTCTGACGTCTGCTGAGGCCGCGCCTCCCGACGGTGAGGCTCACAGGGCTCCTCCCTGTGGGTGGTAACACCTCTCACCTCAGCCCAGGGCTCACACACATACAAGGCATAACAACTTCTGTATTGCATGGAAAGCCCTTCTTGCTTTTTCAGCTCTGAAAGAATGCTGCATATTGTCAGACATTAGGAAACCATGGCATGCACAAAGGCATGGATACATTCGGAGCCTGAAGAGTAACTGCTGCTACTTACTTTTCCAGCCCATTTATAAGGGTTGTTGCTCACTGTGCGAGAAGAGTAGGGCAGTGCATCCAGAAAATGTTTGTTTTCTTTTTTGGATTGTTTCACCTTTAAAATGTGTTTGGTGTGGGATTTTTTTTTTTTTTTGTCTTTGTTAAAAATTTTCATTTGAATTTAGTGCGCACTAATTTAAAATAGTGTGCACTAAATCGAAAGTGTGCACCAATTTATTTTTTTTTTTTAATGAAAACAAATTAAACACCTGCCCATCCCCAGGAAAAAGCATGGTATGTCTTTCAAGTGTGTCAAGTGAGCAAAAACAAATATGTTTAAACAGCTCTGCTGCAGCAGCCTAGCAGTGGCACTGCACAGTATACGTTCTAATGCTCAGACCAGTACCGTATACTATATGATCATCCCTTCCTCACCTAACCTTCATGTGAATCATATACAGTAAATGTTATGCTAGAGCAATTCATTTTACTTCTGGGGTTTATCTATTACTAGAATAAGAGTCAAACCCTGCTTCCACACCATAGTAGGGAGCGGGACCTGACCATCTCTTTGGGTAAGTTGTTCTTGGAAGGCTAAGTCCCCTCTGCAGCGCTACTGTATTTTACTGTGCCTGGGAATTTCAATGGAATAACCAAAAAGGTCAGAGGAAAAATAGCTTTGATATAACACACAGGAGAAAAAGCAGTGGCAACGTAATTTTTCCACTAATTTCTGTTTTGTTCCCAGGCAAAATAAAAGAAAAACTGAAAATGAAGGTAACTGCTCATGGGCCAACTGTGAGTGCAGATCTCTCCACTTCTTTTTTTAGTTCCTCTGCTTTGCTGTGCATCAGGTTTGCTGCTTCCAGAGTGCGCTTCATAAAAATGTGAGGCCGGATCTTCAAGTTCTGCAGCATAAACGTGACTTTCAAGGGCTTGCTGTTTGCTGAAGGATGGCTGAGGTTCTGATTGGAAGCCAAAGTCTGTCCTTGAGATGTTGAGGACTTCCCATGGTGCTCACTTTTCCTGGAAGTGGATTTTTGGTTGTCATGAGCTCTGTTACCTGGGGTATCCATTCTGCAGCAGGTAAAGGTGTGGGATGTGTGCAGAAAGCAGAGATGTCAGTGTGCTCTTTGCAAGTAACTACCACTCAAGGTCCACTTCTTTAAACAAGAGACCACATTTTAAAGAACCCAGAGCTGTATGAAGGGTTTTTTCTTAAATGCTGGCTTCGTTGCCAAAGTAGGTTTTGTGCATTTGGTCTTTAAAAGTACTTTGCAAACATTGCACAAATGAGCTGATGTGCAACCACCTCCACTTTGACGGCCACCTAGCTTGCTTCCACTTATCATGAAATGTTTTAGCATTCCATTTTGGATGGGGTGGAAAATATAGGACTTGATAGACAGGGTGTATAAAGATTTAGAAATTCTACAGAATGCACATCTACAGAGAATGCAAATCCTGGGCCCAGAAGTGAAATATAGATGCTATAAATGTGACAACCTTGCCTTCATCAGCACAACTTATTGTATTGACTCCATTGCAGTTTTTGTCTTCTTTGATCTATGTAAAGAATAAAACGTCTCAAGATATGATTATAGTCTTATAACTATGCCAGTAGTGTTTTATTCCATTAAAAACATAGCAGACAGTGTGGTTTGCATTTAGAGCAGAAAAGTTTTCTCTTTCTAATCTATTTTATTGCACACTCACATATTTCAAAATGAAAATTTCAATATAAAAGAGCAGGTATTGATGCCAACTAAACATGGTCCAGGCAGCTCTGCCATTAGTCATTGCCCTATAAATACACATATCAGTTAACTAATGGCTGTATTGATAGGCCTGTCAATAGGGATTCACAGAATCAATTTGTATGTTAATTCTAAAATAGTCCATTGCATTAGTCTGCAAAAGAGCACTACTAATTTATTTTGAGAATTACATATTGCAATTGACTTAATATTTAAGGGAAATGGAAGACAGCGTGATGTGGTGTTTTCTGTCTGACCCTTGCAGTTCCATTTCCGCTCCCTGGTTCCAGTTTGCGTTGAGGGGGGGGGGGGGGGGGGGGGGGGTGGGGAGGGGAAGAGTGCAGCAGGATTTAGCGGCAATCATGGGTTTTGTTTATTTTTGTCCCTTTCTGCTTTATACAAAAAGAGAAAATGTAATTACAGCGGGAGGGCTGGCAAGAAGACAGACAAAGACAGTGCTAATAGCATTTAAAAAAACATAATAAACTTCCTGAACACAGCAGCAATGGCAGGTTTCTCTGCACAGTGGGGGTGGGAAGGTCCCAGCAGCAGCAGCAGCAAATGGGGAATGTACTGCTGCTCACAAAGGAAGTAAAATTTGAGACCCGCGGGTGGATGCGCACGTTTGCCGGGATGCGCACATGGACGCAGTCATTTTATAACATACGACGCTGTCCCAGGGAAGCACACGCTGGCAGGCGCATGATTACTTCTGCTCCAGAGTAGAAGTACCAAAATAAAAAAATTTAGGAACAGTTAGGTTAGGTTTAGGGGGCAGGGAGGAGAGGAGAAGAGGGAGGAAGGTTAGGTGGGGGGGGGGGGGGGGGGGTAGGGAACTTGGGCTCGCTTCGCCACACTTATTTTGCAAAAATTCCCACCCCCCCCCCAATGCATGCAGCCATTAGATTTTATAACTTGCGCGCACGTTATAAAATCAGCGTGTCCACGTGCATGTGCCGGGAACTGCACACTGCTTTTAAATATCGACCCCCATAATTTCCAAACTTTTAACCGTGAAATGTCATTTTTGTTTTGAACTGAAATAGCTCAATGATCCTTTTTATATTATATTAAATTATGAGGTGGAAAGCTTCTGGAATGTTGATTGTGCAGCAGATTGCACATTTTTTTTTATATAGATTTCTCAAATACAAACTAATATGAATTTGGTAAAGAAATATATCAGAAAACTTTAAAGTAATAATATTGAGGAAATTAACAATATTGATCATTAGTCCACTATATCTGGAAGCTAAGTAGATGAAGGAAACAAATTTAAGGAAATAATAACAGCCTACCCTGGCACCAATGCATAGCTACAATCACAATTAAAGGTTCAATCTTTAAGAGAAAGTGCTGGATCTGGGAAAGAAGAACTCATCGGAGCATTAAATAATTGCCTCTGGGAGGCAATTACTGTTGAGGGTCAAAAAATATATATTTGGCTTCTTGTACTTTGACACACATTTGCAAGGAAAATGGAGCCAAAAAATGGCTCCAAGTTGCAATATCCCAGGTCTCAGAAGCAAGAATCTGTTACTTCTCTGATGCGTTATCTTTGCAACATTCGAAAAATATTAACCCAGCACTCCAGAAATGGGGTCAAATATTTCATGATCAAATCTCTGAGTCCACAACAAAAGTTGCAACCAATGTTGAAGGAACTATATCTTCTGAAACAGTGAGAATTCAGGATGTCTAGAGATTCTTGTATATCCTGGATCAGGATGCGGAACTTTCTTGGCTTGTGGTAAACAGGCTTTAGCAACAGGAGGTAAAATATTCTCAGGAATCTTTAAAACTTTCAGAAAATATCCTCGAAGCATTTGTTGTGTTCCGCGCCCATGGACAGCCACGGGCGCGGCCCCCTACCTCACCCGTGGCAGTGACCCGCCGTGGCAGCTCCTAGAAATACCCCGGGCCGGTGCCCTTTGCTTTGGCGCAGGCCCTCGGTCTGGCCGCCGGGTGGGGAGCCGTCCCTGCTCCTCCCTCGCAGCGTCCTGCAGTCTTTCCTCCGCGGAGGAAATCCAAGATGGCCGCCTTCATCTTTAGGCACAAATTAGACATAAACTGAAATGGAAACTCCAAGAAGCCAGACTCTGTGTATTAACAATGGAAAAACAGAACCACCATTCCTCATAAAACAAATAAAATCAAGAAACAAAGTATCAGTTATAATAGTAAAACCATAATAAAAGAATGTTTTAAAACTACTGATAAATAGACTTTCTATTAATTAAAATCATATACATTTTTTACAATTTCCCAAACACCAATAAAATATTTCAAAACAGCACATATATCAAATAACACCCAATAATTAAAACTAATAAGGATTTTAAAAAGCCCCTGCTGTCCCCTTCTGTGGGAGCTCTTGATTTCCAGTCACCCTGATATTGTCGAGGATTAGGAGGTTATCCTCTCTCTCTCACACATACTCACATGTCCATTCTCTCTCACACATACACTGTCACATACATACACATTCATGCTTATATCCATCATAACCTCTCACTCTCACAGACACTGACACACTCTCAGGCTCTAAGACACTCTCTCCCCCCCCCCCCCCCCCCCCCCCCACACACAAACTCTTACTCCCCTGGATTTTCTCATACACACTCGTGCTCTCACACTCACTGACTCCCTCACATACACACACCCAGGCAAGCTCCCAGTCATTCACACACACACACACACACATACTGACCCCCAGGCAGGCTCCCATTCATTTTCACACCACTCCCTCCTCATCCCCCAGGCATGAACACATTCATTCTCACACACAGACCCCCAGGCAGGCACCCATGCATTCACACACATACACACCCAGGCAGAGTCCCATTCATACACATGCACACACTAAAGGCAGACCCCCCTCTCTTTCTTTTGCCAGCAACCTTGGAGCCTCTCTCATTCCTCTGCTGCCACTGTCACTGCTGCCGCATGGCTATTGGGGAGGCGCTGATTGCTGTTCCTGGCTCTGAAGCCCATTCTGCTGCCTCCTCTGTGCAGGCCCCGTGGGCTTCCACTTCCTCCATGCTGATCTCGTACATTCTGAGATCCGCATAGAGAAAGTGCCACTCATGCACATTCCCAAAGATTACATGTGCCAATCACTAAAAAGTAATTTTTTTTTTTACCTTCCCTTTCTTATTGTTTTGCCAATTCCTTTTATATTGTCTTTTTTTCTATTTCTTTTCTCTCCATCTTCTTCCCTCAAACACACAGTCAGGTTCTCATTCTCACATGCTTTCTCTCTCACATACACACACAGGCTCTCACTGGCACATGCCGAGTCTCATACACACAGGCTCTCTCTCACTCCCACATGCTGTCTTGCTCAAGCACAGGCTCTCACTGTCACATGCTGTCTCTCTCACACAGAGGCTCCTCACATGCTGTCTCTGCAAACATTCAGGTCCTCACTCTCACACACAATCTCTCAACTCACTCTCACATACACGCACACATACACACTCCACAGACCCTCAGCCTCTCTCACCTCTGGGCCTCCTCTTCACGGGTCGCCTCAGGATGGGCTCTGCAGCGGCCCTGATCTTCTCAGGCCACCCGCTGCAATGTGGGATCCGCGGCAGCCCTGCTACCAGGCCTCCTTCTCTTCTTGGGCCGCTGCTCCTCTTCTGCACACGCTGATGCTCCTCTTCCTTCTTGCCCACGCGGCTCCAGCAACGTTTTCTTCCAGGGCCGCGCAGGCAAGAAGGAGGAGCACCTGCACGTTTAAACGCGACTTTTTTCTTCGGCCATGGTGACATGAGCTCCACCACGGCCCTGCCGATCTGCCTGCTATGTGTCGCTGCTCAGCCGCCAGTGGGATGAGGTCCACCGGCGGCTGCATGAGCCTCCCTGTACCCGGGGGCATTGGCTCCCCTCGGGATACCACTGCTCGCGGTGCCCCCTAATACTCGGCGCCCTAGGCCCAGGCCTAGTGCTTCCACCGGCCCTGAGCAGGGGAGCATAAGAGGGTAAGCCCAGCTGTGTTTAGGAGGCCTCTATGCCTCCAGGAGGAAGGCAGCTTCTATAAAGCGCTCTGTCCAAATCAGAAGGGAGTGAGTATACGCTCTCTAGCCTGTGTGTCGAAGTGAAGACTACGGAGGTAGGCAGTCCACTGTTAAAGCATTGTGGTTGCTAAATAAAGTTTTATCTGCATTAGAAAGGCTGAAATCAGTGTGGCTTTCTGTCTTCAGCCAAGGAAACACCGCTCGGTTTTCCACAATCCCCAAATGAAAACAAAACCTGTTTTCACTCTCACTACTGCCAGTTTCTTAATGTTAAAATGAATTTCTTTCATCCTTTAATTCTTAATGTGTGTGGTTAGATTTGTGTGTGTATGGCAATATTTTCAGCATGAAGAAGTGTTGCTGTAGAATAAATGTTCTCAGTTATTTTGAGCCCCTGCTTAGTATGAGCACTATATTAGACTGCTTTTGAGGATAATTTTCAAAAGGGATCTATGGAGGTGCAAATTGTACCCTCTGTGTAGTGATCTAGCCTCCTTGTTTAATTAGATTTAACCCTGTCAAAAAAACAGGCCATCCAGGGGGCGGAAAATACACATGTAGGTTTGATTTCCTGGAAGACATTGGAGGTGCATGGCCTGCAAGTACATCTACATTCAGATTCAGAGGGAAATTGCCCGTGTAGGCTTCCTGTGAAAATCTGCTACAAGGCACATGGGGGCAAATGTACCTGCGGACCTCGGACCGGCATGGGTTACTCAAAATTGTTTCCCCCACCCCCTATATTATAACCTGGGCTCCAAGAGTTTATAAGCAACCTGGCTATAGTAAGAAAGAGTGCAGTTGAACTGTAGGGGACCGATCGTGCTATCTTCAACCAATCCGCAGGGTCTCAGAACTGAAGATTGGGCCAACCTACAGAAAACAAAAAGCTACAGCAGAGGCAAATTCAACTTTTTTTTTTGCCAATCTAGATGCCCTTCATGGATCTTCTGGATGGATAATTAGTACCCCAAAGACCTAGCAAGAATTCTAGAACCTTATGAAATAATGTTTGTTATCATACACAGAATTTTCTCAGGTGGGTGAGAGGAACAGAGATCATGGCTGTTTGCTCTGTAATATGGAACAGGAAAAAAATCTCAATAAAAGGACTTGATAAAAAAAAAAAAAAAAAAAAAAAGTACCATCTCTGGAGTTACATTAATCAAAATCAGCTCCATCATACGATAAATGAAGAAGCGGCAGTTACTAGTCAGATATCCTCTGAAAGTTGTTATTATATTTATGGCTTCATCACAGCTTTATTTTTATGTTAGCAATAACAAGAAACTATGGGGTGGGGAAGCAACCTTCAAGGAGAAATTTGAGAAAAGGAGATTACAATTCTTTGAACTTGAATTCTGTGACTCTTACTAGGAGCTGTATGGCATTCTGCTGCGGGGTAAATCAGAGTTTAATTAAGATGAGACAGCTGAGCTGGCTCTGGTTCTCTAACTGCCTGAAGCAAGAGGAGGATCGTGCCGTAAAAAAAAAAAAAAAGCAATTTTTGTGCTAAGAAAAGGAAATAATTAAAGGAAGGGTTAGGCAAAAGAAGTTTATTGAAAGGAGTTTAACCAGCAAGAACAATTAAAACACATATTTGTTGCTCATACTGTTAAAGTTCAAAATTGAAAGGTTTCTGGTTCATTTGTTACCTACTTACTGGAGGCATGATCAGTCATGACAAAGATAGAAAACATTGGCGATTAAATCAATGCCTATTTCATTGTTTGGAAGTGTATTGGACTTTGTGCTTTGACTTGACATGCCTCTGAAGCCTTTGCTTTCTCTTAAGAGATGGATGCCATTTAAAAAACAAATCACTCTTCCAGCTGGGAATCTGATCTGTGCGTCAGAAGTTGGGATCAGATAGTCCCAGGCTTGCATTAACATCCCACGAAAAGAAAGGAGCTCTTCTGTCATTCAGTGGCAGCTTCCTAGTAGCTCTGAGCATGCTCAGCTCCATCTTCTGCTCCCGTTTACAGTAGCTCTCAGCAAGGACGGCTGTGCTGAGCAGCTTGCCAAGCTCTGGGATCACATGGGACAAAGAACTATAGACAAATAGGAACGTGAACCAACTGATAGCAAAAACAGTGCCAAGCTAAACTAAAATACATATTTTAAAAGAAAATCAGGTGGAAGAGAAAGGGAACAGGTAGCTGTGTTAGTCCCCTGACACAGATATAACGGGCCTACCCGCAGCCTACGTTTAGACAGAGCCCCGGTTCAAGGTGACTAGTAGCTTTGTCTTAGTGGGGTGCTGTTGAGATTTGGAGTGCAAGACCAGATGATTTTTAAGATTTTAATTATTTTTGTGTCTACACAGACTCTCCTACTTATTTAGCTGAATAAAAAACCCCTCAACAAAATACTGAGCACATAAGTATTGCATACAATCAGATATGAGGTAAACTGCAGATGAAGGAACATTGGATATAAATACTGCTTGTTACAGATAGGAACTTAAGCACCGGAAGTTGAGAGATCTATTAAGATCCAGCTGGGCAGCCTGGTAATGTGCTAATCTTGGGAAGCTCATGAGGACTACAGTTTGGGTAGGCAGGTGGGTGAGGTAAGAATTTCTGTTGTGGAGGCTAGGGAAAGGCCTGGCTAAAAAAGTCAAGTTTTGATTTTTTTGCAAAAGGTAAAGTAAGAAGTTTCCAGGCGTACCACTATCAGTATTTTGATCCATATTTTGGGGCAAAGCAGCTGAATATGCCAAACCTTGTGCATATTAGTCTAGCTGGAGGAGAGGTTAGAACAGCCTGTGGGAGAAGATATAGGTGAGAAATATAGTCAATGGCCAATTGATTCAAGCATTTGAAAACAAAGAAAAGTTTAAAATCTTATCTTATTCTCAACCAGGAACTAGTGTGGCTCCACAAAATCGCCATTTCAGGGCTGGTAAATTTAGCTTCTACTGGAAGTCCAGCTGTTGTGTTCTGTAATAACTGGGGGCACTTGAGATTGTATTGTGAGACACTGCAGAATAAGGTGGTGATCAATGATGGTAGCTAGGTCATATTTCTCATGAAAGATAAATCATGACTGCAAATGTTCTACTCCAAGGAACTTACAATACGAGTCAGAACACAGAGAGATTAAGTAAGTTGTTCACACAGTGGGTATTGGAGACCTCAGATTGCAGGCTGCACAGTTCTTTGCTGAATCTCCACTGCTAATTATATTACACTTTCAATTTTTTTTGTTGCCCTACTCCAACAAAGAACCAGAGCAGCTAATATTTCAAAATGTATACACATCAAAAACATGAAACAATATATCAAATGCAATAGCATATACAATAACTAATTAAAAAGGGAATAACTATCCCTTCCAGCCACTCCTGCACCAGGGCATCGATGCCCAAGGACTTTGGATCTCTCCTGCGACTGAAGAAGCGAGGAACCTTTGCATTGTGAGAAGTCGCCGGCAGGTCCAGAAACAGAAGGCCCCAGCAATCCACTACAAGCTGGAACGCTTCATTTGACAATTCCCATTCTCCTGGATCCTGACTGTCTACTGAGAAAGTCTGCTCTTACATTTTTTCCTGTAACATGCAAGGCTGAAATTTCCTGAAGATCCACTTCTTCCCAATCCATAAAGTTTGGCTATTTCCCGCAACACTTGTAGGCTCTTGGTTCCTCCCTGCCAACTGATGTAAGCCACTGTCATTGCATTGTCCGACATTATCTGGACCGCTTGACCCTGCAAAGGATTGTTAAATTGCAAGCATGCCAATCGGACGGTATGGGCTTCCAGTCAATTGATGCTCCAGAGTTGCCAGCAGGTCCAAAAATGGAAGGCCCCAGAGATCCACTATTCACCAAAACGCCTCGTTTGACAATTCCCATTCTCCTGGATCCAGACTCTGGTTACTGAGAAAGTCTGCTCTTACATTGTCTTTTCCTGCAATGTGCAAAGCTGAGATCTCTTGAAGATGCACTTCCACCCATTCTATAAGTTGGGTTATTTCCTGTGATACGTGCTGGCTCTTGGCCCCTCCCTGCTGATTGATGTCAGCCACTGTTGTCGTACTGTCCAACATTATCCGGACCACTCGACCTGCAGTCTGTTGGTGAACTGCAAGCATGCCAACTGGACCGCATGGGCTTCCAGCCGTTTGCCGTTCAAGAGAGATTCTTCTGCACTCCAGCACCCTTGTGCTGTCAACTCCTAACAGTGAGCTCCCCAACCCTGGAGGTTCGCATTTGTCATGAGTACTAACTAGTCCAGTGATCTTAGGGAAACTCTCTTTCTTAGATGATCTGCTTGTAACTACCACTGTAGTTGAAAGCAGACCTCTATTGGCAGGTGGAGCTGAATCGAATAATCTTGAGACTGTAGGCTCAAAGAGACAGCAGAGTGCGCTGAAGAGGATGCATATTCGCCTTCAACACCGCCTCCAGGGTCGCTGCCATCAATTCCAAGCACCTGAAGATAGGACCACACTGTTGGGTGTATTGTGTTCGTCAATAGACGTACCTGTGCCATCAGCTTCTGAATACGGCCTTACGGCAGGAGCACCCTGCCCTGTTTGGTGTTGAACTTAACACCGATATACTCCAGTAACTGTGATGGCTGAAGATTTCTCTTGGCCATATTCACGACCCAAACTAGCTCCTGCAACAAGGAGATCACCTTTCACGACATCTGGAGGCTCCCTTCCAGACTCTTGGCCCAAATCAGCCAGTAGTCCAAGTACAGGTTTACCAGGATCCCATCTTTTCTCAACTTTGCTGCCGCCACCACCACCACCACCACCACCATAACCTTGGAAAAGGTTCTGGGTATGGTGGCCAAACCAAAAGGAAGTGCTCAAAATGAATGATGTCCCAAAATCACAAAATGCAGAAATCATTGATGCTCTAGCCGGATGGGAATATGTAAGTACTCCTCGGACAGTTTAGCCCTTTCTTTATGTTCCCTCCCTGCTAGATTTTATTTATTTATTTAACATCTCTTTTATACCGATATCCGTTTGCACATCGCATCGGTTCACAATAAACAAAAACTTTTGGGCGGTGTTCTTACATGTAACAGAGATGTGAGGAATCAGAAAGCTGATGCAAGCTAAACTTTCCAGGTAGGTAGGCAGGCGATTGTCCCCAGGTTTTGCTATAATTAGAATTTTCTCTTACTAACCAGAACTTAACAGACAGGAAGAGATAAACATAGAGCCAATTTGTATAATTTGGAAAAATGTATTCTGTAGCCAGCAAATATCTCACGGCATACAAAATCAATCTCCTTTAGTGTTTAATATTTAAGGTTTATTGCCAAATCTCCCTCTTCCTGGGGAAAGAATATTACAAATTGCAAGAAATCCCTGTGCACTGCTCTCCAAAAACATTTCACCAATAGGTTCCTTTTATGTGTGTGTGTACGTGACAGCCAGGACACAGTCACTTGGCAATCCTTTGTTATATCCCAACGTCCAGCCTCAACCTGTTCACACCGGTTCGTTATTGCTGATCATATAGTTCTGAGTTCTTTGTAAACCGGCATGATGTGCTGCACGAATGTCGGTAAATAAAAGTTAATAAATAATAAAATAAATAAATAAATATGCTCCCTTCTTCCTTTGTTCTTTAGTTTTCTTTGATCTTCTGGAAAAAAACAGTTTATATTCATAAAATCCCCTCTTTCCTGGGGACACGGAATGCAAATCCTGCCCCCCGCAGTGTTAACTGAGACATTCTGGCTGCCAGCTCGATGCAAATTTTCCTCCAGGTCTTCAGTGTTTCATATGTGAATACCTGTATGTTCTGTCCATCTTCTGTTCAGTGAAACAGAGATGACCAGGCCCTGTTACACAAGGACTAGTCATTCTTTGGACTCACAGCTGTGCATATTTCTACAGCTCGAAACTGATAATGACGTCCCCAAATCACAAAATGCAGAAATCGTTGATGCTCTAGCCGGATGGGAATATGCAGGTATGCCTTGTACAGATCCAGAGATGTTAGGAACTCCCCCGATTGTACTGCCATTATCCCTGAGTGCAAGGTTTCCATGCGAAAATGAGTTACATGCAAATGACGGTTGGCTCCTTTAAGATCTAGGATGGGACAAAAAGAGCCCTCCTTCTTGGGCACCACAGAATAAATGGAATATTGGCTCAAATTTTCTTGAAATGTGGGTACTGGAATCACAGCTCGCAGGCTGAGGAATCTTGACTATGTAACCTCCACTACCTGTCACTTCTGCAGAAAATTGCAGGGAGACACCATGAACACATCCCGAGGCACACTGCGAAATGCCAGTGCATAGCCATCCTATATTACTTCCAGAACCCACTGGTCTGTTGTGATTTCGATCCATCTCCGATAAAAAAAATTCATTACCACCACCATGAAAGACTGTTACTTTAAGCTGCAAACCCTGAAAAAACTAAAGCCCCTACTCCACTTCAATGATTTCAGAACAGTGCTCCAAGCAACCATATTTTCGAAAATAGACTACTGCAACTCTCTCTTATTAGGCCTCCCCAAAATCCACATTGCCCCCCTCCAATTGCTCTAGAACTCAGTCGCTCATATCCTCACCAACACTAGAAGGAATGAACACATCACCCCGATCCTCAAACATCTACACTGGCTACCCATACAACAAAGCATCCAATACAAAACCCTACATAACCAAAATATGAAATGGATTAACAACTCTTTAGTCTTCCGCAACACCAATAGACCAACCTGACCCCAATACACAGCAACCTTAAACACACCCTCACCCAAACTTACCCACTATAACTCTATCAAAGAGCGATCCCTCTCCATCACAGGCCCCACACTATGGAACACCTTTGACATGAAACAAGCTCACAAAAATTCAAACAAAAACTAAAAACCTGGCTTTTCTTGCAAGCATACACTTAACCCTCTCTTTAAACCCTTCCCCCCCCTCTAACAGCCAACACCTGTACAAGATGTAATTATCTTTGCGTTTTTATATATATTTACCCGTTTTATATATAGTTTACCCTATGTTTTCTGTAAACGCAAACTTTTGCTACTGTTATGTTTTAATGTAAACCGATGTGATGTATCTAACGAATGTCAGTATAGAAAAAATTTGCAACTGCAACTGGATCCAGGGTGTATAGTCCTTCCAAGACTTATCCTCTTTAAAATTAGCTTCCGGGAGCGTCCCATTCAAGACCAATTAATTCTTGAATGGCCACCATAACAGGGAAGAAGCATGAGGCTTTATGCAAGGAAATCAAAATGTGATCTTTCTTTGGTTTAGACATGGATTCAGCCCCAGGTACTCCCAGAATCTTCAATGTCTGGGAAATCAAAGCCAGTAGCTCATCTCTATGAAAGAACCTCAACATAGTTCTATACGGTTCCAATCCTAGAGGAATTTATCCATCCTCCAAGGAGTAAGGATCAGTCTCATCATCCATGCCATCTGGCTCCCTATCGGGAAGACCAGCTCCAGGTGTACCCCGACGCTTATCCCCAGCACCAGATGTGCGGGATTTTACCACTTGCGATGTTAAGTTTGGCCGGGGACTGCGCCTGAATGAAGGAGTGCAGTCCTTGAAAACATTCTAACCAAGAAAAGGCAGAAAGATCCATGCAAAAACCAAGGGGCAACTCTCCTGTGACCACTGAACTACCTTCCCCCGTTATGAACCAGTTAGGGGAGCTCCAAAATCAGGCGACCCTTTTGACAGCTCTTTTTCCATTCCCGCACCAGGTTGGGAAGAACCAGGCTTAGTGAAATCAGAAGGAGGTAATTCTCCATGGGCCTCCAAACAGCACTGACACAAATTCGAGGGAACGCCAGGTTGAGATGCCCGAATATGACAAGCAATGCATACAGCAAGGCAATTAGGTTTTTTTTTTCTATGGGTGCCATCAGTCTGCCAATACGCCCCAACAGGCACCTAACAATGGTGCACTCCAAAAAATATTAGGCGCTCACAGATAAGGCACACAACACTGAGCTGCCCCAAGACACTCAGATAATGCGTGCAAAAAGACACATGCGTGTGCATAAAAAAGGCGAGTGCGCGCACAAATGGGTGCTCTGGTAGGCGCTCCTATGCACCTAACTAGGCGCACAACCAAAAGCACAATGGGCCACACAGTAGAGAACTGAAGAGGGCAGCCTGTGGCGCACAAAAAATGTGGGAGGGGGATTGGGAGGAATCCCTACTCAACTCCCCGCCTTACCATTTTGGGGGTTTTTTTTACCCTTTACCTAAGCTCAGCCCGTTCCGGCTGAGTACAAGGTTGGTCTCCAGCTGTGAGTGGAAGAGGACATAAATTTTCACCGCTGCACACAGCTTCCTGCACCCACTCGCCTTTCAGCTTTTTTTTTTTATAGCTAAGTCCACGCCAGTTAGCTACCGGACCATGGAAATCATCTCAGGAATTCTCAGCTGAGGTAGAGACCATAAGGTATCACCACAGGAGAGTGGGGTGAATTGATTTCCTTCTTCTTTTCTCCTTCTAAAACTTAAAGCAATCCCCAGTAGGGAGATACATGTCCATCATCTGCTGGAGACGGAGACTACTGGTGGGCTGATGTCACTGAGGGTTGGAAAGGGAATGGTGAATAAAACGGAAAATGTCATAATGCCTTTGTATCACTCCATGGTGAGACCACACCTTGAATACTGTGTACAATTCTGGTCGCCACATCTCAAAAAAGATATAATTGCGATGCAGAAGGTACAGAGAAGGGCTACCAAAATGATAAGAGGAATGGCCAGTACCCAAAAACTAAGTCTATTCCATGTTACCGTTGCTAGTAATAGCGGTGGTTATTATCTAAGTCAACTTAATAGCAGGTAATGGACTTCTCCTCCAAGAACTTATCTAATCCTTTTTTAAACACAGCTATACTAACTGCACTAATCACATCCTCTGGCAACAAATTCCAGAGTTTAATTGTGCGTTGAGTGAAAAAGAACTTTCTCCGATTAGTTTTAAATGTGCCACATGCTAACTTCATGGAGTGCCCCCTAGTTTTTCTATTATCTGAAAGAGTAAAAAACCAATGCACATCTACCCGTTCTAGACCTCTCATGATTTTAAACACCTCTATCATATCCCCCGCTCAGCCGTCTCTTCTCCAAGCTGAAAAGTCCTAACCTCTTTAGTCTTTCCTCATAGGGGAGCTGTTCCATTCCCTTTATCATTTTGGTCGCCCTTCTCTGTACCTTCTCCATCGCAATTATATCTTTTTTGAGATGTGGCGACCAGAATTGTACACAGTATTCAAGGTGCGGTCTCACCATGGAGCGATACAGAAGCATTGACATTTTCCGTTTTATTCACCATTCCCTTTCTAATAATTCCCAACATTCTGTTTGCTTTTTTGACTGCTGCAGCACACTGAACCGACGATTTCAATGTGTTATCCACTATGACGCATAGATCTCTTTCTTGGGTAGTAGCACCTAATATGGAACCTAACATTGTGTAACTATAGCATGGGTTATTTTTCCCTATATGCATCACCTTGCACTTATCGACATTAAATTTCACCTGCCATTTTGATGCCCAATTTTCCAGCTTCACAAGGTCTTCCTGCAATTTAGCACAATCTGCTTGTGATTTAACTACTCTGAACAATTTTGTATCATCTGCAAATTTGATTACCTCACTTGTCATATTTCTTTCCAGATCATTTATAAATATATTGAAAAGTAAGGGTCCCAATACAGATCCCTGAGGCACTCCACTGCCCACACCCTTCCACTGAGAAAAATGCCCATTTAATCCTACTCTGTTTCCTGTCTTTTAGCCAGTTTGTAATCCACGAAAGACATCGCCACCTATCCCATGACTTTTTATTTTCCTAGTAGCCTCTCATGAGGAATTTTGTCAAATGCCTTCTGAAAATCCAAGTACACTACATCTACAGGTTCACCTTTATCCACGTTTATTAACTCCTTCAAAAAAGTGAAGCAGATTTGTGAGGCAAGACTTGCCTTGGGTAAAGCCATGCTGACTTTGTTCCATTAAACCATGTCTTTCTATATGTTCTGTGTTTTTGATATTTAGAATACTTTCCACTATTTTTCCTGGCACTGAAGTCAGGCTAACCGGTCTGTAGTTTCCCGGATCGACCCTGGAGCTCTTTTTAAATATGGGGGTTACATTAGCTATCCTCCAGTCTTCAGGTACAAAGGATGATTTTAAAGACAGGTTTCAAATTTTTCCTAATAGGTCTGAAATTTCATTTTTTAGTTCCTTCAGAACTCTGGGGTGTATACCATCCAGTCCAGGTGATTTACTACTCTTAAGTTTGTCAATCAGGTCTACCACATCTTCTAGGTTCACCGTGATTTGGTTCAGTCCATCTGAATCATTACCTATGAAAACCTTCTCCAGTACGGGTACCTCCCCAACATCCTCTTCAGTAAACACCGAAGAAATCATTTAATCTTTCCGTGATGGCCTTATCTTCTCTAAGTGCCCCTTTAACCCCTCGATCATCTAACCGTCCAACTGACTCCCTCACTGATATTGAAATGCATAATAAATAGTTCTTAATTTGATGGTCACAAAATTTTTTTTCTTATTTCATAAGACAAGAAGTTGCCATACTAGGTCAGACCAAGGGTCCAACAAGCCCAGCATCCAGTTTCAAACAGTGGCCACTCCAAGTTACAAGTACCTGGCAAATACCCAAACATTAAGAAGATCCCATGCTACTAATGCCAGTAATAGCAGTGGTTATTCCCTAAGTCAACTTGATTAATAGCAGTCAATGAACTTCTCTAAGACCTTATCTAAACCTCTGCTAAACCAGCTACACTAACTGCACTAATCACATCCTCTGGCAACAAATTCCAGCACTTAAATGTACATTGAGTGAAAAATAATTTTTTTCTATTGTTTTAAATGTGCTACCTGCTAACTTCATGGAGTGTCCCTTAGTCCTTCTGAAAGAGTACATAACCGATTCACATTTACCCTTTCTAGACCTCTCACAATTTATAGACCTCTATCATATCTCCCCCTTAGCCGTCTCTTCTCCAAGCTGAACAGCCCTAACCTCTTTAGCCTTTCCTGATAGGGAAGCCATTCATCCCCTTTATCATTTTGGTCACACTTCTCTGTACCTTCTCCAGTGCAACTATATATTTTTTGAGATGTGGCGACCAGAATTGTACACAATACTCAAGATGCTCACCATAGATCTATACAGAGGCATTATGACATTTTCTGTTTTATTCACCATTACATTCCTAATAATTCCCAACATTTTGTTTGCTTTTTTGACTGCCACAGCACACTGATCCAATTTTAATATACTATCCACAATGACAATTAAGAGCTTCTTGCGTGGTAGCTCCTAATATGGAACCTAACATCATGTAACTGCAGCATGGGTTATTTTTCCCTATATGCATCACTTTCAACTTGTCCACATTAAATTTCATCTGCCATTTGGATGTCCAATCTTCCAGTCTTGCAAGGTTCTCCTGCAATCTATCATAATCTGCTTATGATGTAACTACTCTGAATAATTTTGTATCATCTTGAAATCTGATTACCTCATTCATATTCCTTTCCAGATCATTTATAAATATATTGAAAAGTAAGGATCCCAATACAGATCCCTGAGGCACTCCACTGTCCACTCCCTTCCACTGAGAAAATTGTCCATTTAATCCTACTCTCTGTTTCCTGTCTTTTAAACATTTTGTAATCCATCAAAAGACATCGCCTCCTATCCCATGACTTTGCAAGTACATAGATTCATGCTATCCAACATTGAAACACTCATTGGATCCCTAAATCCAGACCCATCGGGGGCTCTTGGACTAGCATTCAGGACTTCCAAAGGAATATATCATGAGATATATCTGTATACATGTGATCTAATAAAGTGGTTAATAAATGCTGATACGCTACTAATTAGCACTGTTAATCGTCCCACATTTTGCAAAATGACGATTTTTGGTTCGTTCTCTAACTCCGAAGTGTTCTCTGTTCTGGCTGTTAAAATTGTCCTTCGAGTTTTTTCTTCAAACGTGGGTAACTCTACCCTTACCATACCTACGATGAAATGGGGTCAAAACCCCATTATCCAGTCTTGATTCTGGGATACACATATAGTAGCAATGTCTGGTAGATTTACATGCTTGAAGGCATGTTATTCGTTTATTATCATATTGGCCCGTGCACACACACACGCTAACATTTGAAAAGTATCATGAAAATTGAAGAGGAGATATCACTCCACACCACGCCCTTCCTGCATTGTTCCTCTTCTGTGTCCGCTCCAAACTCTCTATCTCTCCCTATCCTTAGCTCCACCATGACGCGACTACGCACGCGTAGGGGGGTGGGATAGGGGGCGCGAGCTTTCTCACGTTGAGCGACGCGTGGCGCTGGAAGACGTCACTGTCAGCGTCGCTCCCCACGTTTAGTCTTCTTGCGCCGGCGCAAATTTAAATCTAAATGTCTTAGTGGCGCTCGGGCCAGGCCGAGAGTTGGAGTTCGAGTAGAAATGTTTCCCTGATCGGGTATCAGAGACTTCGGCATTACCTGAGTTGTGATTTCCTTCCCCACTCTGGGGTTCTTCCTAAGGCTGAAACAACTGCAGGTTCTCGAGGCGCCCGTACACTCGGATCAGCTCTCCATGGTTTGTGCAGGAAAAAGCAGGTGGGTTTGCTGGGAAGGGATACTCATCCTTTAAATCTTACTGCGTCCGCCTTGATGTGCTCGGGCATTCTTCTATGCCGAGGCGCTTGTTACAAAGCGCAGGTATCTGTGCCCCAGTCTGAGCGGCTGAATTCGTTTTGAATCCTGGGAAGTGTAGTTAAAAAAGGCTCTGACTGACGCATTTTGCCGCACAAGGTAACATGGCGTCGCGGCAGCTTGTGCGGCGGATTGAAGCTGTGATTGGCGACTTCCAGCAGGCAGGCCTGAGAGCTGTGGGCTGCGCGCGGACTGGCAGGTAAGCGGCATG
Organism: Rhinatrema bivittatum; assembly: GCF_901001135.1. Lineage (NCBI taxonomy): Eukaryota > Metazoa > Chordata > Amphibia > Gymnophiona > Rhinatrematidae > Rhinatrema > Rhinatrema bivittatum. Next base: position 80,425,543 of record NC_042624.1, read on the forward strand.
AAGTACTTGGCGAGGGTCCACGGGCTTGGACAACCTTCCGACAGAAACGCGGTGTTCTGCGGGCGCTGAGTGGCCGGAGGTTACGGGCTCGGCGAGTGCGGACAAAGGGTTGTTTCAGGTTGAATGTGAGTGTTTTGTTTAGTCACGTGAGGCGGCCCAGCCAATGGGAGGGCACGCAGAGAGTGGGGTATAAATAGCAGGCGGTCGGTGAGACAGGCGGCCGCCATTGCAATGTGTTCAATAATGGAGGAGAGGGAAGGCGGTTGAAAGTAGGGACTCTCTTAAGCGGTGCCCACTTTTATCTTCTTTCCCGAGCACAATGTTGCTTGGAAAGATTGAGGGGCAGTTACACGCACTCGTTCTTGTCACACCCTAATGTCTTCGCATAGGGTAGATGTGTACCACAAGCCTCTATCCATACCCATTTTTGTAGCCGTGCAAGAAGGAGGTAAATAATTAAACAATGATATTAGAGTGGTTTTGCACTCTTGCTAACTTCTGCCTGACGTGATTAAAGTGTGAAACCAGAAAATGCAAGTAGACATGCAAAAAGCATGGGCACGTATGTTGTGGAATGTTTGGCACAAGCAGTCTGAAATTGGTTTTGATGAATTCATTTTTAAATATAGTGTGCTTATGTATTTTAGATACAGTGAACCTATTTGTGGTTATGTTTGTAAATATGAAGTGGGATCTGTGATATACTATCTTGGTTTTTATTATTGTGAATTAATATGTTCAGTATGGAAATCTGAATATATTCTGAGTTGCTGTTTCATATTGGAAAATACATTTTTTATTGGTTTGTTCTGATACTTCTTTCAGTGGTAATGGTTTAGTTCAGCAGGGTCTGTTCATGAATGTTCAATATCTACAGTATACTACCCAAAAAAGTTGAAGCCTAAAGATGTAGCATACAGTAAAGGATAGTTTGAAGTTTGTTCTGAATTGTTTATTTTCATACACTAAAACAATTTGGAGTCTGGTTCTATAACATTTTCTTTTTGAAATACTTATTTGGCAATAATAATGATGACTTGATAATTGATGGATAACATCATAGTGTTGGATTACATCATAGGAGCAGTCAGGGACTCTGTTTATTATGATAGTGCACCTGTTTTCTAAGGTTGCTATTATTGCACCAGGCTATTTAGGTCAGGGGTAGGCATCTCTGGTTTTTGAGTGCCACAAAACAGGTCTGGCTATCTGAAATGAATATGCATAAGAAATATTTGCATGCACCTGAAAACCAGATTGGTTTGTGGCACTTGACTGGAGTTGCCTACTGCTAATTTAGGCTTTATGCCGAACTGGGCAACTATAAATGTATTTTGGTATATTAACTTCTGTATGCCATATTCCAGTTGATAGTTCTTTTAATCTGTGTTTCTAGTGTTGCTTGTAAAGCCCCTTTTGTTGCATGTACCCTAAAGACTGTGTGTGGGGGGGGGTTTGCTAATCAGATATACCTGCCTTGTGAAGGAGATCAGAGCTTTCCAGGCATTATATGTAGTATTAAATATGTAGATTGTATTGGTTGACTGACTGACAGTTGTCTGTGCTTCTGCTGGGAGGCAATGAGGGTGCAGCCTCAGTTGGGGCCAATGCAGTATCGGGTTCTAAGGTTAGCACGCTGCTGAACACGTGATTGGACGCACTAGATTTACGCCTGATGCAATACCGGGATCAGCGCGTCCAACCTAGCACATAGCTAGTAGTGCTTATCATATGTAAATGCATGATGATGAGGCTATTAGCTAGTATGCCTGATACTAAGCAGGAGGAAGCACAGAATGAGTCAAAAAAAAAAAAGTCTTTTTATAGTGGTCAGATTAGGAAAGACACTCAATTTACGAGCGTTTATCTTCTTAACCTGTGTACAGCCACTTTTCCTGGGTGCCCGATGCCATGGACGCGCTAGGGGTGCCCGATTTATCCCTAGCGCGTCCTTTTTAGCGCGGCGGCTTGTTTGCCTATTGAATCAAGCGCCCACAAAAGGTGATTGTGCATGTCTGTATTGCATCGGGCCTGAATGAGTCTGTTCTGAGGCTCTTCCAATCTAATGAGGGTCTGCTCTAATTTTTAGGCTTGAATATTGGTTTCATACTACTTGTATTCTGCTCTAAGTTCTAGGCCTTTTCATTTGGACAGAGTATAAAGGTTATGGTGTGACTATCAAATCTTGTGTGTTAGGAACTTGCTTTCTTTTTTAGTTTTGCTTCTGTTCTGAAACTTTTTTTTTTTTTTTTTTAAAAGCTTGTTCTTTGACAAATATTTGTTACTATATAATAGTGCTGCAGTTTTTCTATACAGAGATGGCATTTGTTAGGAACAGATAATTTAAGTATATGGATGTAAAAAGAAAAAGATGACTAAACTCGCATAGACTATAACTGGTTGGTTATTTAAAGTATTGGTACTGGCTACCCATTTCCATGATGCTGACATGTTCGATTTAGTTTTATAAATCTGGAGTGGCAAATGTTTTTTATATGGAGGTGTTAAAAAAAAAAAAAAAAAAAAAAAAAATCCTTCAAGACTTACTATGGATGAAATGCACTTGCTATGTACTCCCACTGCTTCCCCACTCTCCAATACTTTGTTTCTGAAGGGGATGTTAGTGTTTGGAGTTTTTCTTTTTTGATTTTGTTATATGTATTTTTAATTTTTGTACAGTTCTGTGGATGGTCTTTGTTAAAGACCCAGAAGGCAGTTCTAAGTCTTTTAAATTAAATACATGAATTGCACAAATGGAAAAAAGTGCATTTCTGTATTTTTAGCGTTTTAAAGTGAAGGTTAAAAAGTTAGCTTGCTAGATTGCAGTTTGACAGATACTGTCTGGAAAATGCTTACATGCCACAGTTGCTTTCTAATTCCTCTCTTCCTTTATGCCAAGAGATTTCTGTATTCTACTCTCTGTAAGTCTGTATGTTACCTTCTAGTTCCAAGCTACCATCTCTATGTAGAAGTTTCAGTATATTTCACAATCATTGTGTTGAGGCACACTTTGTCAATGCACATCTTTCTTGATCTTTTCTTATAGTAACAGACAACAGGCGAAAAAGACCAATTTCTCCATCCAATCTGCTCAGTTCTCCGCACTGCTTATTTATTTAACAATTTTATGCTACATCCAGTAACTTCATTTAGTGCAGATTATAAATCAAAACATTCAAATTCTGAGATAAATATCAATTAACACAAACATAAGAATACAATGTTATTCTAATGCTAATAGTGCATGACTACAACTAGAATTACATGTAGGCTTCTGTGGATATAGCCTAATTGCCAAAGATATATCCTGTGTGATATAGTGCAGGGGGGTCATTCTTTCATGCACCAAGAGCCAGGAAATCAGAATGCACAGTACCAAAGAGCCTTATATTTAAGAGATGGGAGAATCCTCTGAGGATGGCAAGTACGGTGACTGTCCAGGGTACCAAGTTAGGGGGAACACCTCACTGCCCTTTTGAGTCTGTATGTCTGTCCAAAAGGGGAAGGCAAGCGTTGCTTTTGGCACCCCCTAGTATGTTTTGTCCAGCAACTACCCTGTGCGGGGGGTGGGGGCACGGCAGAAGTACCCAGTGACGATCCCTCTTCCCTTCATCCCTACCAGTATCTTTCCCTCTCAACACCCCTATTCTTTTCCAAACCTGTGTCTATCCTATCTTGATCCTGCCACCAGTCTCTCTCTCTCCTCTCACCTAATGCCCACCAGTCTCTGATCAGCATCTCCTTCCATCCTCTCCCTCTTTTATGCTCAATCCATTGTCTTTCTCACTTGCAATCCATTCTCTCCTCCCCCCCCCCCCCCTCATATCAAGGATGGGGGGTCAGCAGCCCCTACATTACACCTTCTGTACCCTTTTCTCCTTGCTGACTGCCCATCACCAGTATCTCCCTTAATGCCCTCTCTTCTCTCCCCCCCCCCCTTTCCTCCTACTTAAGGCTCTCACACACATTTTCTCCCCCACCTTCTTTACCAGCTCTGGTTCTGCTACTGTTCTCTCTCTCCTCCCCACCTGTGGCTGTTTATCACACCTCATCACCTATTCCCTCCCCCACCCTGACATTTTTGATTCTATCATCTCCTTTGACTTTTTTCCACACACACATAGATGCACACTTTCTCTTGCACCCCACTCGACTGCCATTCCCTCAGTTCTTTGAACATCTTCTACCCCCATCCCTGGCTTCTTGTGCTCCACTCCCCCCCCCCCCCCCCCCACCACACACACACACTATTTCACACTCAAAACTCCCTTATACATGGCTCTCATCAGATCCCTATTATGGCCTGCCCCCCCTTCCTCTGTTCCTCTCGCCTGTACTGCAGAACACATGGAAGCCTGGAACCTGGAGAAAAATAAGGTGGCAGACATTCTTGCATTGTTGACTTCAGGGAGAGAGAGCAAATTTGCCCCCTCCTTATCTTCCATACAGCATTCAGCTCCTCCTTGTATTGTCCAATAGCATTCAAATTCCTTTTCACCTCTTCCAGCATTCATCCCCCCTCCTCAGCTTTTCCAACATTCATCCTTTTTCATGTCACTCCCACATAAGCCTTCACACCATTGTGGACCGCACACCCCCCCCCCCCCCCAAAGTATTCATATACCTCAGCTCCCACAACATTCAACATGTCTTACGCTGTCCTTCCATCCCCCTGCAAAGCCTTCATCCCTTTCAGCATTCACCTGCTGAAATCATTCTGACCTGACGAGCTCTGGGTGATTGTCTCCTACCCTTTGCTGTTACCTGAATCCCAAGTCCTGGGAACAGTGATCTGCTGGTCTTGGAGCAGGATTGACTCCAGCTTCTTCCCTCTGGTCAGCACAACTGAGAAGAGCTCTATACTAGGCAGCAGGTGGGATGGGGAGGGCTGGAGCAGGGAGCTGACTGGCTCGTTTGCTTTTCTGTTTTACTTCCTCCCTTCCTATCCTCCAGTGCTGCTGGTTGCAGTCAGGAGGGGAGGAGCAGAGATGAACAGTCCCTGTACCTTGTTCCAGTCTCTCCATCCTCTTTCTTCTGTAGTCAACAGCACTATGAGGACATGAGGAGAAGCTGGAGCAGAGAATAGAACAGCTCTTCTCTGCTCTTTACTGCTGTGTGTGTGTACCCTGGTTCAGCCCCTCCCTTCCTGTCCATTGTAGTAATGCTGTTGCCATGGGACAGAGCCCAAGAGCTACATTTTGCACATGAATGAGCCATATGTGGTTCCCGAGCCACAGGTTGGACCACCCCTGCCTGACAAGTTGTCAGCAAGATCTCCTTTTTAGTTTACATTCAGCTGCCCTCCTCTCCCATTTTTAACCACAAAAACTTGACAGTAATCCAGACAGCCACCAACACCAGCGTGGCCAGTAGCCAAGCATCCACCCCACTAGGTCCCCATGGTCTCAGTGTGGCCCTCTGCCACCACTAATCCGCCACACTGACTCAACATGAGCGTATAGCTTTCTAAAAGATCCAGCTACTGGCACGTTTGTGTGTGTTTAGTACTTTTAGTTATTACCATATTACTTTGATAGAGAATCCTGAAGTTACTGTCAATAAACAAGCTGGAAATTAAGTGATACTGAAGGACACTGGCCCAGTTACTCTATAAACCCTTCAGTGAGGGAAAGCTTTTACGTTTAATGGTGTAATTTTTAAATGGCTAGGGTGTATCACCTGGTAGCAAAGGGTGGCATAGAGAGGAGACCCCACTGTACAGTAATGAGATTGGAAATTTGCTCTCCATGGACTGCATACAGTTTCCAAAGGTGTTCTTTACATGCCCTACCTCTCTTGTAATCTTTCACACAGATACCTGCCTGCCCTCAGTAAATACTTCTCTCATCTCCTCAGCACAAATGTGGTCAAACTGTGGCCTGTAGGCCACATCCAGCTTCTGTGCTTTTTTTTTTTTAAATGGCTCAAAACAGCAACATCACTTCTGGCAGTATGCAGAACTGATGTCACTGCTATGAGCTTATACATGTGAGGCTCACAGTAGACAGTAAGAGAGGCACCTGCAGCTCCAACCTCGCTATGCAGCGAGAATCTTGCACTTGTTCAGCATAAATGCTGCTGCCATGGAGAGCTGCCAAGTTTTCAGGGACAGAGGAGGGCAGCAGGAATGCTGCATCACCCTGCTTCCTGTGGAAAGAAGAGCAAGAGAGGGACATAGAAGCTGGGACTGAGGAGGAAAGATAGCTGAGGCTGGGGGCCACACATATGTTTTTAAGTACTGCTTCCTAGCTTATGCCTGTACTGCTTCTGGAGGATGTAAAGCTCTGCGGGCTGGGATCAGGAGCTAGTGCCAAAGCAGGGAGGCTTATGAGCTGTTACTAACATGCTGGGGAGTGTGGCAGGAGGAAGAGTATGCTGCATATGGCTAGTTGAGAATGAGAGGGTGAGTTTTGCTGCTGGCAGCGTTTTGATTGCATACCTCTTCCCTCTGAGCTGAAGCTGCATGTGGCTGGGATTAAATGCTTGCATTTCTCTCCCACTCCTTCACTGGCCCTGGTGGGAAGAAACATACTGAGGTGTGGTCCTGAGGTCAAAAAGTTTGTCCACCCTTTTCCCCAGACCCTCCTTGCACATCTCTCCAGCCAATTCTCTCATCTTCCCCAGACCTTCCACACACCTGCCAATTATCCTCTCATTCCCCGAGACTTTTCTCATACCACACCACCCCTACCCCAGCTGATCCACCCAGCCCGTAGGTCTTGTTGCTGATCTGGATCAACAGGAGGAAAAGTTGTGGTGCCTTAAACTGTGCCACTATCTGTCCCCGGGGCCTGATTAGTGCTTTGAACCACATGGGACACTGTGCTGCCATAATGCTAATCAGGCCCTGGGTAATAGAGAAGGGGACAGCCTGTGTCTCTACCTCCTTCTGCCAGCCTGGTCAGTGGTGGGCAGGCTATGAGAAGGGTTTACTGGTGGGATGGGCTGCTCAGGGACAGGCTTCAGTCTGGTAGGATGGGCTTTGCCAGCTGCCCCAGTGGCATGATTCAGGCTTTGACCTGGCAGGATGAGATCTGGGCAAAGGCTTCAGTGCTTCCTGCTGCATTATGCAGTATGTATACTGAAACCCTCATTTCTGACACATGTCAGATTGAAAAAGGACATGAGGTTGGATACATAGTATTCCACAGTAGTATATGTGCTGGAAAAAAAAAGAAGGCCTGTAAATAGAGGAAAACCAAATTGGCAATCTGACATACCAGGGTGCTAGTTAGAGGATAGCTTGCTTAAAAAAATGTGGGTCATAATGGGTTAAATATAGCAAATTGGTTTATCTTTATCCAGTTAAGGTGCTTATTCTTTCAAAACATTTCCGTGTACTTGAAATGCTTGCCTGTGGCCATACAGTGGCATATTGTGCTGTATAGTAGGGGTGGCCAACTCCAGTCCTCCAGAGCCACAAACAGGGTCTGGTTTTCAGCATATCCACAACGAATATGCATGAGTTAGATATACATGCACTGCTTCCATTGTATGTACATTTGTCTCATGCATATTTATTGTGGATATCCTGAAAACCTGGCCTGTTTGTGGCTCTCGAGGACTGGAGTGGCACTTCTGTACTATACTTTTATACGCATAGCCCCCAGTTTCCTGTGGCAGTTATTACATTTGCATAGATCTGTGTCTGGGTACTTTCATTCTTTTTTGAAAGGTTTTATTTGGAGTGGTGTGAAGGGGCAGAATGGAGATCAGTATGGAGAGGGGATCTCCTAGGTCGAAGAGGAGAGAAAGAGAAGGTGTGTTGGGTAGGGTGGGTACTGTCCTCAATACAACCCTCTGTCCTTTACTTTCTTGAACACATCACCTGCCCCTTATCTCTTCTCTCACCCTCCTCACCCCTTTGCCTATGGTCCTTAACATAGGGCATTATTGTGCAGAAGTACCTTCTCAGAAAGATATTAGAACTCCATTGTGATGACAGCTGAAATACATGTTGCCATGGTTGATATTTGTGGTAAGTTAATGTGTAATAGCACTACTTAGAATGAAGAATCTTTGTTCATGTTTCTCAACCTTCTTAGAGTTATTTGTTTTGAAAATATTTAGGGCCTTTTTATAAGTGTTAAGTATTCTCTTTAACTGTAATCCTCCTTGCTGTTCTAACAAAATGCTGAAAATTTGTTGCCAAAAATTCTATTTTAAATTTTAATGTAGTGCTGTATAACTTTTGCATACCGCCCCAGAAGCTAATAGTTTCATGAATCTTGATGTTCCGTTAACAAGTACAGATTTTGTAATTCAAAATTGTGCCTTGACTGTTAACAGACACATACCAGTGAATGTTCTTGTCTTCTAACTGGTGGAGAAGTCAATCAGCTATTGTTCTTTTGATTGCATGTGGCTCCTGTTTTCCAGTACTTTCTTTCCCATGGGTCAAAGATGGTTAAAGTGGGAACAAAAACATAGAATATGTGAAAGCCTTTATATCTTTGTTACAGATTTGATCTGAGAGTCCTCCTCCTACCTGGTGCTTTATCCTCCTTTTCATGTGCAACGTGAATTCTGACAAACCTTTCAGCAATTTACGTTTATTCTGAGAGAGGGGAAAAATACAGATGTATTCATTAGTGTTATCAGCCAGGATTGTTGCTACAAGATGTTTTGTGGCATAATTTAAACCTTTTCTGAATATTATGGCAACTTAAATGTTTGATAACTGTCTTCTCTGTAAAAAGAAAATTCTGCACATGTATCATCTACTGATCCTGGTAGTTTGTAGTGTCAGTAAAAATCATGCATCTCACTGGAATTAAAATATAGACTAATGTATTTTAAATTCTATAATCACTGTTTGTTACACATCTAATAAAGAATGTTTAGCATTTAATTTTTGATCCCAAGATTCTAAGGACTTCCTGGATTCTGCAGTGTGTGTTTGGTATGAAAATGGTGGTTGACAGAACAGGACAAATGCTTGTTTATTTTTAAGACTATGCTGCACTCCCCCTCTTGGGCCGATGACAGTTTAAAGGTAGATGTTCACTCTTTCTTTTCTTAGCAAATGGACAGGTGGATCCAAAACCAGTGGGTGACGCACTTCAAGATGGAGCAAAGCTAACATCACGATGGGTGTATATGAGTATATTTATTTATTTTTATTTGCAGTTTTTATATACCGACATTTGTTTAGTAACCTCACATCGGTTCACAATTAACAGAAACATTGCAGCTGTGCCAACTAGAACGAACATGTGCAATAGTGCTTTACAATAAACTTTACAATAAACTTGTTAAGCGGGGAGGGGAGAGAACAGTGGAACAATGAAAGGAAAAATAAAATAGTGGTACAAAGCAAATTATCTCACTGAATTTGTCTATAAATAAATAGAATGAATTTTATAAAACACAATTGGAAAAGAGAAAAGCTGGGAATAAGAGAGAGAAATGTATACACTCCTGCACCGACATCAACCCTCCAGTATTCACCTCTAGCAGATGGTGGACATGCATCTCCCTACTGGGGATTGCTTAAAAATTTTCAAAGGAGATTTATTTGTCCCACACTCCTATGGTGATACCTTATGGTCCCTACCTCAGTTGAGAATTCCTGAGGTGATATCTTTGGATTCCTCTCTCAGATGAGTGCCTTAGTCCAGTAGCTGGTTTGTTTTTTTTTCTGGCTGGCTGAAAGGCAAGCGGGTGCAGGAAGTAGAGTGTGGTGGTGAAGATCCTTGACCTTTCCCCCTGCAGCTGGAGACCGACCTTGTACTCATCCGGGACAGGCTGAGCTCAGGTAAAGAGTAAAAAAAAAAAAAAAGGGGGTGGGTATTTTGGTAGGGATTCCTCTCCCCTTCGGTCTTTGTGCTCGGTGTGCCGATCTGACATTCGTTCTTGCTTCCGGGGGAGCTTAGGGGACGTCCCCCACGTGGGCAGCCTGGTGGGTTGAGCAGCCTTTTGGCCAGGCCCTGCTCTCAGGCTTCTTATTCACCGCGTAGTAGGCCAGCTGCGTGTGTGTGGGTTTTTTCCCCCCCCCTGCGCATAAGGCTGCCCTCTTCAGTCACGCTTGTGCACCCGGCTGTGCATCCAGTTTGGAAGCTTAGTTAGGCACATAAGGGCACCTATCTGGGTGTTCACACAGACGCGCTTATTTACACATGCCATCTGAGCGACCTGGTGGGAGCTCAGATGGCATGTGTAAGGCATAGTGTTGAGCGCCTAGTTTTTGCAGTGCAGCTGGGCACACCCTTTTTTCAGACACCTGTTAGAGCGTACTGACAGACTGATGGCACCTATAGCAAAGAAGCCTAAGCGCCTTATCCTTTGTGCTGTTTGTCATATTCGGGCATCTCAGCCTGGCGTTCCCTCTAACTTGTGTCAACACTGTTTGGAGGCTCAGGGAGAATTGCCTTCATCTGATTTTTACTAAGCCTGGTTCTTCCCAGCCTGATGCTGGAATAGAAAAATAGCTTCCAGAGGTGTCTCCTGATTTTGGAGCTCCCCTAACTGGGTTCATTTGTCAGCGGGAAAGGTTGTTCAGTGGGCACAGGACAAATGCTTCCTGGGTTTGAAATGAATACCTCTGACTTTCCTTGGGTAGAATTTTTTTTCAAGGACTGCAGTCTTTTCTTCAGGCAAAGTCCTCTGCCCCGGCCAATCTTAACAGATGATAATAGCAGGCAGCTGATTCCTCCATGCCTGGTGCTGTGGGTAAACTTCGGAGTATGTGTAGGAGTGCTGCGGGTCTCCCCAATTAAGCCGATCCTTACTCCCTGGAGGATGGGGAAATTACTCCAGGATTGGAGCTGTATAGAACTATGTTGCAGTTCTTTCATAAAGATGAGATACCGGGCTTTGATTTCGAGACATTAAAGATGCTGGGAGTACCGGGGGCTGAATCCATTCATGAGCCAAAAAAGATCCCATTTTGATTTCTTTGTGTAAGGTCTCATGTTTCTTCTCTATGGAGGCCATTCAAGAATTGATTGATCTTGACTGGGGTTCCCTGGAAGTTAATTTTAAAGGGGGACGAGCCCCTGGATCCAGCTGTGAGAGAGCAATTGTGCTTTCCAGAAGTATATACGCTTGTGTGGGTAGTTCCAAGCGGACGACTATTCCTGTAGGAGGGGGAGCGGATTTGGACGCACAGGATAGGAGAATTGAGGCCATTCTTAAGCAGACTTTTGAGGCAATGGCAATGAATTTGCAGATAGCTTCTTGTTGTTCCCTGGTGGCTTGTTCTTGTATACTTCTATCTCAGGAGTTGATGAATCTGGTGTTAATTCCAGGGCAGTGATAGAACCAGCAGCTGCCTTTTTGGCAGATGCGGGCTGTGATTTGGTCCGCACTTCAGCCAGAGGGGTGGCTTCGGTAACAGCGGCCAGCCATCAGTTATGTCTGAGAAATTGGTTGGCTGATTCAACCTCTAAGTCTAATCTTATGGCATTTCCCTTTAAAGGCTTGCTCTTGTTTGGGAGTGAGCTGGAGAAAATGGCAAATAAGTGAGATGAGTCGCAGATTCCTTAGTTGTGAGAGGATAAGAAAGAGGCCTCACTACTTAAGCATGAGAGGTCATACTAGGGGATTCAAAAGTTTTCTACCCTAGAGAGGAGTGGCCTTTCAGAGTGCTTGACCATTGGATAGGTCTCAGTCCTTTCGTCCCAGGCAGCCCAGATGGGGGTGTAGGCTCAGTTAGTGGAGGCCCCCAAGTCTCCCAATGAAGGTGTGCTGAGCCACCCCTGGGAACAGGAGATAGGTGGTCGTCTCTTTAAATCAGAGGTGGGTTGAGATCACATCAGACCAGTGGGTTCTGGAGGTGAATAGAGATGGCTATGTTCTGGAGTTTTGCAGTGTTTCTCGGGACATTTTCTAGGTGTCTCCCTGCAACTCTGCACAGAGGAGATGGGCAATGGAGTTTGTTGTCGGTACCCACATCTCAAGAAAATACGGGTCAATATTCCAGTTATTTCATTGTGCCCAAGAAGGAGGGCTCCTTTTGCCCTATTCTAGATCTGAAGGGGGGTCAGCTGTCATTTGCGCGTGACTCGTTTTTGCATGGAAATCTTGCATTCAGTGATGGCAGTACAGTCAGGGGTGTTTCTATGTCCAAGGCATACCTGTATATTCCCATTCGGTTAGAGCATCAACAATTTCTGTCTTTCGCAGTTTTGGGGTGTCATTAACAGTTTTTAGCACTGCCTTTTGGCTTTGACACCACACCCAGAACTTTTTCCAAGGTTCTGGTGGTGGCGGTGGCAGAGTTGAGAGAGGATGGGATTCTGGTACACCCGTACTTAGACGACCGGCTAATTCAGGCCAAGAGTCTGGAAGGAGCCTTTGGGTCTTGTGCAAGGTGATCTCCTTGTTGGAGGAGCTAGGTTGGGTGGTGAATCTGGCCAAGAGCAAACTTCAGCCATCATAGTTACTAGAGTATCTCTGTATTTGGTTCGATACAAAGCAAGGAAGGGTATTCATGTTGGAGGGCCATATTCAGAAGCTGATGGTGCAGGTGCATCTATTGACGAACACAAAATGTTTGACAGTGTGGTCTCATTTACAGGTACTTGGGTTGCTGGTGGTGACCCTGGTGGTGGTACTGTAGGCAAGGGTGCATATGTGTCCTCTTTAGTGCACTCTGCTTTCTCGTTGGAACACACAGTCTCGGGACTATTCGATTCGACTTCACTTACCAGTGGAGGTCTGCATACACCTGCAGTGGTGGTTACAAGTGGATCATTAGGAATTGACAGTGCTGGAGTGCAGAAGAGTCTCTGGAGCATCAATTGGCTGGAAGCCCGCACCGTCCAATTGGCATGCTTGCGATTTAACGACCCTTTGCAGGGTCAAGCGGTCCAGATAATGTTGGATAATGCAACAACAGTGGCTTACATCAGTTGGCAGGGAGGAACCAAGAGCCAACAAGTGTTTCAGGAAATAGCCGAACTTTATGGATTGGGAGGAAGTGCATCTTCAGGAAATCTCAGCCTTGCACATTGCAGGAAAAGACAATGTAAGAGCAGACTTTCTCAGAAGACAGTCTGGATCCAGGAGAATGGGACTTGTTAAACGAAGCGTTTCAGCTTGTAGTGGATTGCTGGGGCCTTCTGTTTCTGGACCTGCTGGCAATTTCTCAAAATGCAAAGGTTCCTCGCTTCCTCAGTCGTGGAGAGATCTAAGTCCTTGGGCTTCAATGCCCTTGTGCAAGAGTGGCCGGAGGGCAAGCTATGTATGCCTTTCTGTCATGGCCCATGTTGGGCAGAATGATTCGGAAGATCGAGAGTCACATGGGATGGTGCTTCTGGTGGCACTGGATTGGCCCAGAAGACTGTAGTATACAGACTTGCGAAGGCTCCTGGTGGACTCTCCCCTCCGGTTCCCGTCTCATATGGCAGGGGCCTATTCTTCACGAAGCTCCAACTCTGTTTTGTCTTACGATATGGCCCTTGAGAGGGCTCTGTTGCTGAAGCTTGGATATTCTTCTGCAGTGATTGCCACATTGCTCACGGTGAGAAAATTCTCCACTTCCTTAGCCTATGTGTGGGTTTGGCGAGTGTTTGAGGCTTGATGTATACATCGAGGAGATCCTCCTCGTTCGGTTAAGATTCCATTCATAATGGAAGTTTTGCAGGATGGATTGAACAAAAGGTTAGCCCTTAATTCTTGCCTGTTTTCGAGGTTAGGTGAATTGTCTGCTCATCCAGACATAGCCTGTTTCTTAAAAGGAGTGAAGCATCTTCATCCTCCCTTGCAGTTATCAGTGCCTTTGTGGAGTCTAATCTAGTTTTGGATTTTTTGGTGGGCCTCACTTTTCGACTGATGCATAGCCTTTCCTTAAGGTTACTGACCTTGAATATGGTGTTTCTTGTGGCAGTTTGTTCTGCGCGTAGAGTATCGGAACTGCAGACCTTGTCTTGCCTGGAGCTGTTTTTACATGCGACTCTGGGGGCGATACAACTGTGTACTTTTTCCTTTTTTGCCAAAAGTGGTTTCGGATTTTCACTTTAAATCAGTCTGTTTCCCTGCTGTCTCTGGATAGGGAAAGAGATGCTGCAGAATATCACCTGTTATGGCCCTTGGATATCAAGAGCCATATCTTGAGGTTTCTAAACCTCTCAGGAAGAAGGATTGCCTGTTTGTTCTCCATAGGGGGAGTAAACAGGGCGTGCTGGTGTGTCAGGCTATGATAGCCCGATGGATTAAGGAAGAAGTCACAGGCGCGTATGTGGATGCTGAGCAGCCATTGCCTATTTGGGAGGTTAGAATGTCTTCCACCAACTTTTGCCGAGCTGTAACATGGTCCGCCTTACTTTTTCCAGGCATTACCGCCTAGATGTGTGCAGGCCCAGGAGGTGCGGTGTTGATTGGATTGCGGAGAGCCTCCTGCCCTGCTTGAAAGTAGCTTTGTTACATCCCACAGATTTTGGACCCACCTGTACGTATGCTAAGAGAGGAGAAATTACTACTTACTGGATAATTTCCTTTTCTTTAATAAGGACATATAGACCCACCTTCCCGCCCTTGGCTGCTGGATGGCTGTGCTATTGTCGTCCTCCGTGGCTGGATGTTCCAGAGATTACTCTTAAGTGTTACTCCGTTCCCTAGACTAGTGTTACACTCTGTCTGAGCTCAGTGTTTTCTGTTGGCTGACTGCTGGAATGGCTATCTTTTTTTTTAATAATCCAGGTTTGGTTAGTTCGTCCAAAATTGGCTTTTGCAGAGAATACTGGTGGGCTGATGTCAGTGCAGGGATATATATATGTACATCATGATATCAGCTCTGCTCCATCTGCTAGTAGAGGTGCATAATCCACTGGTTTTGGATCCAGCTGTCCTTATTAAAGAAAAGGAAATTAATCAGGTAAGTAGTAATTTCTCCTAGGACAAGCAGAATGGTAGTCCTCATACATGGATGACATAATCAGATGGAGCCTGGCACGAAAAACTTATACTAAAGTTTCTGGAACTTTGATTGTGCGTACTGAGCATGCCCTATACCATGCATCCACACAGGGTCCCTCTTCAGTCTGTTCCCCCCCCCCCCCCCCCGAGCTTTCGCCTAATAGTTTGTGAGGTTGTAGTTTTTCTTCAAGAAATTTCCTTTGGAAACTTTTTCCCACTGTCTCTCTTTGGGTTTTCTTGTGATTTTTATTGAACGTGGGTCCCCTTAGTCTCCTCAGTCAGAGCTTTCGGTGGTTCAGAAAGTTTACTTTTGCTTCTGTTCTCCACCCCCCCCACCACCACCATGGCGGTGGTGCCCACCTGCGTCAACTACCTGCCGTTAGTGTCTCATTTTTTTTTTCCTGTTCTTTTCATTTGTCATGGCCTCGTTCGGTTTCCATTGATGCCTCCAGTGTCCGAGGACCTTATCCATTGCGGACCCTCATGAGGGTGTGTCCTCTGCTTGGGGGCATCACATGACATCCGGGGTTGCTGCATGTGTGCCCAGATGACCCCAAAGGGATGTTGCACTCAACTCGATAAGATGGAAAAACTCTTCTGTTCAAGGAAGTCTGAGCCACCGACTTTGGCATTGGCAGCATCTGCACCAATGGACACTGAGCCATTGACATCAGCGGGGCCATCTGTACTGTCGATGCCGTTTGGCGGATGGGGGCAGCAGGGCCTGGCCCCTGTCGATCTGTTCCAGGTTAACGACGCTGAGTTCAATGACCTTGACACTAGGGAAAGACCAGGCCGCGCACCAACAGAAGCGGAGGAAGCATGGGCACTGTTAGCCTTCGATGCACAGTGCCGTGCTCTGGAAGGTGCTGGCTCATGCCGTGACGCCCCTGCAGCAACTCTGTGGTAAAGAGTGCCCATCTTCCATTGATGCCAGGGGTCCGCAGTGGTCTCCACCAGTCCTAGTGTCAGTAGCCGATTCACCTCTGAAATCAGACTAAGATTTGGCCACCCCTCTTGCCTCCCAGTCTGTTTTGGCATCAGAAACTTTCGAGGAGGAGCTGGAGAGCAGAGTCCAGCTGGTGGTGGAGTGGCCGGTGCAGGGCATTGAATCGGCGGCACAGATGGTGTATGAACGCACTCTACGCACTTTACTCAAACTGCTCAACATGCTTATCGGTGTGTTACCAACTCAGTTGGTGTCTGTTCCCGGGAGGCCATCCATGCCCACTAGGGCATAGATGCTTCCCCCAACCGTTATGGTGCTCATTGCTGGTTCAGAGGAGGAGGAAGCTCCATTGAGGCCTGCAGCCCCTCCATCCAGCTTTACTGGGGCCGGCACCAATGCCATCCATGCTCTTACCTCGGGACGAAGGCAGAGCACCCAGGGCACCTTACTCTGTGGATTACAGTGAGGAAGAGGCTCTGTATGACCCCTGGGAGGATATTGCAGAATCTTCCTCAAAGGACTTGGAGGGTCTCCCTTGAGAACACTCTCCTCCAGATGAGCGAAGAAGGTCTCCTCCGAGGACTTGACCTTTGCAGGTTTTGAATGGGCGATGGCCTCAGCTATCCCTTTTCAGTTAATGACGGAGGAGAGTTCTCCACAGCCGGTCCTACCTTATGGAACTCCATTCCCCCAGATCTTAGAATGGAACCCAACATCTCAATCTTCAAGAAAAGACTCAAGACCTGGCTATTCACGCAGGCCTTTCCTAACTCCAACATTTCTTAACTCCCATCAATCAACACACTTCGCTTGCAATACCATTAAGAGCCACCTCTTACAATGTTATTATATGTAATTATCTGATCTGCATTTTCCTTCTTACTCCAAGTTCTAGATTTCCCTGTTACATGTAACTGCTTTTTCTGCACTATTGTTCAAGTTGTTAAGTTTATTTTAATTTGCACTCCTGTTTCTTGTGAACCAGCATGATGGGACAATCGTCTTGAATGTTGGTATATAAAAAACTTAAATAAAAAATAAATAAGATGCTGGAAATTCTCCAGTTTGTGGAGGCACCTAAAGATATGGTGGCAGTTCCAGGGCACGAGATCTTTAAGGAGTTGCTGATGAGGATCTGGGAACACCCCCTCACGGTATCCTGTCAGCAGGAAGGTAGATGGGGTTTACCTCGTCCAACAGGCTACTAGATTCGCGAAGCATCAGCTGTCACATCAATCAGTAGTGGCTGAATCTGCTTTCAAGAAGGCCAAGCGCTTTTGGACCCATACCTTGGCACCCCAGGCAAGGAATATAGAACGATGGACATCTTGGGAGGAAAATATTCCAAGGTTCCATGCTCATTGCTCGCATCGCCTCTTACCAGCTCTACATGAGCCAATTCTCACACAACCTCTGGAAGCAGTGCAAGAGGCAGCCGAGCGACTGCCTCAACAGCAGCAAGGCGCCTTCTTATCGTTGGTGCGTCAGGGTCTGGAGTGTGGAAAACACGAGGCTCATTCAACCTTCGATGTTTTTGAGATGGCAGCAGGAATTGGCATCCGCAAGATGGCATAGCTGCGTGCACAGAAGAGAATTTCTTCAGAGATAAGGTGAGGGACGTGGAGGCCCAGTTACGGTCTCGCCGTGAGACCCTCCAGCTGCTCTCCACCAGCATTTCAGATCCACCCTTCTTAGCCAGGAAGTCTTTCTACTGTCAGGAAGTACTATCCTCAGGCCCCTCACTACCATTCGCAGAGGGTGAGCTCCTGTGGCCGTCTCGGGCAACAGAGAGTTCCCAAACCCCAGCCAAATCCTGGGATGGGATTTTGACTGGATCATAGGAAGCATGAGTTGTGCCTTCACACCCCACGTGTGGTCTCTGGATCAGGGGGTAGTGAACCGGATCTTCCGCCCCTGGGGAAACCCCAGATGTGAACTTGTTCGCGTCCCCCTGCAACAGGAAGATGGCTCTGTTCTGCTCCCTGTATAGGTCAGATGGCAAACTAGCCTTAGATGCCTTTGCCCAACATTGGGGCCAGGGGTCTTCTGTATGCATATCCTTTGATTTCTCTAGTCACAAAGACTTTCTTGAAGCTTTGCAAGGACCAAGGGACTATGGTTCTCATAACCCCTCATTGCCCAAGACAGATCTGGTTTCTATTCCTTCAGGAATTCTCCATCTGGAGACCAATCAGTTTGGCGACTTCCCTAGATTTCATCGGACAAAATCAGGGCAGGCTGCCCTGACCCAACCTCCAGGCCCTAGGCCCTGTCACTCACAGCCTGGATGTTGAGAGGTTAATTCTGCAGCTGCTTGAATATTTTTTTTTTCCTTCCCTGAGGATGTCTCTGGTCCTGGAGGCTTCCAGAAAGCCTTCCACTAGAAAGACCCAAGGACTGAAGTGGAAGAGGTTTTCTGTGTGGTGTGAGCAGACGGCCCTAGATATGTTCACCTCCCCCTTCGCAAAAGCTGCTTGACTACCTCCTATGCCTATCGGAGATTGTCTCGAAGACCAACTCCATTAGAGTTCATCTCAGTGCAATTGGTGTAGATTGTGCGCCCATCTCTGTACAGCCGATAGTTGTATGCTTCATGCAGGGCCTGCTTCAATTGAAGCTTTCCCTAAGGCCTTCCACTGTGTCTTGGGACCTCAGCATGGTGCTAGCTCAGCTAATGAAAGCTCCTTTTGAGCTGTTGCGCTCCTGTGACCTGAAGTACCTAACCTGGAAGGTTATGCTTTTGGTGGCGGTCATTTCAGTGTGCAGGGTCAGCAAGCTCTAGGCATTAGTGACTTAAAATTTGGTATAAAAGATGGATATCATGATAGTGTGGCCTTGTATATGCGCCCTAAGGTGGTGATGGAGTTCCATTTTAACCAGTCAATCGTCCTGCCAACATTCTTTCTTTCCAAGGCGAATGAGCACTGCACAGTTTGGATTGCAAGAGAGGCTTAGCCTTCTATTTGAAGCGGACAGAAGCCCATAGACAGTACACCCAACTTTTTTATTTCTTTTGACAGGAATAGGTTGGGAGTTGCCGTTGCCAAGCAGATACTATCCAATTGGCTAGCAGACTGCATCTTCTTCTGTTATGCCCAGGCAGGACTGCATCTTGGGGGTTATGTCAAGGCTCATTCTGTCAGCCATGGCAACATCAGTGGCCCACTTGCAGTTCCTGTGGAGGAGATCTGCAGGGCTGTGATGTGGAGTTCTCCCCACACATTCGCATCTCACTACTTTCTGGTTCAGCCAGTCTGTCCTTTGGAATCTCTTTGAGGTGTAGAGCCCATTGTTTGGATTTAGGCTGTCTCCCCCTCTGTTACCAACAGCAATTTATTTATTTATTTAAATTCTTTTGATATGCCGATGCTCAAGACCAAGTCTTATCGTACCGGTTTACAATGAACTTGGGGTAAACCAATTAACACTGAAAGCGAAAAGTTACATTATAACGGGGAAAGTCAAACAGGGCTGTTAGAAAAAAAGGATAGATTAACGATTTCTAACTGAAGAGCCGTGCCAGTAAGCACGGAGTAGTTGTTTACATGGTAAAAATAAAATACAATTTACACTTTATAATTTACACATGGTGAAATTATATACAATTTACAGAGAGGGGTTGATTGGACAAGTTATATAAGAGCGTAGTTGGCAGAAAACAGTTCCTTTGTGAGGTGGCAAGAGGACGCAACGGTGGGGTGTTGGTCCATGTAAGTTACCATAGTTATTTATTCAGGGAAATGCTTGGGCGAACAGCCATATTTTTAATTTTTTTCTGAATGTGATATGGCAATGTTCCTTGCGGAGATCAGGCGGGAGAGAATTCCAGTGATGCGGACCAGCAGTTGATAGCGCACGTTTTTCAATGGCGTTATGTATAGCGGTTTTGTTCGGGGGAACCTGGAGGGAGTCTCTGTATGCAGATCTGGTAGGTCTTGCTGAGGAGTGTGGTTTGAGGGGGTATGGAGAGTTGGAGAGAGGATTGCTGATATATGGTTTTGTGAATGATGGTCAGTGTCTTGAAGAGAATTCTGTAGCGGATGGGTAACCAGTGAAGTATTTTTAGAATCAGTGTGATGTGGTCCATACGGCGAGAGTTTGTGAGGATCCTGGCTGCAGCGTTTTGCAGCATCTGAAGAGGTTTGGTGGAAGAAGCCGGGAGACCAAGTAGAAGTGCGTTACAATACTCAATCTTTGAAAATAGAATGGCTTGAAGTACGGAGCGGTACTC
Source organism: Rhinatrema bivittatum (assembly GCF_901001135.1). NCBI lineage: Eukaryota > Metazoa > Chordata > Amphibia > Gymnophiona > Rhinatrematidae > Rhinatrema > Rhinatrema bivittatum. The sequence continues at coordinate 80,445,582 of NC_042624.1, forward strand.
ATGGAAGTGAAGGAGTGGTCTTAACTGTTTTAGGACCTGAAGTTTGTAGAAGCCTTCTTTAGTGGTGGTGGTGGTAAATTTTTTTAAGGTTCATTCTGGAGTCTAGGATGGCTCCTAGGTCTCTCACTTGATTTACTAAAGGTGTATTTGTAGAGTTGGCTAGAGGGTTATTATCATTGAGGGAGATGACCAGCAGTTCAGTCTTGGACGTATTGAGAACAAGGCTGAGGCTTGTGAGAAGAAGATTGATAGAGTGTAGACAGCTATTCCAATGGTTTAGGGTGTCTGAGATGGGATCCTTGATGGGGATTAGGATCTGCACATTGTCCGCATAAATGAAATAGGTGAGGTTAAGGTTATTGAGTAGTTGGCATAGGGGGAGAAGATATATGTTGAATAGGGTCGGCGAGAGCGAGGAACCCTGGGGAACTCTTTGCATGGCGGCTATAGGGGGAGACTCTTTGATGATTTTCACTTTGTAATACCTGTGGCTTAGAAAGGATTTTAACCAGAGGAGTGCAGAACCTGATATGCCTATATCCATCAGACGGTTGATGAGGATTGTGTGGTTAACTGTGTCGAACGCTGCCGAGATGTCAAGCAGGGCAATATGGTGGTTGTGCCCATTGGCACCTGGTTGGTGCTTGTTGGTCCCCTTTTGTGTTGTGGAGCAGCCTGCAGCTACAGATTTACCCATGTGAGGACTACCATCCTGCTTGTCCTAGGAGAAAGCAGAGTTGCTTACCTGTAACGGATGGTCTCATAGGACAGCGGGATGTTGGTCCTCATGAAATCCCGTGGAGTTGGGTTTCTCCTATTTTTTTTATTTTAATTTTAATCTTAATTCTATGTTACAAGACTGAAGAGGGACCCATGTGGATGCGTGGTACAGGGTATGCTGGGCATATTCAGTATGCACAGTCAAAGTTCTAGCAACTTTGACATAAGTTTTCCGTGCGGGGCTTCATCCGATGATGTCACCCATGTGTGAGGACTAACATCCCGCTGTCCTAGGAGAACACATGTTACAGATAAGCAACTCTGCTTTCTCCGTACAGCTACACCTACTCCACCCCTGTTATTTACATTGTGTCAATGAGGGAGGAAGTGTGGAAAGTATGAGAGAGAGTGGAAGAGTGAATCTGTAGATGTCTATTGATAAACAGGGCTAAATTTAGCCATGACACATGAGTAACCACATCTGACTGTGCCAAATGGATCCATCCTTTTCTTCCTGCTAGATCAGTCCTTATACATGGGATTACTCCTCCTCAGTTGTTGGAGACAGGACACACCTCATTCCAAGCTATAAGGAGGGTGAGGCCCTGGGCAGTTGCCAGTAGTCTCTATCTCCTGCAGCTGTGGACAAGCGAAGACTGGTTGTACGAGCTCCTAGAGCCTAGGTTAGGCCTTGGCCTAATTGAGCTCTCTTGCTCATGGGGCAACAGGCTCTACTGGGCAAATCAGTTCCATCTCCCAGGAGAGCCTGATGGAGTATTTCCATGAGGTTGATCCCAGTGCCCCAGGGGTCTGTGGATCTCCCCATGTAGGGGGGATTATTTAGATAGCAAGCCTAGGTGAACTAGAGGGATGGCCTTTGTGAGCACACATCAAAGAGTTCCTAAAAACCTCTCTTTCTATTTTGCTTCCAGTTAATAAAGTTCTCAAAAAGAAAAATGTAGAGGAAGAAGCTTGGTTCAAGCACGGAAGGCAGAGTGAAAAGGGAGGGAAGTAAGTCAAAATACTGCATCATTTTGGTCATTCTCAGTGCATGAGCCAGAGAGTTCCACTGCCTCACCTTGAGCAGCCCAACGTCATGCTCAGAGGCTGGAGTTGTGTGAACTATAGCACAAAGCAGATCCCCTGTGTCGCAGGATCTTTCTGCCCCTTGAGCAATTGACTGGTTTTGGGCTTCTGGGATGAGAAGGCGGCGCTTCCTCTTAAGACTGATTGTGAAAGGAATAAGCTGGACACAGCCCTTAAACTCCCTTCCTCCCTGTGGTTAGCCTCGCCTTCAGAAGTGTTGGCTGGGTAAAGTTAAAGGTCAAAGGTTCCCATTATGGAGGGAGGGGGGGGGGGGTGAGGTAGCTCATCAGGATCCCCAGACGGGTCCAGTGGTAGTTTGGCAGGGAAGATTCTCCCCATAGTTCATGGTGCTTATGCACCAAGCCCAACAAAAACCAGGAGGGCTTTCCCTTGCCTGGGGCTCCAGGGTTGAGCCACCTTTTAAAGGGGCTGATCTTCAAATGATCAAGGAGTGGGGGGGCCCAGAGCCTCTTCTTCATATAGACGCTCGCACTGGAACTCATGTAGAAGTCTGAGTGGGGTGGGGTTGGAACTCTGATCTTCGTACTCCTGTAGTGTCCCAGGATGAAGGAGAGTGTTTCTCAGAAGGGAAGGAGTCACCAGTAATCTTGCTATTCCAGAAGGAGCAGCTCTCTGCCCTTATCACTAGCATATCAAATGCTCTAAGAATATCAGACTCCAGCCTGAAAGATCTGACAGAGGGAGACCCCATCCTTCAGGAAATAAGGAGATCTCCAAAGATGCCCTGAAATGTCACAGAATGGGACACCCTGCAAGAAGTGGGGGGTTTAAAGGGGTCAGAGTTCTGGGTAAATTATTTCTCATTTCCAGGGACAGGGGTTCAATCTAGAAACATGATGGCAGAAAGGGACCATATGGCACATCTAGTCTGCCCATCTGTTCAATTTATGTAGCCCTTGCAATTCCCATCACTCACTTAGAAATCCCCTGTAATTATCCCATTTATTCAGATAATATTTTTGTCTCCTCTACCTCCCACTGGGAGGCCATGCCATGCATCCACTACTCTCTCTGTAAAGAAATATTTCCTAAAGTTAATCCCGAGTCTACCTCTTTTTCACCTTCCATCTCATTACCTCTTGTTTTAGAGCTTCCTTTCTGGTGAAAGAGGCTAGCTTCCTGTGCATGGAAACCTTTGAGATATTTAAATGTCTCACAATATCACTTTTCCTCTAGGATATACATGTTTAGATCTTTAAGTCTATCCTCATGTGCTTTAGAATGAAGACCACCACCACCGATCATTTTAGTAGCCACCATACTGTTTAATATCCTTTTGAATGTGCTGTCTCCAGAATTGTACAGAGTATTCTAAATGAGATCTCACCAGGGACCTATATAAGGGCAATATCATTAAAATCATCCATTGTACCTGAAGACTGGAGGATAGCAAATGTAACCCCAATATTTAAAAAGGGCTCCAGGGGCGATCCGGGAAACTACAGGCCAGTTTGCCTGACTTCAGTGCCAGGAAAAATAGTGGAAAGTGTTCTAAACATCAAAATCACAGAACATATAGAAAGGCATGGTTTAATGGAACAAAGTAAGCATGGCTTTACCCAGGGCAAGTCTTGCCTCACAAATCTGCTTCACTTCTTTGAAGGAGTTAATAAACATGTGGATAAAGGTGAACTGGTAGATGTAGTATACTTGGATTTTCAGAAGGCGTTTGACAAAGTTCCCCATGAGAGGCTTCTAGGCAAAGTAAAAAGTCATGGGATAGGTGGCGATGTCCTTTCATGGATTGCAAACTGGCTAAAAGACAGGAAACAAGAGAGTAGGATTAAATGGACAATTTTCTCAGTGGAAGGGAGTGGACAGTGGAGTGCCTCAGGGATCTGTATTGGGACCCTTACTTTTCAATATATTTATAAATGATCTGGAAAGAAATAAGTGAGATAATCAAATTTGCAGATGACACAAAATTGTTCAGAGTAGTTAAATCACAAGCAGATTGTGATAAATTGCAGGAAGACCTTGTGAGACTGGAAAATTGGGCATCCAAATGGCAGATGAAATTTAACGTGGATAAGTGCAAGGTGATGCATATAGGGAAAAATAACCCATGCTATAATTACACAATGTTGGGTTCCATGCTAGGTGCTACAACCCAAGAAAGAGATCTAGGTGTCATAGTGGATAACACATTGAAATCGTCTGTTCAGTGTGCTGCGGCAGTCAAAAAAGCAAACAGAATGTTGGGAATTATTAGAAAGGGAATGGTGAATAAAACGGAAAATATCATAATGCCTCTGTATCGCTCCATGATGAGACCGCACCTTGAATACTGTGTGCAATTCTGGTCGCCGCATCTCAAAAAAGATATAATTGCGATGGAGAAGGTACAGAGAAGGGCTACCAAAATGATAAGGGGAATGGAACAGCTCCCCTATGAGGAAAGACTAAAGAGGTTAGGACTTTTCAGCTTGGAGAAGAGACGACTGAGGGGGGATATGATAGAGATGTTTAAAATCATGAGAGGTCTAGAACGGGTAGATGTGAATCGGTTATTTACTCTTTCGGATAATAGACTAGGGGGCACTCCATGAAGTTAGCATGGGGCACATTTAAAACTAATCGGAGAAAGTTCTTTTTTACTGAATGCACAATTAAACTCTGGAATTTGTTGCCAGAGGATGTGGTTAGTGCACTTAGTATAGCTGTGTTTAAAAAAGGATTGGATAAGTTCTTGGAGGAGAAGTCCATTACCTGCTATTAAGTTCACTTAGAGAATAGCCACTGCCGTTAGCAATGGTAACATGGAATAGACTTAGTATTTGGGGACTTGCCAGGTTCTTGTGACCTGGATTGGCCACTGTTGGAAACAGGATGCTGGGCTTGATGGACCCTTGGTCTGACCCAGTATGGCATTTTCTTATGTTCTTAATATTTGCTTCCCTTTTTCTGCTGACATTCCTCTCCCTATGCAGCTAAGTTTCTTTCTGTTTTTTTTGCCATCGCTTTATCCACCTGTTTTGTCACCTTAAGATCATCAGGTGTAATCATCCCCAGATCCTGTTTTGTGCTTAGAAGAATTCCATTTCTAATACTGTACTACTTTGGGTTTTACAGCTTTAATGCAGCATTCTGTATTTCTAGCATTAAATCTTAGCTACCAGTTTCTAGAACATTCCTCAAGCTTAGCTAGAGCTGTCATGTTTTCTACCCCTTCCTGGCTATCTATCTTGTTGTAGATTTTGGTGGTGTTGGCAACAAGACAAACCTTTCCTGACAATCCTTCTGCTAAAATGTTAAAAAGAACTGGTCCAACCATTGATCTTTGAGGCACACCATTAGTAACGTTCCCCCTCCTCAGAGTTAACACCATTTACTACCCACTTCTGACGCCTCCCACTCATCCAGTTTCTAACCCAGTTGGTCACTCTTAAGTTCTGTGCAAAACCATATCAAAAGCCTTACTGAAACACAAGTATACTATGTCTAGCGCGCTCTCTCTTTATCCAACTTTCTGGTTACCCAATCAAAGATATTGATCAGATTTGTGCAACAAGATTTAACTCTCTAATAAAACCATACTGCCTTGCATCATGTAATCTATTGTAGTCCAGAAACTTCTCTAGCTTCTGTTTTAGCAGGGATTCCATTAATTTGCTCACCACAGAGGTCAGACTAACCATCTTGTAGTTCCCAGTCTCCTCCTTACTTTTCCTTTTATGAATAGGAACCACATTTACCCCTCCAGTCTTCCAGAGTTACTCCTGATTGAACAAGAGAACTGGTAATTAGGCAGGGTACAAGTTGCTCTAAATAAAGAAGCATTGAAGGTCCTTAGACTACCTGGGGTAGATGTCTTAGTTTTGGTGATAATCTGCAATTAGTAATCCCAGCAGAGGGAGGAAAGGCTTTAAAAGAACCACAGGATAAAAAAAAAATAGTCCATGTTAAAACAAACCTTTTTCCACAAATGCCTTGGCAATACAGACTTCTATCTGTGGAGGTATGTAGCCCGAGCAGTTTTATACTGGATCCAGCATGGAGGAAGCATTTTCAAGAGTGGTAAGGAGGTGAAGAAGGCCAGAATGGGACTTGTTGGCAACAGGAATGAATGCCAAGGCAGAAAAACTCTTCAGCAGTAGTAATGCACATAAACTAATCCACACACAGTTACACCTGTATTTTGGAATACACTCAAACAGGAGCAACCCTATCTATGAAAAGGCAACACTACAAATATTAAATCAGGCCCTAAAAACCAATACACCTCTTATTAGGAAAACAGAATTAGTAAGCAGCTATAGATCCCCACACAGAAATAATTGTAAAACTATACTAATAAGCAGAATACATTTTTCAAAACAGCTATGAACAGAATAACATCCAACAATTAAAAACTCCTAAAAACTATTAATTCTTCAAACACCAATAAAATATTTCAAAAAAGCAGACACATCACATATTAAATAATAAAAATGGCAGTCAATCAAGAAAAATAAACTTAAAAAGCCACCTTTACTTGCCCCCTCCAGCAGCTCTCCTACTCCTTTTCCATGCAGGCCACAGCACACACCAGAAGCAGCAGTAGTGGCTAAGCTCTATACGCGTGGTCCTCTTCCTTAGGGCCCATGTCTTTCACATACACACCATACCAGTCATGCTCCCATGACCAGTTTCTGAATCTCACACACCAATCATCTCCTAAACAGTTTTTGACACACACACCAGTCACCTTCCTGAACAGTTTCTCTCATGCCATACACACACAGGCTTCCCACTCCCGTGTTCTATTTACATATACGGGCTTCTCTTTCTCATAATCACTTTCTCTGTCTCGCACACACACTCTCACTAGTCTCTCACTCCCATGCTTGTTCTCTCCACATGCACAGGCTTCTCATTCCCATAATCACTTTCTCTCTGTCACACACACACGCACCAGTCTCTCTCTCATTTCCATGCTCGCTCTCCACGTGCACAGGCTTCTCATTCCCTGAATCACATTCTTTCTCTCACACACACCGTCACCTTACCAACCAGTGTCTCTCTCATGCATGCACACACACACACACACAGGCTTCCCACTCCCATGCTTTCTCTCACACACTCCCCCACAACACCAAGCTTCTTACTCCCATGCTTTCTCACATACCCAGATTTCTCACTTCCATGCTTTTTCTCTCGCACACGCACGTACGTACGTCACCTCCCTTACCAATGTCTCAATCACACACACACACATTCTCTCACTTACACACAGGCTTGCTGGCTGCTTCTTTCTCTTTCTCTCACTCACTTCTTCTTCTCCCCCACCCCCCGAACACAAATGGTAGCTGCAGCAGCCTCCTCCTCCAGCCCCCGCAGGCCAAGAAAGAAGAATCCCATTGGCCATGGGAGGCTCATGCTGCTGTCTCCTTTCCCAATTACTGGCTGCTTCGATTGCTCGGGGGCCGATGCTGCTGCCGCCGCCGCCGCTGCTACTTTTACATGCGGCATGGCTCTTTCTCCTTCCCGCGCACCGCACTGTGTATAGCTTCCTGTTCCGGGTCACCGGGGTGGGGGGGCTAGCCGCAGGTGCCACAGCTTCTTCTAGCACTGCTGCCATTCCCACTCGGCTTGAATGTGCTGATAGCCTGGCGGCAACGGCAGCGGGAGAGACCGGGAGCATGTGACACACTGGTTGAGAAGCGCTGATCTAGGAGACACTCTAAATTCTGGATGTGTGGTAGGGTCTAGAAAGCTTTTTGAGAAGTGGTGCAAGGGAAGAGAAGTCTCACCAGAAACATCGAAAACAAGGGAAATCTTGCAGTTCCTGCAGGATAGCCTAGAGAAAAGGTGCAGGTGACAGCATTAGCCTGATTTAAGGGCCAAGTGCAAGGAAGCTCCCTAGGGGCTCACCCTGACATAGCATGTTGTTTGAGGGCAGTAAAACACAAGTAGCCTCTGAAGCGCCAGGTAATATCCACGTGGCACCTTAATGTGGTACTTGGCCTTTGAACCTCTTACAAGAGCAACTTTAAAGGCAGTCTTTCTAGTGGTGATATGCTCAGCCCAAAGGGTCTCAGAGATCTACACTTTGTCCTGTAGGGAGTCCTACCTGTCGATTCACAAGGGCAGGGTAGTTATTTGTCCTGTTCCATCCTTCTTAATGAAAGTGCTGTCAGAATTTCTCACACATCAGCAGATTGTTTTGCCAGCTCTGAGGAGGACAGAGGTGGGGAAGGCAGGGGGCATCCCTCACCCTCTAGACATCCAAAGGATGCTGCTACATTATTTAAAGGTCATCAATGGATTTAGGAGGTCAGATAGATTTTGTCCTGTTGGAAGGCCAGAGAAGGGGCCAAGCAGCTTCTAAGCCCTCAATTGCACGCTGGATTAGGGACGCAGTGGCCTTATGTGCCCACTCTACTAGAGCTCAAGTAACCTCGTGGGTGGAGATCAAGGCTACAACGTCTCAGGATATTTGTAGGGCAGCCTCATGGTCCTCCTGGGATACTTTAACAAACCATAACCTGCAGGTAGAAGATCTAAAGTTTGTTAGAAAAGTATTGTAGGGGGGCCTCTAAGGCCTCAGCCCACCTGAATTAGTTATTGCTTGGTATATCCCACAGGTGTGGACTGGTCTGCAGGATCAAAAGGAAGGTGAAATTTATACTTAATAGATAATTTCCTTTCGTCCCAGCAGACCAGTCCAAGTAACTTCACGAAAGAAATAAAATAGTGAACGAGGGGGTTTAAAAAAAAAAGGTGGGGGGGGGGGGATGTATTACATCAACCTAATAGGCTAGGGCAAGAGGCTACAGAGGAACCTCCTAGCTATCCCAGGATATATAAGACGAGTGATGTAAGCAAAAAAAAAAAGTAATTGGAAAAAGTTTTCTGCCTCCACCTATTGGCAAGCAGGGGAATCCCACAGGTGTGGACTGGTCTGCTAGAACTAAAGGAAAGGAAATTATCTGGTACATATAAATTTAACCTTATGTGCTCAGGGGCAGGCAGCTCCAGAAGCACTCTGTGCACAATCCAGAAGGGCACAAGAACTGTCATAGGCAGAGGTCTCTTCAGTTTCCCCAGAGGAAATCTGAAAAGTGGACACTAGGTCATCCTTCACCAGGTAATAAAAACTGGGTGTACCAAGGCAGACACTGCCTTTGAGGCAGGAGTGTTTAAAGTAGCCCTGTTTTCCTCCCTCCTGGCTTAGGTAAGGACTGGTTTAGCAGGAGGGAAAGGAAGGTAAAACCTGTTCCTACCTGATCATTTCCTTCCTTGAGTCCTGCTAGGCTTGTCCATGATCCACCTGGGAACACAAGATCAGCAGGTAAGTACATAGCTGTCAAGGCACGACTTCTTCTTTCTCTCACCTCTACTTCATCCAGGCGTTGGTCTTAAGGTTCCTAAATAAGTGTCAAAAATGTTGTTAGTGAGGGAACAATCCTGGAGGTTTGGTTTTTCTCCTATTCTGGCAGAAAGCTACTGGCAACTGCCTAGGACCACACCTCCCTTTATTGCCTGGTATAAGATCATAAAAGAAGTGTGTCGGCAACAGCTGAGGGGAGGGGAAATCCTATGTGTAAGGGTTGGTCTGGCAGGACTCAAGGAAAGGAAATTATCAGGTAAGAACAAATTTCACTATCTTTGAGCTTAAACTTTATTGAGCATGTGCGGGAGGTCTCACATGCTGCCTCTGGAGTTATTTAATCAGTTTTGTCCAAGCTTCCGCACAGCCTGCCCTGTGGCTTCTTCCTGTGGATGGGTCTTTGATTCTCATTGTGGGATGTGGCCGGGGCCTGGTCCTGAGCTGGCTCCCCTCTTGTGTCTGTTCCAAAAGGAATGGCCCCTGGCCTGCGGGGCAAGGTGCTTTGTATGTGTTTTTGTATGGTCTAAAACGCTGAGATCCTCTGCCCTTAGGTGTTCATGGAGAGGGATGTTGGCTTCTTTTGTTCCTGTCCTCCGGTAGCTGAGACACATGGGACTCGCCCCATTTGTCAGCTAACTTCTCCAGTTCGCCAAGCTTCTTACTCCCATGCTTTCTCACATACCCAGATTTCTCACTTCCATGCTTTTTCTCTCGCACACGCACACACACGCACGTACGTACGTCTCCTCCCTTACCAATGTCTCACACTCTCACATACACATCAGTCATCTCCCTGAGCAGTCACTTTCATTGTCTCTCACATATACACACACATCAGCTCTCTGACCTGTTTCTCTCAATCACACACACACATTCTCTCACTTACACATAGGCTGGCTGTCTGTCTCTTTCTCTCACTCACTTCTTCTTCCCCCCCCCCCCCCCCCCCCCGAGCACAAATGGTAACTGCAGCAGCCTCCTCCTCCAGCCCCCACAGGCCAAGAAAGAAGAATCCCATTGGCCACGGGAGGCTCATACTGCTGTCTCCTTTCTGAATTACTGGCTGCTTCGATTGCTCGGGGGCCGATGCTGCTGCCGCCGCCGCTGCTACTTTTACATGCGGCACGGCTCTTTCTCCTTCCCACGCACCGCACTGTGTATAGCTTCCTGTTCCGGGTCACCGGGGGGGGGGGGGGGCAGGCGCAGGTAGAAGAAAAGGCTAGCCGCAGGTGCCACAGCTTCTTCTAGCACCGGAACTTTTTTGGGGACAATAAAATAGATGGAATAGTGTCCAGTATTTTGTTGGGTGTGTGGGCACTGGTGTTATTGCCTTTGGGGCGAGTAATTTTGTCAGTGTGGTTCCCCCCGCTGTCTTCTTGGAGAGGAAGTGGCACGGTGATTCCACAAATTTATCTGGAGGGGTGCTGTGGAAGTCCAGATAGTATCCCTCTCGAATGATGTTAGGACCCAGTTGTCCAATGTTATTTCGACCCAGCTTCCCACCCAGTTCGGGATTAGCTTTTGTACATCCCATTGGTCCTGAGTCCATCTGCTACACGCTAGGAAATGGAGAAATTACTTACCTGATAATTTTGTTTTCCTTAGTGTAGACAGATGGACTCGGCATCCCGCCCACGGCTGCCCCAAAATCCGGAAACCTCGGGTGATAATCCCCGAGAGCAAGACAAGCACGGGTAAGCCAGACTTTACCCCTAGTTAAGACACCCATAATTGCCGGGTGTCAGCGTTTCTTGGTTGAGTGCACTGGCGGTCTCCAGCTAGAAATCATGTTAACCAAGTTATTCAAACAGACATATATCCACAATTGCTTTTCGAGAAGAATACTGAAGAGCAGAGCTTCCTGCACGAGTATATGTAGTACTGATGTCAGATTGAAATCTGACTCAGTCTCCAACTGCTATCAGGAGTACACTATACCCATTGGTCCTGAGTCCATCTGTCTATACTAAGGAAAACAAAATTATCTGGTAAGTAATTTCTCCAATATATTAGGGATTCATCTCATTTAATTCAGGTACTTGATGCTCTTCTGGTTATTAGTGATCCTATTCTACTGATATCAATGGATATTGAGTCATTATACTCCTCTATCCCACAGGAAGCCACCATTGGTTTGATTGAACAAATCCTGGAGAATAGAATTAGAAAGAGGGTTCCTACTCATTTTCTTGTACAACTGGTATCCATAGCTCTTACAAATAATTATTTTTTGTTTAAAGACAAGTTTTTTTTCAGCAAATTCATGGCACCGCTATGGGTGCCATGATGGCTCCAGATCTGGCATGCTTATATGTGACTTCTTTTGAGGAACAATATGTGTATACTTCTCTACTGTATAAATTTGTGAGATTGTGGTGTTGCTATATTGATGGCAGTTTCTCGTGAGAGTGTTTAAGTTCACATCACTGATTTAATTGATGAAAAAATATAAAGTTCACTTATGAAGTGCATACTCATCATATCTCCTTTTTAGATATAAGAATATGCAATGAAAATGGGGTGCTTACTACTGAACTTCATAGAAAAAGTACAGATAGGAACAGTCTTTTAAATTTCTCTAGCTCTCACCCTAAACATATTAGGGAAAATATTCCCCTCAGCCAGTTTTTTCGTGTGAGAAGAATTTGTTCTGACATTGGAGCTTTCAAAAAGCATGCTAGTGATCTTAAGGAAAGGTTTCATGTAAGAGGATATCCTGATCGTATAGTGCATCAGGCATATGAGAGCGCACGTTTTATCAATCGGGATCTTCTTTTGACTTCACGGAGGTCTTGTGAGTTCCCTTCACTAGTCTGTGTATTGCCTTTTTCGAATCAAGTGGGTGACTTGATACAAATCATGAAGCAACATTGGCACTTGGTGCAAGGTTTTCCTTTCAGAGATCAAAGAACTTAAGAGATATGTTAATACATTCAGACACAGTCCCTTGGAATATAAATAACACAGTAGTGGGACATCATCCCTGCTTAGTGTACAGTGTGTAAGTTGTCGCTAACAGTGGAGCATTTTATTCATCCAATATTGGGACAAAAATTTTTTTTTGAGATCACACACTACATGTCAGTCTATGCTAGTGGTCTATATTGTTTGTTGCCCATGCAATTTGTTTTATGTGGGAAAAACTTCAAGGAAAATTAAACACGCATTGTGGAACATTGCAGCCGGATTAGAAATAACTTGGAGAATGCACCATTAGTTTGAGTATTGGCGACGACATCAGCATTTGGTGGAAGATCTATGATTTTTTTTGTAATTCAACAATAGAAAAGGTGGAGATATAAAGTTTTACTACGGGCTGAGCAACGGTAGATATTTTCCTTGCAAACTCTGGCACCAGTATGATTAAATGAAAAGGGTGATTGGGTGGCGTGTTCTTGAGGCAGTAGATCTGTCTTTTCCCCTTTAAAATCTTGGGAATTGGTGCAGCTGATATGAACAGCTGAGGGAGGTAAAGTTTTTCGGGCTGTTAGCAGCTGATTGATTTTTTTTTCTCTCCCTTTAAAACCTTTGTGGGGACTTGTGCCACCGATATGTATAACTGAGAGGTGTGTAATACATGTAGAAGGTGGAGTATTCCTATATGCTGGTGGCGAGTTTTTTAGTTTGCTTGAGTAATTGGAAAGAGGTTGGCTGTGATGTTTGACCAAGTTTTTTGAGGTAGTGTTTTTTTTTTGTTTTTTTGTTTTTCTTTAGAGCCGTGGTTGGAGGAGTTAACTGATTTGACTGGTTTCGGTTCCTTAGCCTTTAAAGTTGGCTTGGGAACCTGTGTGGTTGTCTTGAATAGAACAGCTGAGAGGTGAAATGAAATAGATGTATAAAAGATGGGAGATGCTTTTATACGGTGGTTCTTTGGCATGGTTGGAGTTTGTTTTTTTTCTTCTTTCAACGATTGGTGCATGAATAATAACTTTGTGGGTTTAATTGTTTCTAGATTTGGTAGAAGTATAAATTGAAGAACTGCGGTTACTCCGTGTACATACCTGAAATTTTGAAATCAGGGGTTGAGGTCAGTATATATGTATATTTTTTCATGTGTATACATGTGTTAAAATTTCTCTCTTGAAAATTAAATTGAAAAATTTACCGAAATGTGATTTATATTTTGTAGAAGGAACACACATGTTGCTATTACTGATGATGAAGAAATGTGAAAACGTTCGATATAAACATTCGGGAACATCAATTTTGTGGAATTATGCTCCCCAGAAGAAGCTTTTTGAGCGAAACATGTTAAGTGTGGTTACTCTGTGAAAAAAGGGAGGATTAGAAGAGAAGAATCTCAAATAATATTGAAGAGAATTTTGATTCAAAGAATGTAAAAAATTTTTTTTAATATGTATAGATGGTGTATGAATGGTGGTTTTATATGTATTGTATGTTAAAAAAATATTGTTCGTGAATCATTTGTGTGTTCTTGATAAAAGGAAACATTTTTTGACAATATATTCATGTTTTGTATTTGAATAAAGATTTTTGGAATATTTAAAAAAATCTTTCAAATCTTATATGTCACTAAAGTATATTAGATTGTAATTAGTGTGATTATATTTAAAAATTGCCACTTTATAGTTATCTAAAGGTAAATATCAGCATGAGTCGGAACATCTGTGCCATTCTTCCCAGAGCGGGATGTCCTCTATCTCCTGATTACGCTGAGCTGCTTTGGGGTTCTTCTTGTCTACTGCTCCATGGTTAAGGCTCCCTCCCCTGCCCCATCTTCAGGTTAGGCATTGAGCAAGGCACAGAAGTGCTGGGCACCAGAGGATGTGCAGAAGTTGTTGTCTAGGTAGGGCTCGTCTCCGGTGTGTGCTCCATCAGAGCTGAAGAGGCTGAAGCTGCCATACAGCCAGGGTCTTGTGACAGTGACCTTGTCTGTACCAAGAAAAGATTAGGCGTTGTCTGTCATTTATGATGTAAAAAGTCCTCATGGTGCTGACCCGCCTGTTCTATCTGAATCCTAGTCTTTCCAGGGTGCCATTGATGGTACTGGCACAGAGACACAAGGTAGCGGCGCTGACTTCATCTTCATATATGAAGAAGGCTGCGGTGCTGATGAAGAAGGTGCCAGAACAGGACCCCCTCAGCGTGAGAGGCTCTGGAGATCTTGGTGCAGAATTCACTCCAGCTTATGTAGAGTGCTTTGGACTGTAAGAGATCTTTGGTGTACTGTTTGAGAAGGACTGTCATCATCCGGCTTCTCAACTGTTTATATCTGTGATCTCTATGAACTGGAAATGGCAGTAGCTAAGAGAAATTTGTCAAATTGGCTAGTAGATTGTATTGTGCATTGTTGTGCAGTAGCTGGTTTACAGTTTACAGAACCTGTGATGGCTCATCCAATTGAAGAGCTATGGCGACTTCAGTGGCTCACCTCAGGGCAACTTCAGTTGAAGCTATCTGCAAAGCTGTGACTTGGTAATCTGTTCACGCTTGCACCAAATTCTTTGGTATTGAGGGAGATGGCCGCAGAGTGATCCCTCACACTCCTTTGGCACCAAACTATGGCATCTGCGCAGAGCTCAAACCCTCACCTGTGATGGATCCAAGAGCTGGTGCCTACAAAGGGGTTGGTTGCGGGGGGTGGGGGGGAGCCTTCTCAACTGACTTGCAGAACGAAGGGGAAGCTGATTTCCAGAGCAATTTCTGGTGGCTCTTGTGGTGCCAGGAATCACTTCGGGAGGTAGAGTGACCATACTACCCACCCTCATGTTGCAGTTTCAGGGCCTTATCCAACATTGACTATTGCAGCCCCTCCATCTTCCAAGGCAAGGTCTGAAGAGCTCACAGAGACATCCTGCCTCAACTTGGGCAATTTGTGGTATCATGGTCCAAACCTAGGCAGCAGTAGCGAATAAGGTGGATTTCTGCAGTGGTGCCCATGCTTGCAGGACTTTTTTAGATTTTTGGTACAATTGAAAAGTTCTGTTGAGGGGCTGTTGAGGCAATAGTGAAAAAAGAATTTACAAACTTGCAGATCTGAGGAAAAAGGTGAAACAGAAAAAATTGAGAGAGACTGGGAATCCATCTGGGTGGTAGCTTGGATGAAAAAAGATTTGGGGACTCATGAAACAGTGACCATGTGCAGGAACTCTTGCTCATTCTCAAAGATTTCAGAGCTCTGAGAACTGGGTCAGTCAGCTCTGTCGGAGGATTGCACCCACTGGTTATGGCTGATTTATCCTGATTTGTCGGAGAATCTTGCATTATCTGTGGAGTAAGAATCCTTTAAAGACTTCACCTAATCTGTGTGGATTAATCCTCCCATTAATTTGCTTACTCTTTTTTAGCTAATCTTATTCTAGTTAGTGTGGACTGTAAAAGCAAGTAAGGAGGTAATTTTCAAAAAGATTTGCATGCATAAAACTGGGTTTTATGTGCATAAATGGGCTTTTAAAAATTGCTGTGAATATGCTACTTTTACACTCTTAAACCCTTTTGAAAATTGTTTTCTAAATCTGTGCTTGTGTAAGTAGAGGGTTTCTATTAAGCTTCTCCACAGCCTCTTTACTTTACTTTACTTTTTTTTTTTTTTTAATCTGTTTTATTCTTGGAAATGAAATCGACAGTTCAAGTTTGGAAGCAAGCTTGCTACTAAAGGCATGATAAAACTCCAACATAATCATCCAGTCCCGGTGATTTACAAGGTTAAGAGATTTAAGAGAATTTGATTTTACTGTCTTTCATTCTGAGTAAATTGGGGTTGCTCCAATATATAAAGAAATCTACTAAATATGTTCAGTATTACCTGTAGTTTGTGATGCAAATAGACTGAAATAGTACTCCATAGCTTGTTGGGTAACTTCATTAACCTTCTAAATGAACTTTTGTGATTGTACACCTTGAATTTCCTTCCTGGTCCCTGTTTTCAAATATTGTACTGATCAGAGAATAATTAAAATCACTTAATATCACAAAGCTTTCTGTAAGTAAACTTTGTTCACTTAGTAATACAAGATGTATTTTTATTTCAGCTTTTTGAAGTTGCAGCAATAAAGTTTATTATTCTGTTAATGTATTGGCACTCTGATTTCATTTTTCTTTCTAAATAGTGCAGTTCCTGCTTCCTGAACGAAAGTTTGCTTTGAAAGCAATTATTGAAAAAAGTGGGAGAAACATCACAAGAATCAATAAACAAAAAATATTCCACAATTATCTTTATCTACCAAACCCAGATCCTCCAGAAACCTACGTGAAGTGCAAACCAGCATGGGAAGACTTTTTTTTTTTTTTTATATCCTCCCAGTTCAAAGTGATTCCCACATGATCAAATATTAAAATACTATAGAAGAATTCTGCCTGAACTACTAAAGGCAAAAGCATTTTGAAAATTAGTCTATTCTAATGTATTTCTTAACTTCTGTCCCGAGCCTGGTTTGGGCACAGGGCCCACTGGGAGAATCCTGGCATGAGCAGGCCCCATGACTTCAGGTTTTTCAGTTATCAGCCCAGTCCAAGTACAAAAACACCACTCAGACACCAAAACATTTGTTCAGAAATAGTTACTTTATTGGTATTGATTTATAGGAAAAAAAAGCCAAAAGAAGCGATTCACCAATAACTAGTGCAGTAAAACAAAATACAAAAGCATAGAAATCTCACTTTCAGCAGCAATCTGTGCACTCCCAGACAGGACAGAAACCCTCCCCCTCCTCTCTTGAGTCTTCTCAAATACTTGTTCTGAAAGCATCTCAGCAACATCTCCAACTGGTGAGCTTGTAGCTGACTCTTTCAACTAGGAGCTCCTTGGGACTCTTTGTCAGTTGTGTAGTCTTTTCTCTTTCAACTCCCACCAAAGACAAAATCCCTCTTCAGTGAAGATGTCTCCAAATATTCTCCCAAATCAGATGGTGGAATTTGTTTCTTCTGTTTTGACTACTTCTTGTCAGGCTGATCATGGTTTGTATGTATCTTCTCTTCCTCCTAATTCCTGTGTAACCCTCTCACTCCTCCTCCCCCCCACTCCCCCCAACAGCCCTTTCACTCTTATCCTCTACTTCCCACCCTTGATATAGCCCTCTGTTGTCCTGAGCTCCAATCCTTCTTTGAGCCTCTAGGATAAATTCAGAAATGTAACTAATAAAAATAAAATCCAGGTCAAAGATGCCAATACCTCACTTAATGAGAAAATCTACTCTGTCCAACCAAGCAGTCAAATGGATTTGTTAAAAACCATGGTAATTGAAGAGGAAATATTTGCAGAATACTAGGAAAGCTCCTGTTGGGGCATATGTAGTCTCAAAAAATATTTTCTGGTGTTCAGAAATGCAGCCAGTGCCAGTAACACCCTTCCCTTTAGTATCCAGTGTTTGAGAAATCAATTTTAGGTTTAAGGATATTTCTTTGAACAAAATTAGTAACTATTTCAGGCAAAATGGTGCATTTCTTGACTCTCCCCACTTTGTTTTATCTATGGAGAGATGTGCAGTTCAAATAGTTGGGCATCGGCAGGGAATCTGAACTCATATTCAACATACCCTGACTTAGGTGAGGTTCATTCCTTGCAAGGTATGTGCAAAATCAACTCATTTGGATACATTACCCCCTGAGCTAAGCTTGTGAGCTATGTGCTAGGGAGAGGCGGCAGAAGAAGTGGGTTAGCAAAGCGCGAAGTCTACCAGGGGTTGGGGGGTGTTCTTGAGCCACATGGTATCCTCCATTCCATATAAAGTTTTTCAGGTATAATGGAACGCAGCCCAGGTGCCAAGACTATTTTTCCAGATAATGGTTATTCGGATGAAAGATGTTCTTCTATACTACACAACTTTAAGATTTTTCTTTTTTTGCTTCAGTAGTTTCCTCTTGCTTCCCTGGACTGTCCGCTCAGATGGAACCAGCCTCCATTGGGTTGAAAATTCCCACATGCCAGGTTGCTCAGGTGCCTATTGCTGGCCCAGAAAAGTCCACCGCCACCCTTGGGTCTCGGCTTGAGTGAAGCCATTGCTGTCATATGAGGCCCAGGGAGAGAGACTACTGCTGCTGCCGACCCAGGGGAAAAGATGGTGAGGCAGAAGAGAGAAATGGCCGAGGCCAGAAAGGGAGGATGTGGAGAGCAGGGAGAATATAAGCAAAAAGAAACAAAAATGAAGAAAGCAAAATGACACAGGAAGAAGAAAATAAGGAAAGGAAGTAAAACTAGTGGGATGAAAAAAGAATAAAGAAACAAAAGAAAGTGGGATGGGAAAGGGGGTGGCTTTTCCTAGCTCCTTAATTTTGGCTGGTGCCCAAGTAGTATAAGCCAAATAGGGTGTGTATTCTGCAACTGTCCCCTGATCAAATATCCCATGCATACTGGAGAAAGCAGCTCCATTGCTGATGGAAATGAACATATGTAATATTTAACATGTACAATGATTGCCTCAGCTTATCCCTTCTTTTATAATTGAACTAAATTGTCACAATAACAGTCCTTTTTAATATTTATAATTTCATTAGTATGCTGTAGGAGTCCAGGAAATTTTTGATTATTCTGTAAACTTATCCTTGAACAGGCATTTGGTCCCACAAGTTGAATTCCCAAGACCTGTAAGAAGAATTAGTTATCCAACATTTTCTTCCCTACATCCTACATTCCCTACAAAAGGCCTTACTTCCTCCCAAAAATTCTAAAACAGTAGAGCTATGCAGGGCGAACATTTTTCCTTTTTTTTTTTTTTTTTTAATTTCTCATTTATTTCAGTTTTGATTCATCTGAGTGTGCACTAAAACAAAACTGATTAACAAAAATCCACGTACCTAAAAAAGTGATCTGACACTGAAACTAAATACTTATTAAATCTAATTACCTCCCCTTTTCTCTTCCCCTCAATTTCTAGTGTCACCAACTCATTTGACATTTCTGTATTCCTTCCCTCCCCTTTAAATATTCTTCTATTTAATCCCATTCACTCCTTTTAACTAGCATGCTACATGTCACACTCTTTTCCATGCCCATGTTTTGCATTAATTTTGCATCTTTTCTCCAAAATATATAATCCATTTTTGCAAACTTCTTATCAGGACTGTTGCCCCTTTTATATCCCAGGGTTTTGGCTAGGCAAGCATCTAACGTATAACATTCAAAAATTTTCATTTTGTACTTCCAAGAATCTCCTAGATTAAAAATTTGCAGCCTGCTCCCCTCCCAATTCTGTACCCACTTTCTTTTAAGATTTGGGCATCCATTATTATTATTTTTTTTTACAACTCCTGTATTGCAGATTATCAGTATACTGTCCCTGCTACATTGTGTTATGTTACATTTATAGATGTTTTTTGTTGAACAAAGTTCAACCCAAAGCAGTTACAGTAGTAAATAAAATACAGTACATAATAGATTAAAAACAAACAATGCTATAAGTATCCTGAGAGCATATGCAACACTAAAACCAGGAACCTTTCTCTCATCTGGGAGAGGCAAATAGGGAAAAAAAAATTTCTCCCAATTAGGTCTCAATGGAGGCAGAATCTTTACCCACCCCATTGTTGTGGGCCATCTCTTCAGGATGGCCCATGGCAACATCAATAGAAGGGACTGGTTCTTGGTGCTATCTGCATCCTGATGTTTATGGAGAACCCTGTTTATAGATAAGCAAACTTTTTTTTTTTTTTGTCACCAAGCAGGGCTGAATTAGCCATAACATTTTGAGGAGTTCCAAGCTGAGGTTTAGAAAGTGGAGCAATTCTGCAAAGAAGCAATCCAGCCCCCACCAATGGATTGTAAACTATTGGGTGAACAGGCTGCACAAATCTGCTTGTCCAGAACTGTCACCTCCTCACATGCTGAACAGACTATAGTGGGGTATGAGTGTGCTGTTTAGGTACCTTGAGATCATTGGATATGTTCACCCCCAGATCCTGCTCTTGTTTAGTGCACTGAAGAATTTCACCTCCTAGACTACCATTTTCTTGGGTTTTTGCCTCTTAAATGCATTATTCATTTTTTATCATTAAATCTTAGCTGCCAGACCTAGGCCATTGTTTGAGCTTTGCTAGGACCTTTCTCATGTTTTCCACATTTTGGCTGTTTACCCTGTTGCAAATTTTGGTATAATTGGCAAAGAGAGAAACTTATCCAACAATCCTGCCATATCATCACTTACAAAAATGTTGAAAAGAACATGCCCAAGGACCAATCCTATGGAACACCTCTAATGTCCTTCTCCTCAGGGTGAACTCCATTTATAATTAATCTTTGTCACCTACCACTTATCCAGTTTCTAACCCATTTAATCACTTTAGGGTCACATACCAAGGGGACTCAATATATTTTATAAAGAGACTATGCGGACCTATGTCAAAGACCTTACTGAAATTCAAGTACACTACTTCTAGAGCTCTTCCATGATCCAACTCTCTGATTACCTGTGACAATAGTCATTTGAGGATTATTACAAGAATGAGCAGCCTAATGTCTGGAGAGGTGAATCCAGGCCAGTGACAGTAAGAGCAGGAAAGCTGGATGACGTCTGAGTATGCCCACCACCTTCCTTTTGGATTAAGCTCAAACTTGCTATATGTTGACTGGGACATTCTTACTGCTGTGTGTCCCAGTCAACATATAGCAGGTTGATATCCTTTAGCAATAGTACTTTCCCTTTCATAGCAATTTTGTGAGTATTCTCCATTAAATCTATTTCTTCTCTCGGTGATGGAATCGATATATTACATCAATAGAAATAATTTTCCATACCCTCTGTGCAAATTTAACCCACAGTGCCGCCTCCTTACTTCATAAGCCCTGCAATTCCGTTGTTTTAATATTTTTTATATTTAATTCCACTCCCCACTTTCTTCCTGTCTGGTCCTTTCTGAATAGATTGTAGCCTGGTATAAGTAAATCCCAGTAACAATTTTCCATGCACTATGTCTCTTTGACAACCACTGCATCCAAATTGGCTTCTTGCCTGACTTCCGCTAGATTTGGGACTTTATTTCCTGTATGATGAACCCTAGTGAATATAGCTTTCAAGATCTTTCCCTTTTTACCAATTTCTATACAAGTGTTATGCTTACCTGAAGACTTTCACTTTAAGTTGGGGCTTTGTTCACATATTTCTGATGATCTAGTTTAAAGCACTCCTCAGTTGGTTTGTCTTGGAGACCCTTTGCCCTTTCTTTAACAGGTGGACCTCATCTCTGCTCAGCAGTACTTGAAACATCATCCCATGGTCCGGGAAGTCAAGTGCCCTCGTTGGCACCATCTATTGCAGCCATTAATTTATCTCCAGAATGCAAGCTTCCCTGCCTGGGCCATTACCCTTAATTGGGAATATGGAGAATACCATCTTTACACCTATCTGCTTTTTCTTCTCTCCAGAGCCATGAAGTCACACTTCATACAATCTGTGTGGTACCTAGCAGTATCATTCATGCCAATATGGATGAGCAGCATTGGATAATAGTCAGTAGGCTTGAAAATATTTGGCAATCTCTCTGTAATGTCTTCATTTTTGGCACCCATCAGACAGCACACTTTCCAGGAAAACATATCTGGTCAGCAGATGGATGTTTTCATATCCTCAAGTGAGTCACCACTACCCTCGACCTCCTAAATGTTGAACCCACAGCTTTGGGGTTTACATGTTTCAGTTCCTCCTCCTCTGCTTCCAGGGCTGCATACTGGTTCTTTAGCTTGAGGAGAAATCAGAATTTGTGTAGGGTCTAGGGATTGTAGTAGACTAGGTCTAGCTGTCATCTTGTGGCCCAGTTTCACCTTCTCCTCTGCCTGAGTTTTCCATCTTTGATTCCTTGATAAGCAGGTCCTTTATGTAGTCTGTATTCTCTGGATGCTTCTCAATCTTGCCACCTCTTTTCTGAGTTCCTCCCCCAGTTTGCTGAAGGAGTCTATCAACAGACATCTCTCATACTGAATCCGTTCCTCTGTGTGGATCAGGACTTCTTTGCAAAGCAGTAGAAGTAGTAATGGTGGTAACGGCCTTGGCGATACAATGTTTATTGGCCATCCTTCAGCTGTTGAGTTTTTGCTACCTCTGTGTGGTTTTTTGTTGTTATAATTGAGCTCCTTCAAGAAGCTCTGTTCTTGTCACAGAGTGTAGCTGTTCTATACCCACTTTAATCTCATTTTCACACCACCTTGGAGGATACCAGCACCTGCAGGTTTCTGTTAATGTTTGTAAAATATGCTTAGTTACTGAGGGGTAGAAAGTAAGGGAAAAGGACAGAGTTTTGGTCCTCAAATGCAGTCCTAAAGGGCCAAAGACTAGTCTTGTTTTTAGGATTGCCACCATGAATACGCATGAGTTATTTTTACATCTTACCTTCGTTGTATGCAGAATCTCATGCACAATTCATGGTGGCAATTCTGAAAACCTGACCAGTTTGTGGCTCTCTGGCTGGATTTGGAGAACCTGCTCTAGAGTCCTATACAGACTCTGGACAGTGGGTGGTGGTGCTTGTTTGTTTTTTCTTTAAAGCATGTTTGCATCCCTCACTCGGGACATTTTATTTTTCATAGGGCTGTCCATGTATAAGGACTGGTAAAATTGTACTCTAGCTAGCTGCATTTGAGGCGTGTTCTTGCTGAAATCTCACAATAGAACTATCCAGAATGTCTTCAGTTTTCAAATTTCAGAATAATATTTGTGTTCTATTCCCATTTCTTATTTATCAATTTCCTAAACTGCTTTTTCTCCTTTTTATTAAGAACAGGTTTAAAATTTCCTATTAGAGTGGCATTCTGTCTTAAATCTTGTGACAGGCACAGATGCTTTTGACGCTCTCCTCTAGTAACACTGTTTTATTATAAATAGTGTAATTTTAAAATATGCAAATATTGGTTGTAACAGGAACTGTGCAGTTTTTACTTTTTTTTTTTTTTGGACATACATACAGATTTCTTTTCTAGCACTCACTTTGTCAGCACTCAGTTTGTCAGCTTTTTTTTTTGGTATACTAACACTAGTAAACTGCAAAGTACAGTAATTAAGTTTGCAGTATTCCTGAAAACCTTCTAGTAAGTGTTTTTGACAGAATTTGGTGGCTGCAAAAGCTTTTGATACTTTATACATTCAAACTGGAAATCCCTCTCTGGAACATCATGTGCATAAAAGAATCAAAACATTAACCGTTGCTTGAGTGGTTTTTTTATGCTTATTAATTTTTACATTAATTTCCAAAGCTGTTTACCAGACTAGATGGGTCAGTCTGGAAATTGCTCTCAGTTTGGGTAAAAGGATGCACAGATTTCCATAGCATGTGTACTTCTCGCTGGACTGTGTGGATGCCTTCCCAGGGGAATGTTTGGGTTGGAGGAGGAAAATCGTGCATGACATTTTCATAATTGTATGTGCTCCTCCCCTCTCTGAACAAAGGAGCAGGTGCAAGGTACATGGCTACTTTTCATGTTTACTTTACACTAAATTTCAAAGAGAAATTACCCATGGTTTCTCTCTGAAGATTAGCACATGTACTTTATGCTAGAAGCACATGCATACTTTTACATCCATGTGGACTATTTGAAAATTGCCCTGAAATGTTCCTCTTTAACAAACTGTTTTGAAGGTGTAGGTGAGTGCCCACTTTAAATGTGATTTTTAACTTGTCACTACCACAACCGTGCCTACCAGCACACCCCAGATATCACTGCCAGAAAGATACATATTTAAGTATACCTTCATCTTCACAATACATTTCAAGCACTGCTGAAAATGTTGTTTGTGACTTGTATACTTAAAATGGTTTATGATTGGGAGACATAACATTCTTTTATTATAGCCCACACAATAGAACTTTAAAGCAAGGCAGAATTTGAGCTACCCAATTATGCTGTGGTTCTGGGTTTGGAACGTTACTATTTTGATAAGTAGATGCAACAGAGCTAAACCATGGGACATGTGACTCTAATGCTGTCATGACTGATTTTTCCAGTGCTTTTAAGGAAAGCATTCTAGGCAGGTGTGGCTTCCTATGAACCACCAGAATTGCATCTGCTCTGTTTTGCTTTTTAAAGTTGTTTTTTTGCTTTAGACCCTTTCAGGTCTGTAACTCGTGTTTTTTTTTTTTTTTTTTTTAAATCTAATACAAAACAATACCCTCCGTACTAATAGAATCTATAATCAATTTACACTTATAAAACCAGCACAGGGTATTATACTTTCTCCTTTCCTCAGCTGTAAATTATCATTTGTCTATCTAACACTTTTGTTTTATTTGTTTTTACTCCAATTTTCCATATGCATATCAAAATGTATGCACTTTAGAATGTATTATTTATGAATGAATTTTTACCTGCCTTGCAAAACACAGCATTGTGAGTTGTATCTGACATGATGCTGGGTTTCGAGGTTCTCCCTGCTTTAGAGGCTTGTCGTGTACATAAACTGCTGTTTCCTTAATTCTTGGCAGGCTACGCTATTAAAGGTGAATTTAAGGTGCTCGTGCACATGTGCACGAATACGTGCGCCTGTTATAAAACTGACTACGCGCATGTACTTGTGTGTGACTTTATATTGATGTGCACGTGTTCGCAGATGCCGCCTTAATTGCATAAGGGGGGTTGGGGTTTAGTAGATACGCGCACAGACGCAATTACCTCTTTCCCCAGCTTGTTCCCAGTTTGCCCCAATAAAGGAGAGAACTTACTCAACCCCCTAAAACCCCGCTGACTTGCCTAGTTTATCTTATTACTTGCACGCCATTCATAGCAGTAGGAAACTCAGGCGTGCGCAAACTTGCGTGTAGACTTCATGTTACATACGTGGCCTGCCCACACTCCAACTTTTTGGTTTGTGCACAAACCCGCAGCACACACCGGGCTAAGTTACGTACTTCCTGGCTTTGGCATGCGTATCGCTTTTAAAATCCGCTAGTTAGTGTAGTGAATATTGTTATATATTGGATATTCAGTAGTATACATGAAAGCTTTTATTTTTGGTGATTTGCAGCAATAATTTTTTTTATTCAGCTGATTTCCTCCTTTTAATCCCAGTAGAGCCCTAATGAGGTTTTTTTCCTCAAGTTCCCTTTTTGTTACCACTGCTGTCACTATTCCTCAAAAGTAGCAGTTCTCCATGTGAATATATGTTCAGTGTATGCCACCTGTTTGAGAAGCTTTTTTTCTCTGCTTGATGTCTTTCCCGTAAGAATTTTTTTCTTGATTTTCTCATGTTTCCCTCACCATATCTGAAAAGCAAGCCAAGATGTTCTTGATATCTATTAAAATTTCATAAACAAAATTAATAATGCAAACTGACCTGCTTTTACCTGTAAGGGTGTTTTTTTGTGGTTTTAATAATTTTTTTAACTATATATGAAACATTTTGTTTAATAGTTGTGATTTCAGCAGTATAGTAGTATGAAAACTAACAAAAAAATGGACCAGTATCAAATCTCACAATGAATTGAGTAAATGCTGGAAATGTTACTGTACTTAGTTGTAGAGCAAATTACTATCCATTGTGCAAGTTCTGGAAATGAAGCAGTGTGAGCCCTGTATAAATGAGCTTTGTCCTAGGGTGACTACTTTAACAAGCAGGGCTGAATTAGCTATGCCATGTGGGTGGCAACATCCCATGGTGCTGAATGGACTCGACTCTCTCTAGCTCAGTAACACGCTAATTTTAAAACGAGCCTGCGTGCACCCATCCCCGTGTATATTGGCACGCAAGCAAACATGCGCTGCAATTTTAAATCATGCCCACACTTTTGTGCTTATGTTTTAAAATACACCTCCCGCATATAAGTATGCACCTAATCTTAAGAGATTGTGCGAGAAAATATACTTTGCATATCTTTCCTAGGACTTTATCTTTTATATGCGTATGTAGGTGGATTTTAAAACATGCTTATGTGAGGGACAAACCAGTTTTCCAATTAGTCCACCAGTTTGCCCAATTAATATCGAGATCTTCAAAACCCTCTGTCATGCACACCCCCCAGTTGACCCAGACCCCTCACCCTGTTCTGAAAGCCGTAAAACTCGAGATCTTCAGACTTACTCCTTATATGAAACAGCAATAAAGATACACCTATGACAAGCTGACATGTGCTGTGGTCTCTGGATTTAAAATACGGAGTTACACATGTATCTGGCCCCGTCCCTTTCCCACCCTCTTATTTTTGACTCATGCATAGGTATATATGCACAGCTTTTTAAAATCTGCATTGCTCGTTTTTGGCCTACATATGCAAACAACACTTTTAAAATTGACCTCTAAGGTTTTAGTACTTGAACATTTGTGGGAGTTTCTGCACATGCTTCCTTATGAGCTCCTCAGTTTGCTTTTATCTGAGCTATCACATGGATGCTACCCTGTCTCTCTTTCTCTTTTGTTTTGTCATTCCCTTTATTGCCTCACATTTTTCTTTGCTTCCTCAGCAGCCCTTGAAAAGCACTTTTCAGTGCTGCTACTGCAAAAAAAAAAAAAATCCTGCATGTCCATCTCTCATTACATGTTTTCATATATGGTGGGCTTCCAAATCAGATCGGTCATTGAGTCTGTACTGAGCGCCGAAAAAAAAAAAAAAAAGATGGTGTAAGCACCAAAATCCTCGAATCTCCTTACAGTGCCAAATGCGACATCGAAGTCAAGCACATCCTCATCAATGGTACTAAAATTGGCATGAAAAGTATCGATGGGCTATCAATGGTGCAGAGGTTTCTGGTAGTCATCAATGCAGCAGGTGTTGACCCATAAGGAATACCATGCTCGCTCAATATCTTAAATGGTGGTACCACCATAGATGCCCTCATCTTTTATGGCTTGTAAGGTGCCTCTAGATACCTCACATTTTTTCTTTCTGGATCCCAAGTGGTCTAGAGCTTCATCGGTGTTGATCCAGATGGCCCCAGTAACAGCGGATCTAGTGCACTCCTCTGTACAAGAGGGAGGAGCCAGTTCAGGTTTCGGAAGACATCTCCTCTGCCAATCGCTCAAAGAGCTCAACAGTTGATCAGCTAAACATACTAGTGAAAACCTCTTTTGTGTCTTTTTATCCTCAACTGCGAAGCAGGCCGTTTCATCTTCTTCTGACTAAAATAGGTGAGCTTGTGTCTTAGTTGGAGGGGACCTATCCAGCCTCTCCATCTGGTGCTCCATTAGTTACCCCTGGTGGGGGCGCCATTGTCCCTTTCTGAGAAATCACCTGTTGACAGGCATACTTGGAAACAGGAGGAGTGATCAATCTGGTGACTTGGTTGAATCTGCTATTGCCTAGGCACCATCAATATCCATTCATGTCTCCTTCCTCCTCTCCCAGATCTTGGGAAAGCCTGTCTCAGAAAACAGTTCTACTAGAATTCCATCAGACATGCTGCCCAAGCCATCAGAACATTCCTCCCTGCCAGAGGATCTTTCTTGTTTTGAAATTTCTGAATAAACGGGCGAAAAGACTGGATATTAATGTCTAGAAGAATAAGGATCCAAGGAAAGAGGTTCACGGACTCCATCTTTTAGAGCCACTGGAATAGGCTGCAATCCCCATTCACCAGCTGCTGAGGCATCTACTAATCCATATGTGGGAGAGGCCTCCTCTTGTGCAATAGCTAGGAAGTTGGGTATAAAGATTAGGATCCAGCTGGTGCTGGGTTTTGGTGAGGTCCAACACAGACACTAGTCAGTAGTACAGTTGGCAGAAAAGAGGCCAAAAAGACACGCATCTTCAGTGTCCTGCTGGGGACTGATCAAAGGTTTTTTGGATTTATTTGGGAGAAAAAACTTCCAGAGTTCAATGCCAGGTGCCTGGATTGCTGCATACCAGCTATATTTGGTGCAGAATTTGCATGACTGAATTAAAAAGATCAACCCTTTGGCCGAGAATTAAGCCCAGACCATTCCGAGTTCTGTTAAGCAATCTTGGATGTGGAAGAATGTAAGAGACACCTTATCTGTTTGGTGTATGAGTCCTGTGACATTGTGGCCTAAGCATTGGCAGGAGCTATCAGCCTACACAGAATAGTATGGTTAAAGGCCAGTGCTATCTGAGAGGTTGTGCATGATAGACTGGCGGATGTCTGCACAGAGGAGAAGGTTAGAGAGACTCGCAGATAAACATATGACTCTTCAGTCTCCATTGGCAGGAATTTCAGAGCAAGCTTCCTCTACACGGGTATCTGT
The DNA here is from genome assembly GCF_901001135.1 of Rhinatrema bivittatum. Lineage (NCBI taxonomy): Eukaryota > Metazoa > Chordata > Amphibia > Gymnophiona > Rhinatrematidae > Rhinatrema > Rhinatrema bivittatum. The sequence goes on from NC_042624.1 coordinate 80,473,794, forward strand.
TCTTTGGTCTTAGAAGATCTTATCAGCAATCGCCCATATTGGCATTATCGGACACCTATTTATTTATTTATTCCATTCTCATTAGTGTTAATTTTAAATTTAAAACACCGTTCAATGTAACATGTTGTTTTTGTATGTAAACCGGAGTGAAGGCAACTCTGCTATACCTCGGTATATAAAAAATGCTAAATAAATAAATTTTATATACCAATATTCTGATACAATATACCAGTTCACTGCAATATAAATAAATCAAGATAAACATTTTAAGTAACATCAAAATATAAAATCATAAATTCAAATATAAACAAAACCCTTGAATGTGACTGTATCATGAAACAAATTGAATAAAATAGTAATTTAAAAAAGGTTAAAAATAACACAAAATAAAGTAAGAAGCATTAAAGTGGATAAAATAAATAATACTAAATAATACTCACACTCCAAGTACCTGTATGTATTTTAAAATTAATCTTAAAGGTCTGATATTCACTAATCTCACCTCTCCAAATGCCTTTGAATAACCATGTTTTTACTTTTTTTTTTTTTTTTTTTTTTTTTTTTTAAGGTCTGAAAATTAATTCTAGTCTAAATTCTTTCGGTAGGGAATTCCATAATTTGGGATTGGCCTATGTTAAGGTTCTTTCTCTCACTTTATTCAATTGGGCTGATCTAAGGAATGTGATAGTTAAAAGCCCTTTTATTACCTGATCGCAAATTACGCTGTGGAGTGTGAATATGTAATGATGCATTTAACCATTCAATATTTTCATTATATACAGATTTATGTATTAAAGTACTTTGTAGTGTATTCTATATGTAATGGGCAGCCAGTGTAAATCTTTCAAAATCTGAGTAATATGTTCATATTTTTTTTGTCCCTGTTAACACCCTGGCTGCCACATTTTGTAAAAGTTGAAGTAGTCTAAGGGAAGAGGACGGAAGGCCTAATAGAGCATTACAGTAGTCTAACTTAGAACAGATCAGAGTTTGTAGAACAGTCCTAAAATTGTTAAAATACAGTAAGGGTTTAAGTTTCATATTTGAAATAGCTTTCTTCATGTTAAGTTCACTATCTAAAATTACCCCTAAATCTCTAGCATGATCTACTACATTAAAATCATGTTGATCAATTTTATATTTCTTAATAGACTCACATAAGAGGAGAATTTCAGTTTTTTATTGATTTTAAGTGCTAACTTCAGATGTGATAGCAGTTGCTGGAACCAAAAACTGAACATAATCGGCGTAAATAAAATGTTAAACCCAGTTCAGACAGATATTTACAAAGTGGGAACATATATAAGTTGAAAAGGGTAGCTGATAGTGAGGACCCCTGTGGAACTCCTGTAGATAACGAAATTTTATCAGAAAACGAATCCCTATTTTAACCCTATATGAGCGATTTTTGAGAAGATTCAAACTAACAGAGCGTTTTGTCTGTAATACTAATTTCAATGAATCTCTGGATCAGAATATTGTGATCAATGGTATCGAAAGCTGCTGATATATCTAACATAATCAATAAATACGATTGCTCAGAATCCATTCCTCCAAGAATGGTGTCAGATAAAGAGAGATCAAAAGTGTCTCTGTGCTTAAAAAAAAAAATTCCGACGCGCTGGAAGTGGGAACTCCTTCCGGGTTACAGGTAGAGACGCCAACGCTGACTGCAGTTTCTCAATCACTTTCTACAAACTCGGTTGTTCCGGGAGAAGTGAGAACCAGCGTGGGAATATCTGGATGCGGACAGGGAGAAGGGGCTGCTGGGGTAAGTCCAGTGGATATTTTCCTGCCATTACCACAAGTAACTACCCAAGCGTTTAAACCCCTGAAAATCCCAGACCGCCCTGAGACTGTGACTATGGCTGCATCCGCTGTAAACCAATTAAGCGAAAAAGTGGAGTTATTGGCATCTCAAGGCTCCCAAAATTCGTTTGAATTTCAGAAGAAATTTGATCAAGTTTCAAGGAAAATTGTGAAACTGGAGGAAAAGGAGCAAGAAAATTTAAAGTTTAAAGCCGCAATGGTTAAAGATAATCAATTCATTGCAAGAAGAGTAGAAACATTAGAAAATGCTTCTAGACACTTAAACATAAGGATTTTAAATTTTCCACGAGTTCTGGGCGAAAACCCATATATTTCTTTAAAGAGATTTATGAAGGAAGTCCTTTGTTTTGAGGAAGAAAATTTACCTGCTATAAATGTTTCTTTTTGCCTAAAGTAATCTCAACAGCAAACAGAGCAAATATACAGGAAAATTTAACTGAATTCTTAGAAGATTCGGCAACAGAAATAATAGACAGGGCTACGTTATTGGTATCGCTAATATCATTGCTGGATGTTCAGTTAATAATGAAAAACTACTTTAGAAAGTTTCCTACTGTTTTCTATAATGAAAATGTAAAAATTTTTCCTGATTTGTCTCCTATCACCCAGGAAAGGCGCAGGGAGTTTTTAACCCTTCGCCAACAGGCTATTACGTTGGGTTATATTTTTAAATTAAAGTTTCCTTGTAAGTGTATCTTAAAGAAAGGAGCAGAAGTCAATATATTCTTCATTTCTGAGCAATTGAAAAGTTTTCTTACATCTAAAACACCTATTACATTTTCTCCCATAACTACGTAAAAGATAAGTGGTTGTTAGATGGCAGCCTTTATTGTTTAAAAAAAAATTATTTTTCCTTTTTTTTTAAATACTCTCCATAATTTCAGATCCTAAACCTACGTAAGTTCACTGTATATTGATTTATAAGTTTAAGAAGGATGGAAGTATAAATATTACTACTATTATGGTGAATTGTATATATGAATATAGGTTTTTTCCTTTTTCATCCTATCTGTGTTTTCTGTATTTGCAAAATTGATGGTTTTGTAAAGTTAAAACTGATAAAGAATTAAAAAAAAAATTAAAATTTCAAAAGCCAAAGTGGGACAGATACAAAATAACATTCTCATCAAGATAATCAGTTGTTTGAACAACTTTTTCAATTAACTTCGTTAAGAATGGCAAATTAGAAATTGGTCTGTAATTGTTTAATTGATTCACATCAGAATTTTTGTTTTTCAGAATAGGTTTTATGATGGGATTTTTCCAAATAGCTTAAAAAGTGCTTTCTTCGAGTGATAAGTTAATTATATTGGCAACAGGTTTTGCAATAATATCAGAAAACATTTTAATGTGTTTGGGAATTGCATCAAACGGATGAGAGGCTGGACTTAACTTTCTAATTAAGTTCTCAATTTTGGTAGAGGACACAAGCTCAAAGGCAGTCCATTCACGATCTACTTTTCTGCAGCAACAATATCTCCCGCTCTGAGGCCAAACCTGGGAGAGTCACTAGCCAAAAGTCCTCTAGCAACTCCCAGCCAAACTGGGACTAGCTTTTTGATGATCCAAGGACCTCTACTCTGGTTTCTTCAGGAGCAGAGAGAGAGAAAGAGCACCATGCACCAACAAGTGCTGTTACTGCTTGTGCTTCTCTTATCCTTCCTCAACTCAGCCTCACTGTGTCTTCAATTTAGACCCATCTCATTCATTCCAGCTCCAATCTGGAAGTAGTCTCTCCTACAAAAGGAATCAAGAGTGGCAGTTCTCTTCAGGAAATATGGCCAGGGATTCTACGCTCACTATTTTGTAATTCCAGAAAAGACTGAAGGATTGAGACTGAACCTGGACTTGAGAAGATTAAACAGGACTCTAGGAGAAATTCAAGATGAGCTCTTTCCACATGATTCTTCTGTCTGTTCTCTCATGGGATTGGATATGCACTCTGAACTTGAAGAATGCGTACACTCATATTTTGATTCACTACTCATACTAGAAGTGCATCCGATTTTGCAGTGAAGAGTTGCCATTTTCAATAAAGATTCCTGTCCTTTGGACTCTCAATGGCCCCAAAGGTGTACACAAAGTGCCTAGCAGTGATAGCTGCCCACCATTGTTAGAAGGAGATCTAAGTTTTCCCATACCTGGTCTGGCTGGTAGTCGGCCCTTGCTCAGCAGGTGCTGAGAAATCTTTGGAGGAAGCCACCTTAGGTTCATCATAAATTTTGCCAAGTCAAATATGGTACTGATATAGAGGATTCAGTTCATCGGAGCATGGATAGATTCAGTAGAAGAGTAAGCATTCTTCTTGGAAGAAAGAGAGCAAAATATATATATATATATATATATATATATATATATATATATCGTGACTTTGGCCACATTGGTCCTTATTGCTCTGGGATATATGGCAGCAGCACACACACAGTGCCTCTAACATATCTGCATATGAGAGAATTACATTGGGGACTCCATTTCTAATGAGACTAGCTGCATCATCCATTGTTCCAGTCTGTTCTAGTAACACCGGAAATGAAAACATCCCTTCATTAGTGGCTATCCCCTGACGACTCTGAAAGTGAGCTGCTCTCTTCGAAATCTTCCTTATCAGTAATATTGTTTTGGATGTGTCCACCAAAAGGTCAGGCTCTCATCCAGTTCCCTTTGGCCTCAAGAGCATAGTCAGTAGCAGAGCATCTTCTTAAAAGTTTTAGACTTGCTTTCTATTTGGTATGCCCTGGAAGCATTCTTTCACATCCTGTAAGGAAGGAGAGTTTTGAACCAAATGGCCAAACTGATGTCTGTACTACCTACAAGGAGGCACGATATGGAACTAGGACATTGGGCACAAGGCCTTCCTACAAGTAGCCTACCTTCTTGGATTATTAAACACAGCAGTTGTCTCAGTAGGGTGTTCGGTCCATAAGTGTGTACGCTGGACCAGAGGGTGGGGAACAGGCTGTTCAGTCTGTGGGGTCGCTTTGCAATGGACCTTGTTGCAATGGGAAAACAGGAAGGCCTGAATGTCGTCTTCCATTCTACCAAACCAGTTAAGGTTCATTCCGGATAACTTTCTGCTGAAATGGGATGCAGATCTGCTGTATGCATTTCCATCACTTTTGCTAGTGTCAAGGATTGAGCAAGAATTAGACTGTCACGTCAGTCTGGGCCAGACTGATGTAGTTCTCTTTTTGTTTGGCCGTTGATTCACCTTCCCATTCCCTGGGAATCTACTCAGCACTACTTAAGCAGGAAAAAGTTCTGCATCATCTGAATTTGATCTACCTCAGCCTGCCAACATGGATGTTGAGTGATCAGTAATGTCCTCCTTGGAACTCCACATGGAGCTGGAGGAGGTTCTGATTATGGCCAGGAAGCTGTCCACAAGGAGGTCATATGCTTTCAAGTGAAAAGATTTTCATCTTGTTACTTGGGTTCTCTGGACCCTTTTTCCTGTATGCCCAGAGATCTGTTTCAGTACTTTTTTAATTCTTTCTTCGCAGGGCCTCAGAACGTAATCTATGAAGGTATACCTTAGCGCTATTTTTGCATATCATCTTCAGGTGGAGGGGAGACCCATTTCCATTTATTTTCTGGTCTCAAACTTCATGAAGGGCTTATGGCATATGAAACCACCAGTGCCATGAAATCTCAATGTCGTCTTAGTGCAACTAATGAAATCTTCATTCGAGCTGCTAGAATTGGCTTCTTTTGAAGTTCCTTACATGGAAGGTGGTGTTAATCTGTCACTTTGACTAAAAGTCAGTGAGCTATATTTTTTCTCCATATCTGCGATTTCTTCACAATAGGGTGATGCTCTGCACCCATCCTAAGTTTTTGCTGAAAGTGGTTTCTGTGTTTCATTTGAATCAAGTTGCTCTGTCTACATTCTTTCCAAGACTTCATACACACAAAGGGGAGAAAGCCCTCCAAATGCTAGACCTTAAATGGGTCTTAGCCTATTAACTGGAGAGAACTTGCTGTTAGATTTCCAACTGTTTGTATCTTATGATTCTAATAGACTGGTGTGGCTGTTGCCAAACACCCTTTGTCAAACTGGCTAGCAGACTTATGCGCTAGCTGGCTTTAAAATCCAAAACGCCATCGAGACTCAATAGGTAAGAGGCCTGGTTGCCTTAACGTACCTAAGAGCCATCCCCTCTGAAGACATATGAAAATCTGTAACTTTGCCCCAAAACAATCGTAATCTCACCCACAATAAAGTTCTTCTGAACTAATTACTCTATTTTAAATAATTAAAAAATGAATAAATTGAAAAGAAAGAAGTAAGTTTCATATTATAGATGCATGCCTCCTCGGCCTTGCGTCTTTCTTGTGATATAATCATTAACTTGCCTCCTTCCTCATTTATTTTATTTGTAAGACAAAAAAATTTTTTTGAAATATTTTTATAAATGAATTTTCTCTAAAAATCAATTGTATTGATTTTTAGAGAAAATTCATTTATAAAAATATTTCAAAAAAATTTTTTTTCTTACAAATAAAATAAATTAAAGGAGGAAGGAGGCAAGTTAATGATTATATCACAAGAAAGACGCAAGGCCGAGGAGGCATGCATCTATAATATGAAACTTACCTCTTTCTTTTCAATTTATTCATTTTTTAATTGTTTAAAATAGAGTAATTAGTTCAGAAGAACTTTATTGTGGGTGAGATTACGATTGTTTTGGGGTATATTTATGTTTCTCATCTTGAGCGGAGATGGACATTGGAAATCTTTAACTTTGGTCATCAATTCACACCTTCACGTTCCACTACTGCCAGCACAAAGTTTGAGTGACAGTATTTTGGGCAAAGAGTTTTGCTTTGCCTGTTCACTCTATATTCCATTCTCCAAGGGGGAGAGCAAAGTTGCTTTTCAGTGAAATGCTCTGCTTGCATCCCTTAGCTTGGGACACCTCAAGTGTCATGGCTAATTCAGCTCTGCTTGTTGAAGGAAAAAGCAAATCTGCTTACCATAAACAGGGTTCTCCGTAGATAGCAGAATGAGTTAGCTTAATACTTGATCTATCAGATTGAATGCATTTATTCTGGTCATTAGTTGAATTTTTTTCTCTTCTTTGCAGGTTTGCCCTTGATAACATCTGTATCGTAGTTTGAGGCAAAGAAAATAAACAAGAGAAGGTAGGTATCTAAATACAATTTTGATTTTATAAATGCATTTACTGATTGATAGAATTTTTTTTCCTCATTGATTCAGATCATGTTACATATTTTGTTTTGAATTGTGTAAAGGTTTGCCACCTGAGATCTTGTATTTGTGTCAGAAGCAAGCATCTTCACTGTGTGGTGCCTGTAAGTTTGCATTTGCTCATAGAGATTTTGAGAGAAATGAATATTAATATTTCTAAATGTGAAAACTGTTAAAATAATTTGCTGCTTAAGTCTTTTTTTTTTTTTTTTTTTTAAATAAAGTAAATTTGAATTCTGTTACTTCTGGGGAATTTGGTGTTGTGCAGAATTCTACATTTGACCTACAGAATAAGATGTGGGGACCATGAAGCAGCAACAGCAGTAGAGATGTGCACAGACCAGAAGGGAGGAAGGAATAGTGTCTGTCAACTGGAAGTGAAAAAAAAAGCAAACAGCGTGGGCTGGCCTACATGGACCAGAAAAGAGTTGGGAGAGTCTATGTTGGCCCACACAAGCCAAAAGAGATGAGCCTGCATCAGCCTTGACCTGCATGACCCAAACAAAGGAGGGAGCTGAAGGAGTCTGGTAGAGCTTGAATGAGCAAGGTAGATAACGAGCTTGGGGAAGGAAGGAGAGAGCTGGGGTTCTTGCTAAAGAGGGGTCAGCAATCAGAAAGCTAGCACATCTGCTGGGGTGAAAGGAGAGAACCCTTCATGAGTCCAGCCTGGAAGGGGCAGAGAAAGCTGGAGATCTAAAGTGAGGGGAAAGGGGCAAATAGAGAAACAGCTAGGGGAGTCTTGCTGGGCTGAGGGAAAATAACTAGGGGGGGGTGGGTAGTAGAGAGCTGGGAGGTGTTCAAGCCTCATTGGGGGGGGGGCTTGAGCCTGTTGGAGTAGAGAGAAATCTGGTGGGGGGAAAAGGGGAGGGGGGAGATAGTGAGTAAAGAGGTATTGACTGGAAGAGGAGGAAAGAGAAGATTAAGCATGGTGAAGGGATTCCAGTCATAAGGGGGAGAGCAATCTGGAGGGGCCAGGCCTCCAGATTGCTGGCACAAAAAAATAAAAATTTTGCATCTTTGAATATTTTTTTTTTCTGTATTGCATTATAAATAAATTACTCAGGCAGTGATTATATTATCTGAACAAACAAAGCGTGCAACATTTTGCAGAATTTTAAAATGTGCACAGAATTTGTTTTTAGTGCAGAATTCCCCCAAGAGTAGCTGTTCCTATCTATGCCACTGGGCGAGTAGCTAGAATATAACTGCTGAGATCAGGGATGGAAAAAGTTAGAAAACCTAGGTGACAAATAGTTTAGGAGTTAGGGAAAAATGTTCTTTCTCTATTTCTTCTTTTTTTTTTCTGTTTTGTTTTATTTTGCCCTTTTTTTGGGGTGGGTGGGGGTGCACGTAGGGTGAAACCTTTTTTTTTTCTTTATTCTATAATCTGTTTATGGCCCCTTCTGTCCCTGTCCAGGGATAGAGCTTCTGTCCCTGCCCAGGGATAGAGCTGAGGGAAGAGAAGGTGGTGATACTTTCCCTCTTTGTCTTCCAGTCTCTTGGTTACTATCTGCTTCACCTATATTTCCATCTATCGGTCACCCTCTTTCTCCATCGACAAATAGGCTGAAATATAAATGAAACATGAGTGATGTCATCCAGCGCTGAACAGACCGTTCTCTCCTAGCTCATAGAGCTTTTGCTGTACTGAGCATGGATGTGAGTTTCCATATGGGCACTGCCCCATGAGCCACTCAGTCTTTTTTTCGTCCAAGCTTCTGCACAGTATATATCTTCTTTCTCTAATTTGTTTGGTACTTTATTGTGGTTTTTTTTTTCTCATTGTAATTCTGAGTTGCCTTGCTGCCTTGGCAGCACCTCCATAGCACTTTTAAAAACAAAAAACCCTAAAACTACAAGAGAGGGAATGTCTGGCTCCATGAATGTCAACTGCAATAGCTTCAGGAATTGTGTGCATGTGTCCAAAAGATATCCATCATCAGTAGCCGCAATATGTGCTACAAATGTCTGTCTGGGGCCAGACCACGACACAGCTAACTGCTAAGACTGGCTGGATATCACGGAGGACCCAGAGGAAGAGGTCTGTAAGATGGAAGAACTTGCAAGTCGGTGAAAAGCTGGTCTCGGAGCTGGGCTTTCTCAACTTCCCTCCATACTGAGTTGAGCAGGAGCTCCTTGAGAAAAGCTGTCCCTTCTGTGGCACCGGTTTCCATATCTGCTGCTCCATCAGGGTTGAGCAAGGCATGAATGCATTAGAAGCAGGTTTCAGTGAGCCCTTTGCAGGGCTCATCAATGCATAAGGAAGAAAAAGCACCATGTGTTGGAGCTAGTGGTGCAGTTGGCACCACCAAAGTTGAGGTCAGGATCAGTTACATAAACTCACACTACACCACTTGACACATCAGGTCCTTGCACTGTCAGTGCACTGGGCCTCAAGCATGCCTTCCCTGTTAGTGCACTAGGCCTTGATTCAGCCAACACAGCTGCTCACTCAGACATTCAGCCGTATATTCATTGATGCCCTGGCACAGTCAGAGCACCTGTCCCCAGCCCTCTCAGTGCACTCGACACATTTGAAATGGGAATAATCATTGAGGGGCCCTGAAGGCAATTTATTGCACTTACCACCTCCAGGTTAATGTTCTATTCTCCGTCCCATTTCCTTGAGTGCAGATTTTGCGTGGAGATGCTAGATCTGATTATGCTCAGTGGTGTTGTGGTCTCCATAACTCCATCAGCTCGGTTGATTCAAAAGGGAGTTCCCTCCCGGAGACCATTAGGAGCTTTTTGAGAGGATAAACCTATACTGATTTCAGAAGAGGATATCTCTCTTCCCCCAACTGCTTGTCAGAGGACACAGCAGCTCATAAGACAAGGTGACAAAATAGCTGATGACTTTCCTTCACTGGCAGCAAGTGACAAAGTTCGTAACCTTCAACCTTTTCTGGCCAGAGTGGTGGATTTGTTCCCTCAAGGGGGAGTTTCTCTGGCCTCCACACCTCAGGAGCCCCTCTCAGAAGTCTCAGTATCAGGAATCTGGTTCCTCAACACATCCCTCTCTGCAGAAGAATGTAGCTAGTCTGAGGCAGGGGCATGGGAGACCACCATGTGGACAATGCTCTGGTAATATTCCTCTTTGAGGTGACTGAGGACACTGTCCTGACCTCATTCATCATCATGGGATTGTGGGTTAGTATTCTGTCACCTCTTGTTTCCAAGGTAGGGTCTGCAGGGATTTCTTTAGACCCCCCCCCCCCCCCCCCCGGCCTGATTCACCGGATCATTATTTGCCACCAGAAGAGCTCTTGTACTCCAGATTTTTGGACAAGCTGAGTAAGGCAATGGGAGTTAATATCTGTAAGGACAAAGATCCCTGTACCAAGGGATTTGGACTTCTCCAGATTCTGGAAACTCCATCTGAACCTGCAGCAATCCTAGATTACTTGATCCTATAAGAATTTAAGAATTGTCATGCTGGGTCAAACTAAGATCTGTCGAGCCCAGCATCCTGTTTTTGATGGTGGCTAATCCAGGTCGCAAGTATCTGGCAGATCCCATAAAGTAGATCTAATTCCTATTAATCCCAAGGATAGAAATAGATTTTTTTTAGTCTATTTGGTTACCCTTAACCAGTTAGCCTTGATGCTTTTGAAGCAATTGCAATATTGCTGTCTGCTTTATTGGTGGGAGCAAAAAGGGGAACTGGGTTCAGACAACAGCCAATGCTGGGCTCCAACTTTTACAGTACAGGGTACAGATATGCAGACATTAGGGAAAAAGCACAGGATTACTTTTACGGCCAAGTCCAAAAGCAAAGTACGTTCAGGCAGCATTATCTGAATTATCATGAAGGCTGCTCACTTCGTGAAAATGTTGGTAGTTATGGGTTTGATAGTTGCTTGATTTAGATTAAAAAGTTTACTACCCTTAACATAAGACTTTGACTTAACCTGCACGGAGCAACATTTACTACCTTAATAGAAACATGGGTGTAATCTGCATGGAGTGGCAGTTACTATCGTAAGAAACTTGCTGGGCAGACTGGATGGATACTTGGTCTTTTTCTGCTGTCATTGCTGTACTATGTTTTATAGATTTTTCCTCCAGGAACTTGTCCAAACCTGTTTGAAACCTCGTTATGCTGGTCTCCCTGATCATATTCTCTGGCAACAGATTTTACAGCTTGATAATGCACTGAGTGAAAAAGTATTTTCTGTGATCTGTTTTGAATCTGCTGGTTGTTGTTTTTAATGGAGTGTCTCCCTTGTTTTAGTAGTACTTTAAAATACTAAATAACTGTTCTTTAATTACACGTTCCACCCCACTCATGATTTTATAAACTTCTATCATGTCTTCTCTCAGCTGTCTCTTTTTCAAGCTCAAGAGCCCTAGCTTGCATAGCATCCCATCATAGAAGAAATGTTCCATCCCTTTTATTATTTTTGTCACCCTCCTGCACCTTTAGTTCCTCTATCATTATTGAGATGTGGCGGTAGAGCTGCACACAATACTCAAAAGGTGCAGTCGCACAGCGGCTTGTTACAGAGGCAATATATTTTTCGTCTTATTCTCCATTTTCTTTTTTGGATCATTCCTAACATTTTGGTTTTTTTTTCACCACCGCCATACACAGCACAGAAGATTTCAATATGTTGTCCATAAGGATGCCAAGATTCTTTTTCCTGGGTATTGACGCCCAATACAGAACTCAGCATCTTGTATCTGTAGTTGGGAATATTTTTCCCTAAGTGCATCATTTTGCACTTTTCCATATTATGGCATTTACAAATTAGAATGTAGGAGAATCTGGCATCCTGTCCCCCGTAACCAGGAAATTGGATTTGAAAAATAGAATACAAAAAAACTGGTGTACCAACTACTGTATCAGTCAGTGGTAGAGGATTCAATGTTTAAAGCGGGCTAAGAAGGCTGGAATTGTCTCCAATATCCCACTGGGTAAGGACACTAGACTGTTGAGACAATTTTGGGTTAAAGATCTTCCAGAGCTCAATGCTTGCATCACAGCCCACCAGTTCTATATGGTGCAATACTTACAATATTTTATCGACAAACTGAAACCCCAGATAGACACTGCACAATGAATAAAGAGACTATCAGTGGGTTCTTCTGGATGTGTAAGAGTGCAAATATACTCTTTGCTTAGTGTATAAATCATTTAATACTGAAGCAAGATCTTCTACAGAAGCCATCTGAGCACATCAGCTTGGTCAAGAGCCAGCAGCTGTCTTGAGGATGTTCATAAAAAGTTGGCTGATCTGCACTTTTCAGGGGGCAATCTCTTTAGAGAAGTCAGAGAAACAGTCACTCAAATTAAGGAGCAGCATGCTGCCATCCAGTCTCTCTCAGAAGGACCTGAACAGCTATCATCTTATAGGACTAGTTTGCTTTTAAATGCTTTCTTCCAGAGATGCCTTTTCAACTAATTTTAGCAGTATTGTGAACCACCTGCACTTCCACAACAATTTCCAGCTCGCCCTCAGTGCAAGTGATGTCAGCAGAAGACATCACAACAAGCCCAGCCTAAGCTTATGTCTAATTCTTGTCAGGACTCACCTTTTCCTGGCAAAGTGGCGAAAAATCACCAGAGATTGTTGGGTCCTCAAAATTGTGGAGTCTGGTTACCATTTGCACTTCTTCTGTCTTCCAGTGCTGAACCACTGTTTTTCAATCCAGATGTCTCACTTGACCCAACTCCATCTTGATGTGGAGTCGCTTCACAGCCAGTGGGTAATAGAACCAGTACCCCCCAAGGAATTTGGCAAGGGATTCTACTCCTACTATTTCCTTATCCCCAAGAACTCAGGGGGCTTTGAGATCCTGGATTTACGAAGACTGACTAAGAGCCTGTTACAGGAAAAGTTTAAAAAAAAAAAAAAACTTACGCCACACAATCCTGCAATTCATTCAGGTGGGAGATTAGATGTGCTTCCTGGATCTGAAATATACATATGCTCACATACTTGTACATCATTCCCATTACAATAACCTTTGTGGACTTTCTGCCAGGAATCAATAAGAAATTTGGGCATGGATTTAAAAGCCGCAAAGCCTTCCAGAAGCAATCTACCTTCCCGGGATCGTCTCAGCAGAGCTTCCACGAGTGATCTCTGGATCAAGCAGTAGCAGACAATTTGATTTCTGGGGTTGCTTGTCAACTAACTTATTCACATCAGAGGACAACAGGAAAGTAGAGAAATTCTGCTCTGTTCTTCACAGGAAGTTGATTTACTCCAAATGCAGATCTGCTGTACATTTTTCTACCACTACGTTGATGGCAAGAACAGTGCAGAAGGCACTCAAGAACAGAGTGTGCCTGATCCTTATTATGCCACTGTGATCCAGATAAGTATGATTGACAATGTGGATATTGAGTGCTCACTAGTTTCATTGCTCTTGTGATTTCCACCAGGAGGAAGCCTTCAACTAGAAGAACTTGTGGGTTTAAATGGAAGAGATTTTCATTTTGGTGTCTGGAACCTTGGACTGGTTTGCTTGTGAGCCAAAGGAGTTGCTCCAGTACTTATTGTCCTTCTTTTCATTGGGTCTCAGTACATCACTGGTCAGAGCACATCTCCATGCCATTGTGGCTTACCATGATCAAGTGGCTGGCAAACTGATCTTTGTGTATTCTTTAGTGTCAAAGTTCTTGAAAGGCTTGTGGTATATGAGACTTCCAGTTGCTAAGCCACCTATTCCATGATATCTTAGTGTTGTATTGGCACAACCAATGAAGCTGCTTTATGAACCATTAATCTGTTTTTTTAAGGTTCTTCACCTGGAAATCAGTGTTGCAAGTCATCAATGAATCTCACTGACTCTTCTGGTCTATGCAATGAAAAGTTATTCCCCATACAGTTTTTCCACAACAGAGTGGTGCTGTGTGCTTACCCCCTTTCTGCCAGAAATAATTTTGCCATTTCATCTGAATCGAGCCATTGTGTTGTCCATGTTCTTTCCACAACCTCATGCACGTAAAGGGGGGAAGGCCTTTCATTTACTGACTGTAAAAGGGCCTCTGCTTATTATCTAAAGAGAAATCTAACATATCTGTGGGATTCTCAACTTTGTCTCTTTCGATCCTAACAGACTAGGAGTAGTGGTTACCAGGCACACATTGTCTGACTGGTTGGCAGACTGTGTAGCACAGTGGTCCCCAAACCTGTCCTGGAGGGCCACCAGCCAGTCAGGTTTTTGGGATATCCACAATGAATATGCATGAGAGAAAATTTGCATGTTATGGAGGCAGTGCATGCAAATTTTCTCTCATGCATATTCATTGAGGATATCCCAAAAACCCGACTGGCTGGTGGCCCTCCAGGACAGGTTTGGGGACCACTGGTATAGCATATCGCTATGCTCAGGCCGGCCTTCAGATCACAGACTCTGTTAAAGCTCATCAAGTAAGAGCCATGGCTACTTTAGTGACTCATCTGTGAACCATGCCTATTGAATATATTTGCAAAGCTGCAACTTGGTCATCAGTTCACACCTTTCTTTGTCAATCATGGATAAATTGAACTCTTCCAGTAATCATTCTGATCCCATGAGAACTTGGATAATTTGAACTTGCATAATTCAGATTTAAGCTGATCTGTAGATTTTTGAATCTCTCCATAGTGTAAATAAAATACATTTATTGCTGTTGAACTATCAATTTAGTTAAATGAACAACAAATGCTTCCTGCAATATGGAGGCATATTTTTTAGTGGTCTCCATAATCAGCTCAAAATATTGCTGCCCACTTACTAACTGGTACACACAGAAGACAACATATTACTCCTGTTCTTGTTAACCTTTGGCTGCTGATCCTCTGGTGTATATGATGTAAAGCAGCTTCAATAATCCACAGATTATTTAAAAAAAACAACCCTGAACAACCTTGGATCAGCACACTTTTTAAAAAAAATTTACTTAATAGCAAGACCTTTACGTTCTTCGCCTACCAGGCTATTATCTATCCCGTCATTAAAATCTGTACGGTTGTCAGAAATTAGTGTGTGCATTTTTGGTTGCTGGAGCTGCACTATGGAATTCCCTCCCAAAGTCCCTATGGGACACCTTATGCACAAAAACCTTCAAAAAAATGGTGAAAAATGCACATCTTTCAAATGGCTTTTTAGACTGAGAATTGATGTTTTCCCTTTTCCCTTCTCTCTGAAGCAAGTACCGGTCTGTCTCCCGATCTTAAATCGTTGTATCTTCTTTTCTTAATATTTTGTTCTTATCTATCTTTAGAAATTTTTATTCATTTGATTATGGTTTTTATTGTAAACTGCTTTAAATCTCCCGATTAAGCGGTATATAAGCTCTTTTAAAATATTAAATGTTTGTTTATTTAAGAGTCCCAGCACATTACAAATTCCAAATCCTCAGCTTATAGTTTTGGCTCTTTATAAATCCGCAAACCTTGTGCAATCCTTCCATGTTGACAATATTGTATCCATGATGACCATGTAACTCTGTTCGAATTAATTTCTTATAGTGTGGTACTAATGTGTGCCAGTCATTGGCAGTATTTTTATTTGAATCAACTTCTAAATTCATTTCTTCTTCTAACAAGGTTTTTACATAGTCCTCTAATAACTGAAAGCACTCTTCCATGATTGGGCCACAGTAGATTTGAATCAACACCAATCCAACAGCTCCCTACTGTATATCAGACACAATGATCAATTAAACTTTTTACACTGGTAAAACATTTTTTCTTTATCACTTTTTAAATTTTCACTTTGTTCTTAAATCCCACTAAAAAAAAAATTGCAATATCTAACATTGCACTTTGAAAGTTTTGTACCAAAAAACAAAAACATCTCTTGAAGTACTTTGAGCGCCTGTTTTCCTAATGAGAGAGAAATTGGAGCGGTGTACAAAAAGGGCGTGCTAGGGAGAAATATGCATTTCTGGCACTCAAACGTTTATTGCATTGGGCGCAGGGATGTCTAAATTGTGCATTCCTAACAGTGCATAGTTTATATGAAGTTATGGAACATAAGAACATGCCATACTGGGTCAGACCAAGGGTCCATCAAGCCCAGTACCCGGTTTCCAAAAGTGACCAATCCAGGCCATAAGAACCTGGCAAGTACCCAAAAACTAAGTCTATTCCATGTTACCATTGCTAGTAATAGCAGTGGCTATTTTCTAAGTCAACTTAATTAATAGCAGGTAATGGACTTCTCCTCCAAGAACTTATCCAATCCTTTTTTAAACACAGCTACACTGACTGCACTAACCACATCCTCTGGCAACAAATTCCAGAAATCTGCAATGCCTGTGTACCAAAAGAAAATAAATCACCCATGATTTTTCAGGTGTCCTTTAGCTAATCATCTTGCTCCACTCCATTACTCTGTACATTTTTAAATTTTTTGTTCTAACTCCAAGTAACTAAATCTTCTACTAATCTCTCTAAACAACCCTACCTTACAAGGGCATGTTTATCTCAACAGAAAGGATCAAAGTTTTTGTTTCTCATGAGCCCTTGACTGGGAGTAATCATTATTCCACTTCAGAGTTGGAGTTAATTTTCCCGCGTAAAAAATGTGTGTTGGGTGCCCAGCCTTTGGGCATGCTTTCCTGCATTGGGCAGTAATAGCTAATGTCTTCATTTCTATTTAATTTACATGCATTGGTTTTAGACACGCTAATCTCCTTGCTGCATTACTGGCTAATTTTACACATGGTCAATCAGGAGTAAAACCATGTGCTCGGCTGGACACAATTTATTGCATCCTCCTGAAAGTTTGAAAAGGAAAAGCCTCAGACAGCACTAAAGGGGCGTCAACTTCTGTATGTGCTCAACTTTTTCAGCTGCCTTCATAGAAAAAGAAACATTTTCAAAAGTAGAAAAATCTTCTCGGAGCAGTAGTGGCTTCCTGCAGTGGGGTAACGTAGGGAAAGGCATTGGGTAAATACCCTGCAGCAGATGCAACTGCTCCTAGACCCAGTCTCTCCACCTCCACCAGTGGTGGAAGATCACCAAGGACTGGTAGATCCTAAAGATTGTGGAGTGTGGCTACTGCTTGTGTTTTATCTCATACCCGTCTGTTCACCATTCTTAACCTTCAATTCAGATTGGTCTCAATCGGCCCAGTTACAGCTGGAAGTGGAGTCTCTTCCTCTGCAGAAGACTTTCAAGTTGGTATCTTTCCAGGAGCGTGATCAGGGATTCTACTCCTGATGTTTCCTTATCCCCAAGTAAACATGAAGTTTGAGACCTATTCTGGTTTGTGGTGCACCAAGTTATGTAAAAACTATTACTGATAATATCTATTCTTTTCCTTCATAGAGCAGTTTTTCTGTGCATTCCTACAGTCTGCTTTTTAATAAGTTGAGCACATTCAGCGTTTGATTCCCCTTTATTGCCATCTGAGGTTTTTCCCTTTCAAACTTTGGGGGTTATTTTCCAACCCGCGAAAGGCCATTATCGTGGTGGTAGCATTCAAATTAGGTGGAGGGGATTAGGGAAATAGGCCGGCAGCACTGCTGCCGGCAAATGTTTAGAACATTATCGCGGGAAATAGCACCACCTTTTACGGTGGCGTTATACCTGCGACGGTGTGCATCACGGCCGCATCGCCATGGTGCGGCAGGCTATGACCCGACCGCCCCCTTCTTCGCCCCCACCCCATCCCCCTTTACCACCGCGTTCATCATTCTGCAGGGAATGATGAATCTAGCCCTTTGTTAGTAATAAAGTACAAGAGATTTTTTTGTGTGTTTGCAGAAATTTCAAAGTGTAGTACTAGATATTAAGTTATTTTTTGTGAGCTTTAAGAGTACATAACTAAACAGTGAAAATTTTTTTTTTTTTTTTTAAACCAGTGTGAGTAGTTTGTTTGATCATTGTGTTTGATATACTCTCGGGAGTTGTTGGATTGGCAAATTTTACCTTCTATCCCTTCCACAATGTCACTCACAAAGATATTGAATAGAACCAGTCCCAACACTGAACCCTGGGATACTCCACTTAAGAACATAAGAAACTGCCATACTGGGTCAGATCAAGGGTCCATCAAGCCCAGCATCCTGTTTCCATCAGTGGCCAATCCAGGCTTGCAAGTACCCAAACACTAAGTAGATCCCATGCTATTGATGCCAGTAAGCAGTGGCTGTTTTCTAAAATAACTTGATTAATAGCAGTTAATGGGCTTCTCCTCCATGAACTTATCCAAAACCAGGTACACTAACTGCACTAACCACATCCTCTGGCAGCACTTAACATGGTTCTCTCTTCAGAGAGGGTTCCATTTACCATTACACTCCGTCTTCTATCAAGTCAACCAGTTTGTAATTCATGCCAACTTGGCGCTCATTCCCAAGCTTCTCATTTTATTCACAAGCCCTCCTATGTGGAACAGTGTCGAAAGCTTTGCTGAAATCCAAGTAGGTCACATCTAGTGCTCTTCCTCAATCCAATTCCCTAGTCACCGAATCAATCAACTTTGTCTGACAGGACCTTCCTCTGGTGAATTCATAGTGCTTTGGGTCCAGCAATCCACCGGATTATAGGTAATTCACTATCCTTTCCTTCAGCAGTCTCCATTAATTTTCCCACCACTGGGGTGAGGCTAACCAGCCTCCTCTTTGCTATCACTCTTGTGAAGCGAGACCACCACTGTTCTTTTCCAATCCTGTGGCACCTTTCCTTTTTTCATGGATCTATTGAACAGATCCTTCAATGGACCTGCCAGCATATCTCTGAGCTCTCTCGGTATCCTGGGGTATATCTCATCCGGTCCCATGGCCTTGTCCACTTTGTTTGCCTAGCTCCTTTTCATACATTCTCTTCTGTAAATATAGTTTCATCTACTCCATCCCCATCTACGATCTTGTTAATCAGCAGTTGACCTTCTCAAGGTCGTCTTTACTGAATACTGAACTGACGTATTAGTTATGCCTTTGTTATCATGTTTTACTGTTCAATGTAAAGCGCCATGCCGTGCGTTTGTTTTGCGTTACAATGTGAACCGATATGATATCCTGGATGAATGTCGGTATATAAAAATTTTAAATAAATAAATAAATATTTCTGCCATTTCTTCGTCACTCTCCACACATTGTTCCTTGTCACCTTTCAATTTCACTATACCACTTCTGACCTACCTCCCTTTCACTGATAAATGTGAAAAATGTTTTGTCTTCTTGTTTTACCCCTTTGGCCATCCTTTTTTCTGCTTGATCTTTTGCTTGCTTTCTTTATTTCTTAGTCTCCCTCAGTTTTAACATTTTTCCCTGTGTTCCTTTTTTGGGGTCCTCTACACTTCTTCTTGAATGCTGTTCTTTTTGCCTTTGTTTTCAGTCACTTAGAGAACCAGATCACTTTCTTTTTCTTTTTCCTTCTTACTCTTGTTTACTTTTCTAACATATAGAGTTGTTGCCTTTGTAATAGCTCCTTTTAACTTGACTCACTGTTGTTCCGCCTCACTATTTTCTCCCAGTTTTCCAGTTCTTCCTCCAGGTATGTCTCCATTTCGGCAAAGTCTTTATTTTTGAAATTCAAAACTCGGGTCTTCATGTGTCTTCTCTGTATTTTATTTACAAAATTGAAATATACCGCCTGATCACTGGTGCTCAGATGAACTTCTACCTGAACATTAGAGTCATTATCACCATTAGTAAGCACTAGATCAAGTTTCACACCCTGTTTCATAGGTTCCATTAGCATTTGTTGCAGCACAGCCTCTTGAAAGCATCCACTATCCCTCTATATCTTGTAGATTTCTCAGAAAGTATACTCCAATCCACATCCGGCAGATTAAAATCTCTATACTTCTTTTCTATCTTTTGGATGTCTTCTATGAGTTTGCTGTCCAATTCTGTTTGAGTCTGTGGTCTGTAGATCACCCCAGTAAAAATGGAAGTGCCATCTTCTATTCCCCCCCCCCCTCCCCCCACAATGCTTCTCTACCCCATGGCCCTTGCAGTTCAGTTGCTCGGGTATTGTGTTTGACATAAAGAACTACTCCTTCCCCTTTTCTGTCCTCTGTCATTTCTTAGCAAGTTGTATAGCCCAGGATGGTCGTATCCCAATCATGAGAATCTGTGAACCATGTCTCCGTAACAATGTCCAAGTCCACCTCCACCATTAGGATCTGCAGGTCTGGGATTTTGTAACCCAGACTATGAGCATTTGTAGTCGTAGCTTTCCAGTTGATCTTCCTAGTTAACTTTTCTACATTTTTTAACTGATTTGTTTTTGTTACTTTTTCTTCCCTCTTCCTGTTTTGCTTGGGGGTGACATTCCATGTTCCCTGGCCACCTCCTGCCACCCCGGTTCCTTAGTTTAAATGCCTGATAATGTATGATTTGAATTTTACACATAGCATTCTATTTCCTGCCTTTGACAAATGTGGGTCATCATTACCATATAATCTTTTATTGCTCCAAATCAAAGTTCTTTACACCAGGTTTTGAGCCAGACATTGAAGTTAACTATATGGCATGAGCTTCTGAAAAAGCAATAGTCTTTGCTACGTGTCTTTTTCCCTAGAATTTGGAAATCTTTCTGTACTTTATGGGCATCATTTCTAGCAAGGTCGTTGGTCCCCAGATGGATTATAATATTGATATTAAACTTCTTTCTTTGTTAGTTGCATTGACTACCTGGTTTGTATTTCTGTTAGCTAAGGATCCTGGGAGGCATTTAAGATTGTGTTCCCATCATAATGAGTTCCCAAATTGATTCCTTTGAATCTCGAAGCAGAAGTAGCTGGAGATTGGGTGACTACTTCCCTTTCAGACATCATTTCATATTCTGTTATTTGGACTTCTTCATTCTCCAATGCAAAAAATGCATTATATAAGAGTACCAGTGGAGATAATGGATGCCTCTTTGCCCCGGGACTTATTCTGCCAGAGCCCACAGTAATCCAATTTTTCCTGGGGTTCTGAATCCTGGATGTCTGGCTTCTCTGTGGGGGTGGATATTCAGGATGCTTCAAAGTTGGGGAAACTGGATGTCTGAGTCACATGACTTGTACTACCAGAGCCCACTGTAAACCCTTTATACCTGGGCTTCTGAATCCTCTGTGAGAGTTGGGGGAGAGAGAGAGGATGCTACAAGGAAGGGGAGGTTATTTGAATCTTGCATAATATCTCCTTCAGGTGCATTAGCTCCTTATTCATGACAGACAGCTGAAGGCAAATTAGACAACCCTTAATTCTCCAAATGATAGGCCTTGGGATATAAACACCACAATTGTTGCACTGAATAAAGGATATTTTGCTAATAGAGACTAATAAGCTAGTTAAGAGATTGGTACTTCAGGCTATATTATTCAATTATCCTAGGTCCTAACTCTAATCCCTCCTCACGCAAATCTTTCTGTTAGCAAAGAAACTTATGCGAGGACTACTTCAGGGCCTGTGAATGCATGCGGGCTTGCAGGCCCTGAGCTGCCTTCCACTATTTTATGCTGCTTCTTCTGGTGCCTGAAGAGCACTGCCGTTTGAGGCACCTTTGACCCTAGTGAAGGTTTTGTGACCCCATTTGGGTCACCCTGTTTTGGTCTGTCCCCACTTTTTTTTTTTTTAATTGTTTATTTTTTGTTAAAGCATAGTAGAAACTGTCACTGTGCAGACTACCAGTGTAATCTTCCCTGATAGCCAACTTCTCAGAATTGTACCATGGCTACAGGGAGAGGAAAATTACATTTACAGGAGACCTCTCCCAATGAAGAGATAGCTTTGATGATCCTTAATTGGTAGAGATAAATGTCCTCTTTTCATTTGGAGGAACTTATCATTTTGGGATCTTTCTCAAGCCTGAGCGCTTGAATCCAAGGCATTCTTCCATATCTTTCCCTAATACTGATGGCTTGGGTGCTGATAGGGTAATGGTAAGTAGGCTTGGTCTGTGTTGGGAAGAATAGGGGGTATATCAAGTTGTCTTGACTTCTAGAAAGGAGCTTATTAAATAGTTTTATTATTTTAATTGGAGGAGGATTGTTTTCTCATATAAGGGCAAGTCTCTAGAACCCTTTTCTTCTTCTGTATAAAAACTGTCTACATGTTGAATGGACCCTAATAAAGTTGTGTTTAATCTTTTGTTTGATCTGCAATTGATGTTAATTGCAAATTTTTTTTTTTTAGCAGAGAACCAGATTTCTGTCCAGCCTTTAGTTGTGAGGTTCATGCATGGCTGCTTTCAGTTGAAATCCCTCATGAAAGACCCTGAAAGGCCCCGAGGTATGAATCATTGATGTGGTTTCAAGTGAACTGATTAAAAAAAACCCTTTAAGCCACTGCGAGCTGATATGACTTGGAAGATTGTATTTTGGTGGTAGTTGCTTTAGCCCACTTTAAAGAGCTTACAGGCCTTGATGACTTACCTACTCTCATCATACAAAGCTTGTGCTTTGCACCCATTGTAAATTTTTGCCTAAAGTGCTATCAGACATCCACTCTAATAATTTTCTAACATTTTTCCTTTGCTCTCATTGTCATAAAAGACAAACTGTATGTCATGCACTGAAGTGTATGAACGAGATCTACCTATTTATAGTAGGATAAGCAAACAGTCCATGCAGCAGTTTTCTTTTGACACCTGAACTTCCAGTGGGGAAAATGCTTAATGCCTTTTTAGCTATCAGATTGGCAGTTCTACAAGGGACTAACAATTAAAAATAGGGTCAACTTTTTGAAAGTTTTTTTTTTTTCTTATTGACATCTTACTGTACCTTTGTTATATAAACACTGCCTCTTCCCCATCCCTCCTCAGAGTTGATGCCTGAATGATTCTCGGGAACACTTGTTGGAAAGACTATTCCTTGGTGCCATTCTGTAGCTGGCGGCGGTCGCCTCAGTACTATCTATCATCTTCCGTGTCTGCCTCCACTCTGGTCTGAGTGCATGGCACCCCAAGGACCTGCTGTTCATTGAACAGACTTGATCAGAAAACTGGCTTCACGTTCAACTTCCTTAGACAGGATTTGTAAGACTGCAAGATGGCATTCACCAAACACTAATATCTTGAAGCTGGTTTTCTGCAGGATTTGAGATATGGCCTGTTTGCAGAAAAAGCTCCCATCGTTCACATTCCTAGTGCCAGTCCAGTTCTTTGCTTCTATCTCAAATTGATAAACACAATCTACTGTTCTTAATAGTTTTTATTATTTTTTGTACACAGTTTTAACAGATTTAGGTATTCTAGTTGTTTTTATTCTGAAATGTACTGCTAGAAAATGTATTTAGTATTGTTTCAGATGTAATTAATTTATAAGCACCCACTTCAGCAAATTTGGGTGTAGTTGGTATAATTTCAATGTGTGTTGAACATTGTCTCTCTTATAGGATTTTTTTTGGTGGTTTGAACATGTTCATTTTGGTAAATCATTCTAGAATTTGTCTTAAAGTAAGTTTTAGCATTCCAGTTTCATGTTCACTACTTTTTGACCCTAAACATATATTCAGAATTCTTCTTAGGTCCCCATTTTCCTCTCTATTCTTTTTAGTATATTACTGCTAGGTTTTTTTTGTTTGTTTTTTTTTTGTTTATTTTTTTTTAAACTATTTGTGTATGGTACTGTATGGGCTGTTAAGTGGACTATTTTTTTTTCTTTTTTGTTGCTCTCTATTTTTAACCTAGTTTCCTTCCTATAGGGAAACTAGGGTCTTTTAAATTTGTGCCACAGAATATAACACCCAGTGAGACTCTTCACAATTTTATGTTCCCTTGATGACTAACATTTAGAATCCCTTTTTCTTTTTCTTTCCTATAGGAAAATATGCCAGTTCAGCTGAAATCTCAGGGAGGACAGAACGCATTGTGATGTCATTGAGAATTTTTAAAGCTGCCCTGCCATTGGTTAGTGCCTGTGGTCGCCAGCCAATTCTATTTGTTGCCAAGTTTTTAAAGGGAGAAAACCATATCTGTTTAATGATGCAGCAAAGGAGGAAATTAGACATCACCTTGTTGGGTTTGCTGATCTTTTATTCACTGCTGTTTCCATACCAGTTTGCTCATTCTTGCACACATAATTTGAAATATTTTTCTGGTCTGCATCTCTGAGACTGTCTGCGCACTTACCAGTAACAATTCAGTAGTGCAGGATGTAGAGGCAGATGACTTGTGGAGGTATTTGTCTCTATTAGTTGGAGTATCTAGAAAGAGGATTGTTTTGTCATGAAAAAGATGACATGTAGTGTTCCATCCATTCTTAGTATATAGTGCATTGCACAAACTTGATTTATATCAGTTTGTGGGAATGCAAAACATGATGTAAATTTTAAAATTTCCATTTTAGCCTCTTCATAACTTCAGTCTTGATTAATTGCTTCAAATTTAAAGCAAGCTAGAAAATGCATGCTCCATATATAGAGCAAATTAGACATATTCTGCCTTCCCTCTCTCTTCCTCAGGGTCCCCAGTTCCCACACTAGTTGTGTAATGTTAGCTCATCCCCTCTCCAATCCCCACCCCATATGGGTCCTGGCCTACCAAAGGCCTCAGTTGCAGCTAATGCCATTTCTGCGATTCTGCACAGATGAAAGGAAAGACAGGAAAACCGTGTAGGTACATTGACGCTATGCGTATGTATATAGATACAGATTGAAAGACATAGTGAGGACTCCAGGCATGTTCTCAGGACAGCAGAATGGCAGTACTCATATAGGTAACATCATCTGATGGAGCCCAGCCTGGAACGTTTATATCAAAGTTTCTAGAACTTTGACTGTGCCTTAGTGGACATGCCCAGCATACCATTGTACCATGTGAGGACCCCTTAGGTCTCTTCTTTTCCCTGGAGCCCAGCAGTCATGCTTCCTCACTCTCTTGCTTCTCTTGTTCTTCTCAGGGTAAATTGTTGCAGGATAGTTCATCACAGGGCCCTTTGATCTTTTCGTTTTTTTTTTTGGGTCATTTTTTTTCTCTTAAGTTTTTGTTCCGTCTCTGTGCTGGGTCAGTGTGCTATCAGTGCCAAGCAGGCATCATTTTCCAGTAGCCATTGAGTTTGATTTTTGCCTCCCTTATTTTCTGGTTGACAGTGTCCAGCAATTTCCAATCATGCCTTGTGTGCACCAGGGTTATGTTTATCATAGATCCCCATGGTTGATTGCAACGTATGTCATCTGGAGCTGTCTCTATGCATGACCATAATCTCACAGGGATGACTGTCTTAGCTGGAGCTTATGGATAAGCATTTCAGGTTCCAGAATACTCTCCACCAGAAGCATTGACATCAAAGGATCTCAGAGTTGCACTAGAGGCTGGTGATGCATCAATATCGAGAGAGCAGTCTACTCCCCTTGACTTCAGGCATCTGTAGAGACCTGAGATAAGCTAGTGCTTGGTTCTTCCCATTAGAAGAAGGTGCTGACTTTCTCCTCTTTGACACCAGCATTGAGGAGTTTGGATGCTAGGCAAAGAGTGAAGGCAAAGAAGAACCAGCATCGGACTCAATCATTGCACGAAGATAAGAGTGGGTATGGTACAGTGGTAACAAGAGAACCCCCCTCCCCCCTTTCTGAAGCAGTCCTATAGAGAGGTGAGCTCATCTTCACCAAGGGTCTCCAAGGGTCCAGGTGTTAGTGATTGATATAGCTCATGATACCCAGGAAGACATGGTCATGCCTCCTGGTGTAGGCATCAGCTATATTTGAAGAGAAGTTGGACAAAAAGATCCAGCAAGCCTTTAGCAAGGCACTGTGAGGCCTTTGTGCTCAAGTCCATCCAGATGCCTGGCAGTCTTGTGCTGTTGCCAGTTCCCAGGGTAGCCTCCCCAAGGTACTGGAGCTCCTTGGTTCCAAGCCCAAGCAGACTAGCACACCCCTCTCTCTGTCTGTGGGACAGGCTCTGTTGGGGTCTTCATCACTGGCCTACTAGTCAGGGTTGGACTCTTAAGTTCTGAGAATACAGCAATAAATCCAGTGATTTCTGATGAAGAGATCACTGGGTCTGCCCTCTGACACCTCTCCTCCTCCAGAGAGAAGAGAGTCCCCAACTGAGGACCTCTCCTTCACTGGTTTTGTTAGGAGAATGACATTCCCTTTACTTTGTTGATGGAGAATGAAGCCAGAAACAAGGTGCTGGACATTCTTCAGTTCATGGATCCCCTTAAGGTTGTGGCAGGCCCAGTTCATCAAATTCTTAAGGCAGTACAGATAATGATATAGGAAAATCCCCTCTGTGGCTCCAGTGAACAAAGAAGGTGGATGCGATTTTATCTATCTCGTTCAGAAGGCTTCCAGATTTGAAAAGAGGTAGCTACTACTTCAATCTATGGCTGTCGAATCTGTTTTGTAGAGAGCCAAGAGGACTAGGATCCATTTCTTGGTGCCCTGAGAAAGGAGTCTAAAATCCTGGGTATTCTTGGGAGGAACGTGTTTCAGGGAGCTATGCTAAATGCCTGCATAACCTCCTACCAGCTCTCCATTGGCCAGTACTTACAGGACTTACTAAAACAGATACAGTGGGTGGCTGAGCAGCATTCTCAAATGTAGCAGGACACCCTCCAATCACTAGTGGGAAAACATAGTTCGCTCAACATTTGATTTTGATACGGAGTCCAGTATCATACCCTTCTCCCTTCTTCCCTTTATCTCATATAATTTTTACGCTCTATTTCTCCCACTTCCCCTTCCTCCTCCCGTTCCCCTTCCCCCCCCCTTTTTCCCCTTTTCCCCCAAAACAATAAGCCCATGGTTCCAAACTTTTTATATTTTTAATAACCTTATATACTAGCATTCTGTCTAGTTATTACCAATTTTTATGTAAAGTTTAAAAATTCCATTTTATTTTGATTATTTTATTTTTGGTTTTAAATCTGTGAACCGTTTTTGATAAAATTTCTTTTTTAAAAAACGGTATATAAATACTTTTAAAATAAATAAATAAATCTTTGCCATGGGGATTGGTATCTGCAGACTTTCCTGGCTGTGAATCTCAGACCTCCAACATGAGGTGCAGGAAAGACTTGCAAATGTGCTGTGCACTAGAGAGAATCTCTTTGGGATAGGGTTAAACAAGCAGTGGCGAAGATACGTGGGCACAGCACAAAACTTCAGCAGGTCCACAGTCTCACTCCAGACCCGTTTTCCTCTGCCAGGAGATATCTGAGGATGGGATAGAAGAGGTATGTTTTCCAGGAGGCATTCTCTCCTACTCCCTTGGTCTCGTACACAGCAGGCCCTGTGAACAACAGCAGGCCTCTAAGCTACAGCCAGCATTCCAGGCAATATGTGGAATGGGATTTTGACTGGATCACAGAAAGCAGAGCCTGCATCCTTTTTACCTGTGCCAGAGGACCTTCCCATCAGAAGCAGGCTGAGGTTTTACATAAACTGTCGGCCCAGTGCAAGTTCAGACATGTTGGCTCTCAGCATCATAAGGAGAGGGTACAAATTACATTAATCGGGTCTTCTGCCAAATCCGCCTTCGGACCATAGTTAGGGTCACGCACTACATCAGGAACTGCTTCGAAAAGAGCTTTCCCTCCTTATTGGAGACCAGTTCTACTCCCAAGTATTTCCTGATTCCAAAAAAAAAAAAACAGGAGAACTCCATCTCATCTTAGACCTAAGGGCCTTGAACACATTTTTAAAAAGAGAAAAATTCAACATACTTTTCCTTGGCACCTTGATTCCCAAAGGAGTTCCCCTGTTTTCTTTGGGATCAGGAAATACTTTGAGTAGAATCTGGTCCTCTTTCCCTGGTGGAACAGTTCAACAGCACTGATCTCCAGTTTTACACTCTCATGATGCTGAGTGCCCACATGTTTGAAGTTACACTGTGCCAACAGTTTATTCAAAACCTCAGCCTGCCTCTTAACAGGAAGGTTCTTTTCTTCAAAAAGGGGACTGACTTTGCTCCCTTGATCTCAAGGGTGCTTACACCCACATTAGAGAGATTTTCCCCAGCACAAGAAGTATCTTGGATTCATTGTGGGAAACTGTCACCTCCAGTATAGCATACTTCTTTTTGGTTTGGCATCGGCCCCATGCAAACGTAGTGGCAGCACACCTGTGAAAACTGGGGGGTTTGTGTATCCATATCTGGATGACTGGCTGGTCAAGAGCATATCACTGGTGGGTGCCACAGAATCTATTTAATACCATCTAAGTGGAGTTGCTAGGATTTGTCGTAAACTACCCCAAGTCCCACTTGAACCTTTCATCTTAATTGGAGTTTATAAGAGCTCTTCTAAGCACGACTCAGGCAAGAGTCTTCTTTCCACATCAGAGGGCAGTCACCTTGATATCCGCAGTTGAAGGGATCTAGATGAGTGCATTCATCAGGGTGGGACGCATCAACTGTTCATGTCACTCCATTAGCATGTCTCCACATGAGAATCCAATGGACTCTCAGATCATTGTAGCTATAGGTCACTCAGGATCTGCACAACAGTGTCCATGTCACTTAATTGCTCAGGCACTTTGTCCTGCTGGTGGGAAAATTCCGGTCTAACCAGGTGTATGCCTTTCATATTTTCTGATCGAAATTGTCCTTGCCACGGATGTGTCCGACCTGGTATGGTGAGCTCAGGTAGAGGGTCTCTGGTCTGCTTAGAAAAAGCTTCATCAGATGAAACTTTCTTCTCTAAAGGCTTTCAGAGATTGGCTAACCATCAAGCTAGTCCTGGTCCAAATGGACAACAAAGCTGTTATGTTCTACGTCAGCAAGCAGGGAGGCACGAGTTTTTGTATCTCCTATGTCAGGAGACTGCCCACTTGTGGGACTAGACCATCTCTCAAGGGATGGTTTCTTGGGGCATGGAGAATGTCATGGGAGACAGATTGAGATGGCCCCTGGACCGGGAGTGGGTAGCAAATCAGTTCATTAGGGAGGCATGCCCTTAGTGGACCTGTTTACATCCCTTCAGAACAGGAAGGTTTCACTTTTGTAATGTAGGAAGCAAGTACTGGTAAAACTAGCCTCTGATGCCTGCCCTCAGTTGGAGCCAGGGTCTATTGTACATGGATCCTCTGATACCGCTAGTCGCAAAGACTCTGAAGCTAAAAGAAGACAGGGGGATGATGATACTCTTTTGGCCAAGACAGATTTTAATTCCTGCTCCTCATGGAGATGTGCATTAGGGAACTGGTTAGGCGGGGGGTTGCCCCCAGATATAATCACTCAGGATTAAGGCAAGTTGCATTGTCCCAACGTTGGGTCCTTGCCTCTTATTGCCTGGATGTTGAAACATTGACTTTGTAATCACTTTACCTGTCTGAGGATGTTTCTCAAGTTGTTTTGGCTTCAAGAAATGATTCCATTAGGAAGTCCTATGGACTTAAATGAAGGTGGTTTGCTTTGTGGCGTGAGCAAAAGGCCCTAGATCCTTTCTTCTGTTTCACACACAACTTTTTTTTTTTTTTTTTAAAACAGTCTACATTTATTGGAGTTGGGACTTAAGACCAATGCAATAAGAGCTCATCTTGGTGCAATTAGTTCTTATCACCAGCATGTAGAAGTTAGACGCATCTCGGTACAGCCTTTAGTTGTCCATTTTATGTGGGGCCTATTTCATTTGAAGCCTTCCGTCAGGGCTCAGTCTTATCTTGTGACAGAATCATGTTGAGGTCACAGCTGATGAAAGCTCCCTTTGAGCCACTGCACTCCTATGACCTGAAGTTCCTGACCTGGAAAGTTTTATGTTTGGTGGTCACTTCAGCCCTCAGTCAGTGAGCTCCAGGCTCTAGTTACTTCTCCACCTTATACCAAGTTTCATCATAAGATTGTTCTGTGTACCCAACCTAAGTTCCTGCCTAATATGGTGTTGGAATTTCCTCTTAACAGTCAAGTCATCCTTCCAGCAATTTTTCCCAGGCAACATGTCCACTAAGTAAACGAACATTGTATAGTTTGAATTGCTGAAGAGCTTTGCCTTCTACTTGGAGCAGTCTGACAACCATAGAAAGTCCACCCAGCTATTGTATCTCCTCCTGTTCTGCCCATGTGGGACTGAATATAGTGGGTCATATCAAGGCTCTTTCTATCTTAGCCAAGGCAGTGTTAGTGACTCATCTAAGATCGGCCACCATGGAGTTTTCACCACACATTCACATCTCACTACTGTTTGGGCAGGGATTCTTGACACGACAGTAGGTTTGGCTAATTTGTCCTATGGAATCTGTTTTAGATATAGAATCCAATTATTCTCCCTCCTAAGGCTCATTATTTTTGTTCCAGGCTGCCTATCATAGATGAAATATAAAATGGGAAAAAAGGCTTGTTGCCAATAAAATTAGTTTTTTGTTCCCATTGGCAGTTTGTTGTTCCTCCTTTTTTTGTTTGGAGCCGTCTCTAGCTGGCGATTCCCCACATGTGAGGACTTCCATACTGCTTGTATTTGGAGAAAGCAGAGTGTTGTTTGAAGGACAGTAGATTGTTGGTTCTTATGAAACCCACCCGCCTCCCCTTATAGTTGGCTGCTCCTTATAATGCTAAGGAGGAAGGCTGAAGGGGCCCTTGCATGGATGTGTGATTATAGTGGCATGCTCAGTGAGAAACAGTCAGAGTTCTAGAAACATTGACATAAAAATTCCAGGTTGGGCTCAATCAGATGTTGCCCACATCAGTACTGATATTCTTTTTGTCCTCAGAACATCTGATACACACACACACAACTCTTTACTTTCCTTCTGAAACACCTCTTTTGAAAAAAAGAAACCCTTCTATTCATATGTTTTTCGAGACTTGGGTTTGTTGATTTTCTGGTTAAACATGTTATCACTTGGTGGCAGTGCTACATTATTTAAAACAATTTCCAATAATAGCCTTAACTCCCTGAAAATTTAGTTTTTAATAAGTAATGTACATAAACATAAAGGTAGTTATTTACAGTATTCTTCATGGTGCTTTAATAGTATGAGAGAGATGTTTCAGCTTAGACAAAGTAGCTTTACATTTGTTGTAATAACTTTATTAACTCCTTTGTTAGCATGTGATGTTTACTGATGACCAGATTTAAATTTTTTTTTCTCAGGTAAGCACAGCACAATACAGAAGACAGAGTTTTAAGAAGCACTTTGGGTTAGTCTGTCAGACTTTACAGTATCCTCAAAAAAAATTAGGTGAGCATGCTATATTTGTAAGTTTACTAGCAAAAATAAATTACTTTTTAAAATCATTTCACTACAATTTGCAGTAATCACATTTAAATATATACTTTATAATCTTGTTGGACCAATTAAAATATTAATTTTAGGAATAACCATTCTGAACTTGAGCATAACACTGGGCAACAATGAAAGTGTAACTGACCTAAAAAGGTCCTACTCTGTAGTATCTTGATGTGTTGAATACGAATATGACCATGAAAAGTTTTTATTGGCTCTCGTTTTGAAGATATTTAATATAGTTCACTTTCTATGTTTAGTCATGTAAATTTATCCAGTAGGACTGCAAATAAGCCTAGAACAATGTAATATTGCATAATACCATCATGCACACATCATCCAGAGTATATTACATCATTTTCTGATGCAATGCAATTCTACTGCCATACTGCTGACGTCAGCAGAACTGCTAGCACGAGTACACTGTACCCATTGGTCCTGAGTCCATCTGTCTACACTAAGGAAAATGAAATTATCAGGTAAGTAATATCTCCAATTTTCACAGTCACATTCGTGTTTAGCACATGGAAATTTATAAGAATTGACTAATTTCATTTCCGTAACATGACTTTTGTGAAAATTTGTTGCCCAGTGTAATCAATGTAATTAGAACTCATGAAAGAAAAAAAACATATTTACAAATGCCCTTTTGTAGTCTTCTGTGTTTTAAAAATAGTTTTCTTTCAACAGAAATCTTGATTACCATGTAGACAATATTCCCTCTTGTACAGAGTGATTTTTGTATACATACTAGGGATGTGAATCGTTTTAGGACGATTAAAATTATCGTCCGATAATTTTAATATCGTCTTAAACCGTTATGGAACACAATACAATACAGATTCTAACGATTTATCGTTATAAATCGTTAGAATCGTGAGCCGGCACACTAAAACCCCCTAAAACCCACCCCCGACCCTTTAAATTAAATCCCCCACCCTCCCGAACCCCCCCCAAATAACTTAAATAACCTGCGGGTCCAGCGGCGGTCCGGAACGGCAGCGGTCCGGAACGGGCTCCTGCTCCTGCATCTTGTCGTCTTCGGCCGGCGCCATTTTCCAAAATGGCGCCGAA
The DNA here is from genome assembly GCF_901001135.1 of Rhinatrema bivittatum. Taxonomy (NCBI): domain Eukaryota; kingdom Metazoa; phylum Chordata; class Amphibia; order Gymnophiona; family Rhinatrematidae; genus Rhinatrema; species Rhinatrema bivittatum. The sequence continues at coordinate 80,505,950 of NC_042624.1, forward strand.
AAATGGCGGCGGCCATAGACGAAAAAGATTGGACGGCAGGAGGTCCTTCCGGACCCCCGCTGGACTTTTGGCAAGTCTCGTGGGGGTCAGGAGGCCCCCCACAAGCTGGCCAAAAGTTCCTGGAGGTCCAGCGGGGGTCAGGGAGCGATTTCCCGCCGCGAATCGTTTTCGTACGGAAAATGGCGCCGGCAGGAGATCGACTGCAGGAGGTCGTTCAGCGAGGCGCCGGAACCCTCGCTGAACGACCTCCTGCAGTCGATCTCCTGCCGGCGCCATTTTCCGTACGAAAACGATTCGCGGCGGGAAATCGCTCCCTGACCCCCGCTGGACCTCCAGGAACTTTTGGCCAGCTTGTGGGGGGCCTCCTGACCCCCACGAGACTTGCCAAAAGTCCAGCGGGGGTCCGGAAGGACCTCCTGCCGTCCAATCTTTTTCGTCTATGGCCGCCGCCATTTTTCGGCGCCATTTTGGAAAATGGCGCCGGCCGAAGACGACAAGATGCAGGAGCAGGAGCCCGTTCCGGACCGCTGCCGTTCCGGACCGCCGCTGGACCCGCAGGTTATTTAAGTTATTTGGGGGTGGGGGATTTAATTTAAAGGGTCTGGGGTGGGTTTTAGGGGGTTTTAATGTGCCGGTTTTTCGATTTTCACGATTTTTCACGATATTTTACCCCCCCAAACGGCAACAATACGATTCCCTCCCCCTCCCAGCCGAAATCGATCGTTAAGACGATCGAGGACACGATTCACATCCCTAATACATACGCTTGTTTTAGGTCTATACATACATGCATATATACAGTGCAGTGTTCTCCCTTGCTCAGAGTTTCAGAAAGAAACATGCTTCTTTGCACAAATAGGTAGAACAGGTGGACTGAGTGACCCTTGTTCATTGATATTTTCTACATTTGTGTTACTTTTCAGGCCCAGCAGTTTCCTCCTCATTTGAGCTTCCAGTTCAATTGGAACTGACCTCTCTATATGGTTGCAGTGCCATAAGCCTTCATTTGCCTTTCTTCTATAGTTCTATTTCCATACTATGTCAGCCCAGATAAGGTCTACAAACCATAGCTCCCTCCCACTAGAGGCTGTGACTATTGTCAGCAGCATCCTCATACCTAACCAGCCTGAGAATTGGCCCCTTAATTCCTGTATGACAGTGAACAGCACTACCACTGAGTTGGCCTTTTATTAATTAAAGCTACTGCAGCAAAATTATCTTAATGTTATGTTGCACTTTTTCTTCCAAAAATATTTCCCAATCTTTGCTGTCCAACTTTTTTCATTCTGCATTTTTGATTATTCCATTTTAGTTTCATATTTTTGCCTTTATTTTTCTGATTTTCTCTTTTAATAAATACTTTCGAAACCTCATGTAAGTTAAATTTTGACATTAACATTGCTCGCCTATCCTCTTGATTTCCATTTTCCTCTGTGCTTTCTCCTCTCAATGGTTCTGTATCCATTTCTCTTCTTGCTCCATTCCTTTCAACCTTCTCTCCCCTTCCTTTTTCTCTCTTCCCCTTCCACAGTGACCCCACAGCCCAGAAAGAGGCAAGTACTTTTGCTCAGTGTTTCCTTGCCTCCTATGTTCCACATGTTGATAATGGCAATCTTTGAGCAGGAGCCAGTACTCTTTCAGTATCTCTACTGAGCCAGATTGTTGATACCAAGTGCTGTGGTTCTGCTTGTGGTGCCTATAGAGCTGCCCTTGCTCTAGATGAGTTTGCTTCAATGCTGAGGGTTGCTCACACACATTCCTGGCGCTGTTGCCATCTGCATAGTGTAAATCATTATATGGCAGAAAGGGAACCCTCTGTTGTTGCTCCATTGATTCTTGACTCAGAGGTTATTGCTGTCTCAGAGGCAGCCCCTCAGGGGTGAGATTTCCAGGTTAGTGCTTCAAAGACTGGTTATGCTCTCTGGACCTCAAGGATGCCTACACCCACATAGAAATGCATCCAGATCCTAGGAAGTATTTCAGATTACTTATATTGACTCAACATCTTTACTGGCTTTGTACAGTCATTTGAACTGTTAACTGTACTTCCTATCTTCATGAAATGTCTAGTTCTTTTTGCAGTGCATCTACTCAGACCAAGGATCTTTGTTTTCCTGGCTGATTGCTAAATCCGTGTGCAGAACAATTTTGGTATTTGAGTTGCTAGAGTTTGTCATAAATTGTTCTCCAGTCAAACCTGACCCATCACTTTGATTGGAATTCTTAGAAACAGTGTTAAACACAACTCGGGCAAAAGATTTCCTCTTGACCAATAGGATCATTGAGTTGAGCTCTGTGGAGACAGGATTAATCAGATATCTGCTTGGGACATATTGAGGATGTTGGTCACACGGTTTCAACAGTAGATGTCACATCCTTGGCATGTCTCCATATGAGACAAACCCAGTGGATCTTAAAGTCTTTGCGGGGTTGGGCCACGTAGGGACTAAACATGCACATCTGTGTTATTAGTCAGCTCAGACACTCTCTGCCTTGGTAGCTAGACTGGCTTAAGGACTACTATTCCAAACTTTTCAATTTCAAATTGTTCTGACAACTGATGCCTTCACCTTCGTTTGTTGAGCTCACATTAAAGGATACCACACTGAGCACCCCTGGGGTATTTGGGAAATGCAGTAACACCTTTAATTTCCTTTCACATTGGGTAAAACTGAATGCTTTCAGAGATCAAATGGCTGACAAAGTTGTCCTAGTCCAGACAGGCAGATAGTATAGAGCAGTAGTGGCCAATTTCAATCCTCAAGAGTCAAACAGGCTAGGTTTCAGCATATCTATAATGAATGAGATAGATTTGCATTCACTTCCTCCATTGTATGCAAATTCATTATGACTATCTTGAAAACCAGGCCTGTTTGGCTCTTGTGGACCAGTTGGCCACCCCTGGTCTAGTGTGAGAAAGTGGACTATCTCTCAGGTAATGATTCTAAGAGCCATGTATCTAGAGGGAAAAGACAAGGTCCTTACTGTCAGGTTAAGCCCAGCATAGATCTGTTTGACCAATCTGAAAGTCCACAGGGAAGACTAGCATCAGACACTGTCTCCTTTCATTGGGGAAAGGTCTGTATGCATATTCTCAGATAGCCCAGGCCATGAAAACATTAGTTAATCTCGGAGACTGAAAAACTATGATGCTGTATGTACACTGCTTAGGGCCTCTTAATTTAGGATTTAGTGCAAGGTACTCTCTTTACTTCATGGCCTCCAACCCATCCTCCAGGGAGTAAGGATCGCCTTCATCATCCATGCCATCTGGGTTCCTATCAGCATGACCCGCAGCAGGTCTAGAGGTATTCCGATACTTACCTGTAGTACCAGGCGTGCGGGAATCTGAAATCCTGAACTTTTAGGTTTGGCTGCTCCGCCAACTGTGCCTGAAGAAAAGGAACGTAGCCCTTGAAAAACTTCCACCCAAGAAAAGGCAGAAGGATTCATACCCTGGGCAGTCTCAGCAAGCCTGAGGTCCTTTATGACCCTTGGGGAGGTAATATCTGACTCGTCGGTGAATTCCGATGATCTTCCTTCGGATTGATCATCCTCTGAGGAGTGACATCTATCTCCGCTGGAGGAAATAACCTTTGCGGGGTTCGTCCGGGTTGTGGCTGAGGCCATACTTTTTCAGTTTGACTGAAGAAGATGCCCGCCACGAGATGCTGGTGATCCTCCAGTTCATGAATTCCCCCAAGGAGGTAGTGGTGGCCCCCATTCATGAGATCATGTTGCCTAGTTTACTATGTTATCTGTTATATGTAAGGGCTCTGCCCAATGGTTTTTTGTTCACTGTAAACCGATGCGATGTGCGAACGGTCATCGGTATAAAAGAAACGTTAAATAAATAAATAAATCTTCTGAGAGCTGTTTCTCTAGCTCTGTGAACACCCCCTCTCCGTTGCCCCGGTGAACCGGAAGGCCAGTGGGGTGTGTCTGGTGCAGCAGGCCACAGGCTTTGAGAAGCTTCAACTTCCCCACCACGTCGTGGTGGAGTCTGCACTGAAGAAGGTGAAGAGGTTGAAGACTCATGCCTCTGCTCCCCCTGGCAAGGAGCACAGGGCATGGGATGCCATGGGTTGGAGAATGTTTCAGGGCTCCATGTTGGTAGCCCGTATAGCCTCTTACCCTTTTATACATGACCCAATACACCCGTAACCTCTGGAAGCAAGTCCAGGATGTTGCAGATGGCCTGGCCCAGCAGCACCAGGAGGGCCCTTATGTCCATTGTCCAACAGGGCTTTGAGTGTGGGAAACACAAGGTGCGTGATAGCTATGAGGTCTTTTGAGGCGGCAGGCCGGGTTGTGGCTGCCAGTATTTTTGCGAGGCGTCTTGCTTGACTCCATGCCTCAAACCTTCCTCCTGAAGTTCAGGAGCGGCTAGCTGATTTACCCTGCACTGGGGATAACTTTTTCGGTGACAAGGTGAAGGATGTGGTCGCTTAGCTGAAGGGACCAGCATGAGACCCTCCAGCATCTGTTGGCCAGCATTTCTGTCTCCCTCTCTAGAGGTCCTTCCAACCAGGACCGAGGAGGCCTTTCTACAGGCTGGGGAAATACTACCCTCCTGCCCCTTGCTCCCACCCACAACATGCAAGCTCCAGGGGGAGATCCTGACAGCAGCAGGACCCCAAGCCTCAGTCAGCGCCCCAGGCTAGCTCGGCTACGGGATTTTGATGGATTGCAAGGGAGTATAAGCCAGTGGTCTCTACCAGTGCCTGAGGACCCACCTTCTCCGGTTCTTTGTGGACCGGTGGCCGTCCTTGACTTTGGATCAGTGGGTCCAGTCCAAAATCCGTCACGGGTACAGGCTAAATCTCATGGCTGTTCCACCAGATTGCCCCTGTGACCACTTTGGGGGTACCATCTCTCATCCGGAACTGCTCCTAGCGGAGCTCTCTGCCCTTCTAATGGACAGGGCAGAGGAGCCCATTCCTCGGGTACAGGGGTTTTACTCCCGTTACTTCTTGATTCCAAAGAGAGCAGGAGGCCTCCGTCCCATCCTCTATCTGTGAACCTTGAACAGATTTCTAAAAAGAAAACTTCAAGACTGTATCCCTGGGCACCTTGATTCCCTTCTTGCAAAGAGGGGACTGGCTTTGCTCCCTCGACCTGAAAGATGCCTACACCCACATCAAAATCCTCCCAAGTCACAGGAAGTATCTCCATTTTGTAGTGGGTTGTCAGCATTTTCAGTACCATGTGCTCCCATTCGGCCTGGCCTCCACGCCACAGGTCTTCACAAAGTGAAAGTGTTTGGCCGTGGTGGGAGCCTATCTATGCCAGCGGGCGATCCAGGTTTTTCCATACCTGGACGACTGGCTGGTCAAGAGCAGCACCCAGGCGGGAGCTTTGCGGTCGCTACACTGGACCATTCGTGTTTTGGAGTCGACTGGTTCCTGATCAATTTCCCAAAGTCCCATCTCCATCCATAGTCAAGGCTGGATTTCATAGGAGCTGGGTTGGTTGCGACCCAGGCGAAGGCCTTTTTGCCCTACGACAGGGCACGCACGCTAATGTCCCTGGTGGAGGAAGTCCAGCAACGCTGGCTGGTGTCCGCATGGCGTATGCTGCAACTTCTGGGACACATGGCCGTGACAGTCCATGTTACCCTTTTCATCTGACTGCATATGCGCTGGGCCCAGTGGTCCCTGCAATCCCAGTGGTGCCAGGGCACCCAAGGCCTTAAAGTCTGCATCCACATTTCTCCCTCTCAGGGCTTTCCTGGCTTGTTGGAGGACCCCTTCCATTCTGGAAATGGGCATACCTTTTCAGGCTCCTCCCACCTAGATTGTGCTTACCATGGATGTGTCCCACCTGGGATGGGGTGACCATGTAGAAGGCCTCCACACCCAGGGTCTCTTGACAACCCGAGAAGCTCTGTGTCAGATAAACTTTTTGGAGCTGCGGGCGATCTGGTACGCTCTGTGGGCCTTCCGAGATCGGCTATCCAACAAGGTGGTCCTTATCTGGACCGACAGTCAGGTAGCATTGGTATATCAACAAGCAGGGAGGCACCAGATCCTTCCTCCTTGTCAGGAGGTGGTGCAGATCTGGGCTTGGGCGCTGGCTCAGAGAATGTTGCTCTGAGCCATATACTTGGCCGGTGCAGAGAACGTCCTGGTGGACAGGCTGAGCTCAGTGTTTTCCTGTTAACTGAGTAGTTTTCATGTATTTAGTTGCCCACAGTTGTCTTTTGCAGAGAATACTGGCGGGCTGTTGTCAGTGCAGGGGTATATACACTATGACATCAGCTTTGCTCTGTCTGTGCTGGTAGAGGTGCATAACCCACTGGTCGTGGATTAACCTGTCTTCATTAAAGAAAAGGAAATGATTAGGTAAGTAGTAATTTCTCCTTATTACCTATGCCTATAATTCAACAGGCACGTATGGGAGAGGTGAGAGTGAGCAATTTCTGTGGCAGGACCTATCCTGTGGAACACAATGCCTGAAGCGAGAAAATTGGCTGATAAGGCATTTAAAAAAGGGCTTAAAACTTGGCTATATCATCAAGCTTTAAGTGAATTATAAATGTAGTGTGAGAATTGCTATTGATTGAGGGCTCTGCATATTTTATTGTTGCAGTTGGCTAGTATGCTAATGGTACTGGAGCTATAATCATATGTTAGATGCAGTAACTAATTGTTTTGTACTGATGTTGTATTTTGTTGGTTTGTTTTAATTATTTGCTTGTTTTATTGTGAACCGTTTGGTTTAAAGTGGTATAAAAGAATATACAGAGAGCCTTTCTCTTGGGCAAACTAAATGGTAAGTTCTCACCAGTGAGGTTATGTCATCTGATGGAGCCTGGTTTGGAAGATTTTCAAACAAGTTTCTAAAGGCTTTTCGGCATGCTCAATTCAGCATGTGTGGTATGTTCCATATGGCATGGGGCCTCATTAGTCTTTGTTTTTCTGTGAAGCCCCACTCTTGTGGTTCTTTTTCTCAAAGAAAAGATTCTCAGAAATCCTGTATTCTTGTGCGGGGCCACCCTCTTAGCTTCTCGGTAGATTTCGTCGTGCATTTTCAATTTTCTGTATTGCTTATTGGCCACTGGGTGCATCAACATCACAATGAATGGCATCTGTCAGATTTTTATTAAAATTGCCCCTGGTGCAAATGCATTCTGTGAATTATGGATCTGCATGATAGATGTGATCCTTTCTCATTCAAAGCACATGACATTAGGAGGCAGAAAGTATATTGTCAAATGACAATTTTATAAGATAAACCACTGCTATCGGACCATCTCAGAGTGTTCCAAGTAAATTTATTTACTATATCGATTTTCTTTAAAATCAAAGCAGTATACAACAAAAAAATAAATAGTTGTAAAAGCCTGTCCAAGGATGGGGAAATACACTGAAGTGTTTGATGTGTGGTAGCAGAGTGTGCATCCTGATCTTGGGAGTACTGTGAGCTAGTAGAGAGTGGGTTGACTTCAGAGAGAGGGGGGGGGGGGCTGGGGGGGAACAGCTGGAGAGTACAGCCAAAGAAAAAGGGGCAGAGCTCAATTTCCATATGTGGTGGTAGAGTGGATTAAACAACACAGAGAGAGATAGGGCAGAGCTCAATACAGGGAAAGAGGGGTGGAGCTCAATTCTCATACAGAGAGAGAAGCGCAGCTGGAGAGTACAGGGAGGGAGGGAGACTGAGCTCGATTTGCATACCGGCTGTGCAGGGCAACTTTCCTCCTTATAGTTAATTATTAAAATGATATATAAATTATACAGTGACAAGATGACTCCTACAGGACATGTTCTTGACTGATGGAAAAGATTGCAGTGTTAAGTTTGCTCATCAGCAGCAGAGGCATTGGTCTCAGCCAGGGAACGAGTGTTCTCCATAGCAGGTCCTGTTTTATTTATTTATTTAAAAACTTTTTTATACCGGCATTCGTAGGACACATCATGTCGGTTTACAAAAAACTGAGAAGGAAAGGAAATTACAATGAACAGGGGAGGGGATAACTGGGTGAATACACAAGTATAAGAGAGGATAGAGACTTGTGTCTAATTGCTGACAAGAAAGGCATTCAAGAAAGCCCTCAAGCACTACCTTTTCCTACTTGTTTTTCTTGACGTGTACATCTTAATTTAATGTATTTCATGTTTTTAGTAAGTATTAACTTTTTTAGTTTTCCTTATTTCAAATTATATTTTTAAGTTATGTTATAAATGTAATCTTTTAGCTACTATTTGTTTTATGTATGTACTTTTGTAATCTGCCCCGAACCTCAGAGGGCGCGGGATATAAATACAATAAAATAAAAAATTAAATCAAGGGAATCAGGAGCTGCACCGACCTCTGGTAGTGTTTTAAAATTGAGAGGGCATCAAGCCCCATAAGGACTGAGGATACAGGCCATCACCTAACTCTTCCCAGCCAAAGAACGCAAAGGTTTTTGTGGCTTTGGTACTGGCTTCCAGGAGCTCTGATGAGATGCATCCAGTGATGGCCAAGAAGCATTGGCATCTGTGTGTGATGCTGGGAGCAGGGATGGCTCAACACCACTGCTACTCAGCCCACCCACCTCGTCCTTCAGGGGCTATTTGAGTGAGACACCAAGGAGAAGCCTTTCTGTCCACCGAGGAGATTTCCTTCACCCCTCATCTCTATCAACAGCAAGGATCTCACTCTCATCACAGACAGCAGAGGGCCTCAAAGCCATAGCCAGTATCCCAGCCAAAACCTGGGACAGGGTTTTGACTGGATTGATTGGGGCATAGACAAGATTCCAGATTGTCAGAGGAACTTTTTGTTGGAGGAAGGCTGAGGTTTTATGTACACTGTTAACCCAGAACATATGGGTTCTCTGCACAATTGGTTCAGGATGCTGCCATGGAAGGAAGCTCTGAACCTTGGAACAGAATGCTGCTGGAGGCTATACCTAAATTGCTTCAGATCAGAGCTCTTCCAAGGAGTTGAGTGGCATGAAAAGATCGAGATACACAGGAAGAAATGTTTACCATGAGCTGGGACAGGATATTGATCTGCTGAGCAACTGGTCTCTTAAGCATCTGATTCATTGTAGTTCCTGGAAAAGTAAAAGATAATTAGGCTAAGGCATAGCTGAATCTCTCCCATTCCCACTCTAGGGGTGATCTGGGAAACTACAGACCGGTCAGACTGACTTCAGTGCCAGGAAAAATAGTGGAAAGTATTCTAAATATCAAAATCACAGAACATATAGAAAGCATGGTTTAATGGAACAAAGTCAGCATGGCTTTACCCAAGGCAAGTCTTGCCTCACAAATCTGCTTCACTTTTTTGAAGGAGTTAATAAACATGTGGATAAAGGTGAACCGGTAGATGTAGTGTATTTGGATTTTCAGAAGGTGTTTGACAAAGTTCCTCATGAGAGGCTTCTAGGAAAAGTAAAAAGTCATGGGATAGGTGGTGATGTCCTTTCATGGATTACAAACTGGCTAAAAGACAGGAAACAGAGTAGGATTAAATGGACAATTTTCTCAGTGGAAGGGACTGGGCAGTGGAGTGCTTCAGGGATCTGTATTGGGATCCTTACTTTTCAATATATTTATAAATGATCTGGAAAGAAATACGATGAGTGAGGTAATCAAATTTGCAAATGATACAAAATTGTTCAGAGTAGTTAAATTGCAAGCAGATTGTGATACATTGCAGGAAGACCTTGTGAGACTGGAAAATTGGGCATCGAGATGGCAGATGAAATTTAATGTGGATAAGTGCAAGGTGATGCATATAGGGAAAAATAACCCATGCTATAGTTACACAATGTTAGGTTCCATATTAGGTGCTACCAACCAAGAAAGAGATCTAGGTGTCATAGTGGATAACACATTGAAATCGTCGGTTCAGTGTGCTGCGGCAGTCAAAAAAGCAAACAATGTTGGGAATTATTAGAAAGGGAATGGTGAATAAAACAGAATGTCATAATGCATCTGTGTATCGCTCCATGGTGAGACCACATCTTGAATACTGTGTACAATTCTGGTCGCCGCATCTCAAAAAAGATATAGTTGCGATGGAGACGGTACAGAGAAGGGCGACCAAAATGATAAGGGAATGGAACAGCTCCCCTATGAGGAAAGACTAAAGAGGTTAGGACTTTTCAGCTTGGAGAAGAGACAGCTGGGGGGGGTGGGGATATGATAGAGGTGTTTAAAATCATGAGAGGTCTAGAACAGGTAGATGTGAATCGGTTATTTACTCTTTCAGAAATTGGCTAGGGGGGCACTCCATGAAGTTATCATGTGGCACATTTAAAACTAATCCGAGAGAGTTCTTTTTCACTCAATGCACAATTAAACACTGGAATTTGTTGCCAGAGAATTTGGTTAGTGCAGTTAGTATAGCTGTGTTTAAAAAAGGATTGGATAAGTTCTTGGAGGAGAAGTCCATTACCTGCTATTAATTAAGTTGACTTAGAAAATAGCCACTGCTATTACTAACAACAGTAACATGGAAAAGACTTAGTTTTTCAGTACTTGCCAGGTTCTTATGGCCTGGATTGGAAACAGGATGGACCCTTGGTCTGACCCAGTATGGCATGTTCTTGTGTTCTTATGAGTTCCAAGAGCCTCAGTACTCAAAGAAAATAAAAGGTATTATATGAAATCCAGCCCTGTGATGTTCCTGCTGGCTTTGGCCCATGGCCTCGCCCCTCCCCCCCCCTGGAATCATCTGCGTGGGGGGGGGTTAAGAACTGGTAGTTGATGCCGTGGAAGGAAGCTCTGAATCTGCCTTTCATCTTTCTGAACCATCAGGCCACTTAGCAGTTCCTGGCCCAGAAGAGAGACTTCTGCAGTCCTATGATGTTCCCACCACCTCTGCCATCTGCTTTGGCCTGTGGCCCTGCTTCCCCCTCCCCCCGTCCCCCCCCACTGAAGTCATCTGTATGGTGGGGTCAAGAGCTGGCGATCGATGCTGTAGGTGTGTGCGCTCTGTCGCACGGAGGGCCACAAAGGAGCTCCTTTGTGTGCGCCAAATGCCGCTGAGACTTTATCTCTCAATCCTTTAAATCACATTGTAACCATCTTCCTAAACTTAGAATAATTACCCTCACTCCTAATACATCCTGGGAGGAAGTTCCAGACTTGAGGCACTACCGACAAAAAGGCTTGCTTTTATCCCTTACCATATTTAAAAAAGTCCCACTTCTGTTGCAGGCCGCAAAGCCCAGCATTTCATAAAGACAGTAACAAGTAGCCATACTTTCTTGAATTTAGCCAACATCTGTCTTCTTATAGAATTTTCTTTCCAATTTATGCTGGATGTTGTCCATGGATTGAACTATAGACAGTGTTCAATGGAAAGCTATTTTGCATTGAGCAGCCAAAACAAATGGAGTTAGCTGATGAATTGGTGCTGGCTGATCAGGGTCAGGTATATTAAGCAAGGCACATTTGGGGGAAGAAACCATGGCTTCTCCTAAGATTGTTTTGATTAAAGAAAACAATTCTCCCCTCCCCCCACCCCAAAAGTGAGCAATAACGGCACAGTTCCATCAAATGTGGTAAAAGGAGCCTCTCTCCCCACGCTCCCTCCAGCATTTATCCTCCATAGCCAGAAACATTTTATGCAGTCTTACTGGTGTCTGGTACCACCTCAAAAGTACCTTAAATTCATGTTCTAATAGTAGAGCTTATATGGATCCCTACCCACATTTATAAAAGAGATACCACTCAGAATCAGATATAGCATGTCCCCAGATTTTCCTCCCAGGCTGTCATATGTTTCAGCTTGTCTAGAAGTTCCTTATTAAGCAAGGAGTTAGAACTTCGAGATAATCCTCTTAACCTTGTTTGCTTGATCACATAGCCTCTCAAAAAAGATTTTCCTTACCGAAGCCCACTGAGTACTCCTCTGGCTCACAAAGTGCCTAACTTGCAGTTAAAAATACCTATCAGAAGATGGTAAGTCAAATGATCCCATAAGATGTTCAAACGGTAGGACCTCTCTGCTATCCCACATATGTTCTATTTTCTGGATCCCCTTAGCCCCTTACTAGATGTTTCTGGAGCCAACCCTGCAGGAAAATCTAAATTATGTAGTAGGGCTGATCGATAGAAATATTCCCTCTTCCACACCACCCTAACCCTTGATTGCCTCCAAACTTGCAAAGTATTTAAGGTGGAAGGTAACATCTTCTGAACTGGCCTCCTTATCTGTTTTGATTGCCATATCAAGGCCCACAATGCATTGACCTTGTAAAGTGTTGTAAAGCAACCCATTGTTTCCTCTCCCCTTGTCTATGCAAATCTATGATGGCCTTCAAATGGGAAGCCGTATAGTACCAGTGTAAATTTGGAACACTTAGCCCTTCTCTATTTTTTGGTTGGTACATGACTGCCGATGCCACCCTGGGGGGGCCTACATTGCCAAATGAAGTCTAAAATATGCCTCTGCCAGATTTGATATAGGGATTGGGAGGGTGTGGAGTAAATAGTAAAGCCAGGGCAAGATATTCATTTTAATTGTCACGATCTTGACAAACAAACGAAGACAACTCATAAGTGCCTCACTTTGCCAAATTCTTCCCTATCAAGACCATTAGCAGTGCATAGTTTAGTTGAAAGGGCCTTTCATTAGCTTTCCCTATATAAATTCTCAAGTACCTTTATCTTGGTTCTGGCTCATTTAAAAGAGAAGCTACATTTCACAGTAGCAGTTTGTGCCGCAGATAAAAATATGTCCAAAATTTCAGATTTTTCAACATTGATCTGGAACCCCAATACCTTACTAAATCTATCCATCTATCTATCCCCTGGGGGTAAATATATCATTTGCGAACAGGGACTTTTTATAACTAACCCCACCTACTGAAATTCCCTGGATTCTGTTGTCCTGTCTGATCCATTTCATGAAGGATTCTAGAAAAATTGTGAAAAGTAAGGGGTATACCTGGCAAGTTCTTCTTACTTCAAATTTCCCTTATTCACTTTAAATCAGGCCATAGGTTGTTCATAGAGTTTCTTAATCCAATTAAGAAGCTGTTTCCCAAAGTACATTATTTTCAAGGGTTTTAAAAAGAAAGGGCCAGTGCACTCTATCAAAGGCTTTTTCTGTATCTATGGAGAGCAACAGGGATGAGATTTTTTCCTTTTTCACCCACCATATCAAGTCTAAAAAGTTTCCTTAGGTTGTCTGCCACCATCCGGACTGGGATAAACCCTGCTTGATCTGTGTGTATTGGTGGTTATCATATTGTTTAGCCTGTCTGCTAATTCTTTAGCTAAGAGTTTTAAATCAGTGTTAATGAGTGATATTGGTCTATAGGACTACATAACCCCAGATCCCTCCCTTCTTTAGCAGTCACACAGGCCGATGCAATATCTGTGCGGGGAAAAAAGGGTGCTCATGATTGAGCGCCTGCTTTCTTAATGCACGCCCATCCACCAGCTAATGAGCTGATACGTTAAAATGGAGGTGCTAGGGGAAATTGTGCGTCTCTAGGCCTCCTTGGCATTGGGTGCCAAGGAGAACTGGCTGTACGTGGGTTATGAAGACAGACACTCATAAAATTGAGCATCTGTTTTCCTAACCTGACCATTGGCAAGATTTTTAAAAAAATGTTTTCATGTTGCTTCCATCTGTGATTCATAGAAATGACGGCAGAAGAAGACCAAACGGTCCATCCAGTCTGCCCAGCAAGCTGTCACACACTTTTTTTTTTTTTTCCATACTTTTCTGTTACTCTTGTCCCTTTAAATAATTTTTTGGTTCTAGTTCCCTTCCACCCCCGCCATCGTAGATAGCAGTGCTGGAGCTGCATCTAAATGAAGTATCCAGCTTAATTGGTTTGGGGTAGTAACCGCGGTAATAAGCAAGCTACACACGCTTGTTTACCCAGCCTGTGCAAGTCAGTCCTTGTTGGTTGTTTGAATATAAATCCTCTTTTCTTCATTCCCCCTGCCGTTGAAGCAGTGAGCTGCGCTGGATATGCATTGAAAGTGAAGTATCAGGCATTTTTGGTTTGGGGTAGTAACCGCCGTAACAAGCAAGCTACTCCACTGCTTTTATGTGGATGCAAATCCTTTTTTCCACATTTCCTCTTGCTGTTGAAGCATAGAGCAATGTTGGAGTCACATTAATCGTGTGTATGTTTGTTTTTGTTTTTTTTTAGTTTATAATATTTTTATTGAAAGTTTTGCAAAAGAGAAACATTGGCATATCAATAGACACATTACAAACAGAAAACTTAAAACAACTGTTCGGTTACATCACCTTAATATCGTAAAGTGTCCCGTACAAAAGAATGCTAACATGAGTCGGAAAAGCCACACATTATAAAAATAATAAAGGAAAGAAAAAAGAATAAAGTAAGAGAAGAGAGTAGAACAGGACAACAAGAAAAGAAGAAAACAATGAAAAGGACAGACGGGCGGAGCGGAACGAACTATCCACCCCTACCCTGGACAGAGCTAGAAATCAGAAGAGAGAGGAGAAATGGGATACTGCTGAACCAAAGAGACAAAGAAAAAAAATTAGGACCAACCGGAGTAACCAGCATAAAGAAAGTAGCAAGGAACAGACAAGAAGAGGAGATGAGGGAGTCAAGAGAAAACAAGCATTGAGAAGCATCAGATAGCGTTTATATAGATGTCTAGCGGTTTCCATACTTGTGACCATTTACCTAGTCTCCCGTACTTGATGGCCATGGCACGTTCATATTTAGTGTATAAAATAACAGTATTCCACCACAACGATTCAGACAACAAATCACTGCGCTTCCAGTTTGACAAGATGTTATGTTGACCAATAGTAAATAGAAAGTCCAATAATTTCCAACCAGGTAAAGGCAAGTGGATTAGGGGGTGCGCCCCTTTGAGAATCACAACAGAGTAAGAAATAGGGATAGGCAGATTCAAAATAACAGAGATCTTAACCCATATCTGTTGCCAAAATAAAGTAACAAATGGGCAGGCAAAAAGCATGTGTGATAAGGTGGCATTAGGGGCTGCACATGACCAACACCTGTGGGAGTCTAAAATACCAGCCCTGTGTAGCTTCCAAGGAGTCCAAGCTACTCTATGGAGAGTAAAAAAGGAGGACTGTGTCAAACTGGAGGAGAGTGCGATGCGTGATGAAATGGACCAGCTATAATTCCACATAGGAGTGATCTCTATTCCCAAATCAGATGCCCATGTCGACCGAAGGGCACTCGTTGCAGTGAAAGACAGTTTTTTAATAAACTTGTATAAGTGAGAAGCCAAATGCCCATGCTCACCATTTTTCTGATAAAACCCCCATAGAAACGGAGGATTATCCGACCAGGAGGACCGCAAGAGGTGATCCTGTAGGGCCGCATGCAGTTGTCGGTATGCGAATTGTTGAGTGGGTGGAAGTCCATAGGTAGTGGATAAAATCGAAAAAGGTATCACTTTCCGTTGCCGGACAACAGAAGAAATCAGCCATATATTACATTTATACCAAATGGGCCAAGATGGTGACTTATCTCCTATTTTGATAAGGGAGTTTCTCCATAGGGAGGAGTAAGTAGAAAATTTCCATCCCACGGAATCTACTGGACCCTTAGAGTATATTTCTAAAAAGGCTCTATGTAAGGATCGTAGGATTGGATTGGCCAATTGAACTGTAGTGAGAGACATACTGGGGAAACAATTTAGAGGTAACGGAGCAATATTTTCTTTTTCGATTAGGAGCCATCGAGGAGCATCTCTTTCCCATTCAAAGTCAAAATAATACGAACCTTGCTGTAACATAAAAGCCATATGATAAGAATAGAAATCCGGAAAGTTCACTCCTCCAAGATCCCTGCTCTTTTTTAGTTTATGTAGGGCTATTCGTGGGGCTTTATTATTCCACAAGAATCTCGTCAGCAATCTATCTACCTGTTTATAAAAATCCGAGGAGAAGAAAATCGGGATCATATTTAAAATATATGTAATTTTAGGGGCCAATATCATTTTAATGGTATCCAATCTGCCCCACCATGTAAGATGGAGAGGAGACCAACGTAGGATAAGATCCTTAAGGGACTGAATGGCATTCGATTCACTATGTAAGATCGTCTCCAGAGGATCCATGAAAAATTGAACTCCCAAATATTTAAGTTTCACATATTTTTTCTGGACAGGAAGAGTAGTGAAATTTAGAGCAGCGGCCGCGTAATTAAGCGGCAGTAATTCTGTTTTGTGCCAATTAATTTTGTATCCCGACAGGGAGGAATAGTTAGAAATTAACTCAAATAAGTGAGGGAGTGAACTTTCCGGGTCCCTTAAAAATAAGAGAACATCGTCTGCGTATGCAGAAAGTTTAAAAACATTAGAGCCAACTGAGACACCCTGGATATTAACAGACTGCCTAATCGTAGATAGTAGTGGTTCCAAAGCCAGGTTAAAAAGTAATGGCGACAGGGGGCAACCTTGTCGTGTACCCCTATGTAGGGGGAAAAACGGGGACATTTGTTTATTAATATATAAAAAGGCTTGTGGCGTGGTATAGAGAAATTGAATCCAACGCAAGAAGGTCGGGCCTACACCATACCATCGTAAAACAGCAAATAGAAAAGGCCATTCGACCTGGTCAAAGGCCTTTTCAGCGTCCAATGAGACCACTACCACCGGTGTACTGGAGGAGAAAACTGTTTGTTGGACGTGAAAAAAAATCCGTGTATTGTTTATCAGGCGGTTCTTAATAAAGCCTGATTGATCTGGGTCAGTTAGCAGCCCCATAACATGGGACAGTCTAGTTGCTAAGATTTTGGTAAATATTTTATAATCGGTGTTCAACAGGGAGATAGGTCGATAATTCGCTATATGGGTCTCGTCTCTACCTGGCTTTGGAAGTACAATTACACAAGCCTGTGAAAAAGAGGTAGCAGAGGTCTCATTGAGAGGAAAAGAGGAGAAGTACTTCGAGATGTGCGGGAGGAGGGTCTTCTGAAAGGAACGGTAGAAATCAGTCGTAAACCCGTCCGGACCAGGCGCTTTCTTTGAAGCTAGTGCGTTAATTGCCAATTCAATTTCAGAGTCTGTGATAGGCTTGTCCAGTGTTTCCATTTGTAGCGGTGGTAAGGTCGGATGATTGAGGTTGGAGAAGAAGTCATGAAACATGTCAGGCGATGGGGATATTTCCGATTTATATAGGCCAGCATAGAAATCACTGAAAGCTTGTAATATATCAGAATCTTTAAACAACATCCTATCAGTGGAGGAGAGAATCTTGGTTATTCTTTTGGATTCTGATTTCCTCTTTAAGTAAGAAGCTAATAAATGCCCACATTTATTGCTGCCAGCATAGTACTGTGCTTTGGAATGAAAAACATGTAGTTGAACCTGAGTGCTAAGTAAACGGTTATATTGATATCGCGCCTTAACTAGGGCCGCCAGAGAGAACGAAGTTGGGTGGTGGATATGTTCCGACTCCAATTGAGCAACTTGTCCTTGTAGAGAAAGAAGTTCTGATTTTTTACGCTTAGCTCGTCTGATGGAGAAGCTAATGATTTCCCCACGGATTGCCGCTTTGGATGCTTCCCATACCACAGCGGTAGATACATCGTCCGTAGAATTAAGATGAAAATATTCCTGGATCTTCTGTTCTAGAAAAGGTTTGAAATCAGGTTCGTCCAATAGTGCAGGGTTGAACCGCCACTGGTTATGGATCAATTTCGGATGAGTTAATTCGCAGGTTATTGAGATGGCAGCGTGATCTGATACAAGAATAGGATTAATAATTGTGTCCATAATACTGGGCATTAAGGACTTATTGATAAGAAAGAAGTCAATGCGTGAGTATGAAGAGTGAGAAGACGAAAAGAAGGTATAATCCCTGCCAGTGGGATTAATCAATCGCCATGGGTCTACCAAGCCATATGTAGAAAGGTGTTGTAGGGTCCTTGTAGCTTTAGAGAGTGAAGGCCGTGCATCAGACCTCCTATCCAATATAGGATCTAGTGGTTGGTTAAAATCGCCACCAATAATATATGAGGATGCATCAGGGTGTAGCAGGTTCACAAGCACCTCCTGGAAAAAAAACAGGATCATCAGCGTTAGGTATCATGTGTATGTTTATTGAATAAGGATATTCATCTCCAGGTAGTAGCCGTCATTCCTGCAAGCCACCCCCATGTCTCTTCTCTTTTTCACTTCCTCTAGACTTTATGGATCCACAGTTATTTATCCCATGCCCCTTTGAAATCCTTCACAGTTTTGGTCTTCACCACTTCCTCCAGAAGGGCATTCTAGGCATCCACCACCCTCTCCGTGAAGAAATAATTCCTGACATTGGGTCTGAGTCTTCCTCCCTGTAGTTTTAAATCGTGACCTCTGATTTTGCTGATTTTTTTTGCAATGGAAAAGGTTTGTCGTTGTCTTTGGATCATTAAAACCTTTCAAGAATCTGAAAGTCTGCATCATATCACCCCTGCTCCTCCTTTCCTCCAGGGTGTGTATATTTAGATTCTTCAGTCTCTCCTCATAAGTCATTTGATGAAGACCCTCCACCTTTTTGGTCACCCTTCTCTGGACCGCCTCCATCCTGTCTCTGTCCCTTTGGAGATACGGTTTCCAGAACTGAACACAGTACTCCAGTGAGGCCTCACCAAGGACCTGTACAAGGGGATAATTACTTCCCTTTTCTTACTCTATATTCCTTTCTCTATGCAGCCCAGCATTCTTCTGGCTTTAGCTATTGCCTTGTCACATTGTTTTGCCGACTTCAGCTCATTAGACATTATCACCCCAAGGTGTCTCTCCTGCTCCGTGCACATCAGCCCTTCTTCCCCCATTGAATACAGTTCTTTTGGATTTCCACACCCCATATGATTGACTCTGCACTTCTTGGCATTGAATCTCAGCTGCCATATCTTCGACCACTCTTCCAGTTTCCTTAAATCCCGTCTCGTTCTCTCCACTCCTTCCGGCATGTCCACTCTGTTGCAGATCTTAGTATCATCCGCAAAAAGACAAACCTTACCTTCTATCCCGTCCGCAATGTCGCTCACAAAGATATTGAACAGGACTGGTCCCAAAACAGACCTTTGCGGCACTCCGCTCAACACCGCTCTCTCTTCAGAGTAAGTTCCATTTACCATCACACATTGTCTTCTGTCCATCAACCAGTTTGTAATCCAGGCCACTACCTTGGCACTCACTCTTAAGCTTATTTTATTCACCAGTCTCCTGTGCGGAACCGTATCAAAAGCTTTGCTGAAGTCCAAGTAGATGACAGAGTGCTCTTTCTTGATCCAATTCCTTGGTTACCCAGTCAAAAAAAGTCTTATCAGATTGTCTGAAAGGATCTTCCCCTGGTGAATCCATGCTGCCCTCTGGTCCAGCAATTCTTCCGACTGTAGATAGTTCACTATTCCTTCTTTTAAAACAGCGACTCCATTACTTTTCCCACCACTGAGGTGAGGCTAACTGGTCTGTAGTTACCAGCCTCTTCTCTGGTTCCACTCTTGTGAAGCGGGATCACCACCGCTCTTCTCTAATCACTCGGCACCACTTCCGTTTCTAGGGATCTATTGAACAGATCACACAGTGGATCCGCCAGCACATATCTGAGCTCCCTCAGTATCCTGGGATGAACCTCATCAGGCCCCATGGCTTTGTCCACTTTCAGTTTCTTCAGCTCTTCCCATACATTCTCTACTGTAAATGGAGTTAAATCTACTCCATTCCCCTCTAGTTTCTTGTTGACTAGTGATGGTCCTTCTCCAGGGTCTTCTTTAGTGAACACAGAACTGAAGTATTCATTTAATATTTCTTCCATTTCTTCGTCTCTCTCCACACATTGATCCTTTTCACCTTTCAATTTCACTATACCACTTTGAACTTTTTTCCTTTCACTGATGTATCTGAAAAATGTATTGTCACCTCTTTACCTCTTTGGCAATCCTTTCTTCCGCTTGACTTTTTGCTGTCTTGATTACTTTCTTTGTCTCCCTTAGTTCTACCAGATATGCAGACGACATTCAGTTAATTCTACCAATAGACGACACAATTGAAAAAACACTAGGACTAGCAAACATGTACCTAGACATAATAAAACTACTACTAACCCAAATGGAACTGGTTATTAACATTGACAAAACTGAATTCCTACACCTTGAAAGAAAACATACTAAAATTATTAAAACCCCAATAACTCTAAGAAATAACCAGAAAATAGAACTTGCCGAAAAAGTAAGAAATCTGGGAGTAATAATGGATTCAGAAATTAATCTAAAGCAACACATATCATTAAAAGTAAGGGAAGGATATGCGAAACGTATGATCCTAAAAAGATTGAAACCATTACTCACACCTGCCCACTTCAGAACAGTTTTACAAACACTTGTTTTTTCCAGCACTGATTACTGCAATGCACTCTTACTAGGACTCCCCAGCATATCAATAAGACCACTCCAAATACTTCAAAATACTGCAGCCAGAATACTGATGGGAAAAAAAAGGAGGGACCATATAACTGAAACTTTAGCAGACTTACATTGGTTGCCAATCGAATACAGGATAAAATACAAGGCCTTGTGCACCATACACAAACTAATATATGATAAAGAAGCAGACTGGCTAAACACAGCCCTACGAGTCCATGTCCCACAGAGAAACCTTCGCTCAGCTAACAAAGCACTACTAACAGTCCCTTCAGTAAAATCAGCAAAACTAACCCAGGTAAGAGGCAGGGCCCAATTTATGGAACACAATGCCCACTGAAATCAGATTACAGAGTGATATCAAATTTTTTAAGAAAACCTTAGACATGGCTCTTTAAACAAGCCTTTCCTAAAGAAACGGGAGAATAAGGAGGAAGAGAGAAAACAAGTCAGAAGTGCAGTTGAGAATGAAGAATTTAACAGTTTTTAAAAATACATGTTAATATAACTATGAAGAGTAACTCAATAATACACCTGGACTTGACCATCAGTACTCAAACATTGATTTTATTAATGAGTTTGTAACCGTACTTAATTGGCACCTGTTAGAATGTACGATAACCTACCTATACATACATTATTTTGTGCCTGTTTGTAAACCGTTGCGATGGTACGTAACTTAGCGACAGTATAGAAAAGTTTTTAAATAAATAAATATTCTTCTTTGTGCTCCTCCCTTTGGGATCCTTTATATTTCTTGAACGCTGTTCTTTTAGCCTTTATTTTGTCAGCCACCTCCTTGGAGAACCAGATAGGTTTCATTTTTCTTTTACTTTTCTTTACTTGTCCAACATATAGATTAGTTGCCTTGGTAATTGCTCCTTTTAGTTTGGTCCACTGTTGTTCCACATCTCTCTCGTTCTCCCAGCCTACTAGTTCTTCCTCCAGGTACTTCCCCATGTCATCAAAGTCCGTGTTTTTTGAACTGCAAAACTCGGATCCGTGTGCTTCTTTTTCGTATCCTTTTTGTGATATTAAACCATACCGTCTGATCACTGGTGCTGAGGTGGGTGCCCACCTGGACATCAGAGACATTATCTCCATTAGTGAGCACTAAATCGAGTATAGCTCCCTCTTTTGTGGGTTCCATTACCATTTGTTTGAACAAAGCTCCTTGCATCTGACTTAATATCACCATGCACTAATCCCCTTATTGCATAAGGGGTTATGGATGTGCATCCAACCATGGGTTAACCTGTGTGCCAGCCTGAGCACACGGTATTGCATCGGCTCGACTGATTTCCACTGAAAGGTAGAAAGGTGACAGTCTTCCCTCAAATGATTGAAGAGTTTAGTCAGCGGTCCAACCAGGCTAGCTACAAACCATTTATAAAACCATACAGTGTAGCCATCCAATCCTGGTGCTTTGCTTGCCTTACGGGGTTTTTGTTTGGTTTTTTTTATCACTTGTAAGACATACTCAGATGTGATCTTTCTGTTCAGCCACAGCTTGGTACTCCTGTGCAAGTCCTGGCAAGGTCACTTCCGCTGAATAATCTTCAATCTGACTGTCCTCTATAGATCGATCCAGGCTATAGGACGCTTCATAAAATTTTAGAACATTAGAAATTGCCATACTGGGTCAGACCAAGGGTCCATCAAGCCAGCATCCCGTTTCAAACAGTGGCCAATCCAGGCTACAAGTACCTGGCAAGTACCCAAAAACTAAGTAGATATCATGCTACTGATGCTAGTAATAGCAGTGGCTATTTTCTGAGTCAACTTGACTTCTCCTCCAAGAACTTATCCAAACCTTTTTTAAACCAAGATACACTAACTGCACTAACCACATCCCCTGGCAATAAATTCCAGTGTTTAACTGTGCATTGAGTGAAAAAGAACTTTCTCCGATTAGTTTTAAATGTGCTACATGCTAACTTCATGGAGTGCCCCCTAGTCCTTCTTCTATTATCCGAAAGAGTAAATAACAAATTCACATTTACCCGTTCTAGACTGCTCGTGATTTTAAAGACCTCTATCATATCCCCCCTTAGCCATCTATTCTCCAAGCTGAGCAGCCCTAACCTCTTTAGTCTTTCCTCATAGGGGAGCAGTTCCATCCCCTTTATCATTTTGTACCTTCTCCATCACAACTATAATCTTTATTATTTGTTTGTTTGTTTGTTTTTATGTACCGACATTCAACATGTTATCACATCGGTTTACATGGGATGAGTTAGGTTACATTGTAACAGGGTGTGGAACTGGGAGAACATAACAGGGGGAGAATAACAAGCAAATAAAGAATTACTTTGGGAGGAGGGTATCTCTTATGAACATTTGGGTACATAGCTTAACATTCTGCATTAATTGTGGTTTCAAAATATGGCTTGAATCTGTGGGACGTTCTGGGGGGGAGGGTTGATATGTGAGTTAATAGCTGTTTCAGAGTAGTAAGGCATGGGATGGGTTATAGGGGTTGGGAGATTGGTCATTTCAAGGTGGAAAACGATTAGTGATTAGAGAGGGGGGTTAGAGGGTGTGTGAAGGGAAGAAGGAGGAAAAGTTGTGGGGGGAGGTGGGAGTGAGTGAATTGAGTGCTGGTTGTCTTAAGAATGTCGTGAAGGCTTTTTGGAAGAGCCATGTTTTTAGTTTCTTTTTGAAGGTTTGTGACGTTGGTTTGAGTCTTAGGTCTATAGGGAGGGAGTTCCATGGTGGGGTCCAGCTATGGAGAATGCATGTTCTCTGGTTGAGTTGTGGTGAGCTAGTTTTGGGGAGGGGGTTGTGAGAAGACCAGTGTTTGTGGAACGTAGATTCCTTTTGGTGTTTAGAAATGTAGCGTGACATTCATCCATTCCGTTTTGTTACTGTATAATGCTTTGTGGTTGAGGGATAAGGTTTTGTATTGTATTCTGTAAGGGATCAGGAGCCAGTGTAGCTCTTTGAGAATTGAGGTGATGTGATCCGATCTTTTGCTGCTGGTGAGTGATCTTGCTGCTGCGTTTTGAAGGAGTTGAAGTGGTTTGAGGGTGGAAGCTGGTAGGCCTAGGAGGATTGCGTTGCAGTAGTCTAGTTTGGAGAACAGGAGAGCTTGTAATGCCGTTCTGTAGTCCTGGGGGTGTAGGAGGGGTTTTAATCTTCTTTAGGACTTGGAGTTTGTAGAATCCTTTTTTTTTTATTGTGGTGTTTGTGTTTCTTGAAGTTTAGTTCGCTGTCCAGCGTGATTTCTAGATCTTTTGCGGTGAAGATAACTTCTTTATTTGTTATGCAGGTATTGAGTTGGGGGTCAGATATAGTTGAGGTTTTGTTGCATATATAAAGTATTTTGGTTTTGTTATGGTTGAGGGTGAGAGCCATTTGTGTTAATAGTTGTTGGATTGCTTTGATGTGGGTGCCCCAGAGTTTTAGGGTATTCGCAATGATGTCTTGTATGGGGTGGAGGATTTGGATGTCATCGGCATATATGTAGTGTGTTAGACCGAGTCCAGATAGGAGTTTGCATAGAGGTAGGAAGTAGATATTGAAGAGTGTGGATGATAATGAGGATCCTTGAGGGACGCCGTGGGGAAGGGGTATTTGTTTGGATTCTTTGTTGTTGGTTCTGACTTTGGATAGGTAAGATGTGAACCAGCTGATAGTGGTGTCGCATAGTCCAATTTCTTTTAGTCTGTTCAGGAGGATGCTGTGGTTGATGGTATCAAAGGCTGCTGATATATAGAAGAGTATGAGAATGTATTTTTGGCCATTGTCTAGGCCTTTGAGGATTGTATCTGAGAGGGATAGTAGTAGGGTTTCTGTGCTGAGGGTGCTCCTGAATCCATGTTGCGCTTTCTAGATGATCCGAGAGTTGCTGATTGACTATGTTTTCTAGTGTTTTGGCTATGAAGGGGAGGTTGGATATGGGTCTGAAGTTGGCGATATTGGAGTCGAGTTGAAGTTTTTTGAGTATTGGTTTAATGACAGCACATTTGAGTTTGTCTGGGAAGATGCCCTCATCTAGAGAGAGATTGATTATGTTGGCGATGGGCCTGGCGATGATGTTGGAGACTTGTTTAAGTGTTTTTATTGGGAGGGCATCTATTGGGTGTGACACAGGGTTCATTTTTCGGATGATGGTTTCAACTTCGGTGGAGGCTATGTTCTCGAAATGTGACCATCTGGTGCCAGGTTTGCTTGGAAGGATTGCAGTCTCTTCATTCGTGGTTGGGTTTTTTGTGGTAAGGTTGAGGATTTTGTCCTGGAAGAAGATGGCAAACTTGTTGCTAGTGATCACTTGATTTTCTGGAGGTAGGGGAATTTTGTTGGGTTGTGTGAGTTCTTTGATGTATGTGAAAAGTGCTCTGGGGTTGAATCTTTCTTGCGTAGAAATCTTTTCTGGCTTTGTTGATGTCCGTTTTGTATATATAGAGGACGGTTTTGTATTTATCTTTTAGTTGGTCTGTTGGGTTTTTTCTCCATTTTTTTTCTGCCGTTCTTAGGATATTTTATTCATGGTGCAGTCTCTCCATGGAGCAATACAGAGGCATTATGATATCTTCCATTTTATTCACCATTCCCTTCCTAATAATTCCTAACATTGTTTGCTTTTTTGACTGCCTCAGTGCACTGAGCCAACAATTTCAGTATTAGAAAAGACGAATTCCCCTGCTGTTCCTTTGTGACTCCGGGGACATTACAGCTGTGTATTGTTCCATCCTTCTTGCCCAAGGTAGTCTCGGACATTCATTTGAATCAGTTCATCTCCTTGCTGTCCATGGATAAGGTCAGGGATGTGGAGGAGTATCGCCTCATCTGTTCCTTGGATGTCAGGAAACTTGTCGTGCGGTATCTGGAGGTTTCTGAACCTTTTTGAAAGATTGCCTGTTTGTTCTCCATGATGGAGTAAGCTGGGCATCTCTGCTTCATGGGCTACCAAAACTCACTGGATTAAGGAGGTAGTCATGGCCACGTATGTGAATGCTGAAAAGCCATTGCCTAGTCAGGTTAGGGCTCATTCCACTAGGGCTCAGGCAGTGTCATGGGCGGAAGTTAGATTGTTGTCGCTCGTTGACATTTGCCGAGCTGCAATGTGTTCCTCCTTACACACCTTTTCCAGGTATTATCGTCTGGATGTGCAAGCCTGGCAGGACGCAGCCATTGCACGTGCGGTTTTGACAGGACTGCAGGCAGCCTCCCGCCCTATTCAGGAGTAGCTTGGATACATCTCACTGATCCTGAATTCATCTGTGTGAGAGCTAGGACGTGAGAAATTACTACTTACCTGATATTTTCCTTTTCCTTAGACAGATGAATTCTTCTTCCCTCCAGTGGTTGCTGAATGATTGTGTTATGGTCCTCCTGCGTGGCTGTGTTCCAGGGGTTACGTTAAGTGTTACTGCAATCCCTTGACTAGTGTTAATACAGTCTTTGTCTGAGTTCAGGATTTCCTGTTGGCTGAGTACTGAAATGGTTATCTGTTATTAATCAAGTTTTTGCTAGCCTGTCCACAGTTGGCTTTTGAAGAGAATACTGGCAGGAAGATGTCATTGCAGGAATATATATACTGTGTTGTCAACTTTGCTCTATCTCCATCTGCTGGTAGAGGTGCGTAACCCACTAGACCTGAATTCACCTGTCAGGTCTAAGGAAAAGGAAATTATTAGGTAAGTAGTAATTTCTCAATTTAAAGAAGGTACAGTCAATTGACTTGTGTGCTTTTGAAGGTGATGGTTACATCAGAGCTTTCAGTATTTAGGATTGCTACAAAAGTACAAGTGGGTAGAAGACTTATTCAACTAAGCTATTCCATATTTTTATTCCGAATTTATTTTCTAAGGAATTCTGGAATGTATTTTTCACTTAGGAGTTGTGGGATAGGATTTATGAATATACGGAACAGACACAGTTTTAATGCATTTCAGGCTATAAAGCAAGAAAAGGTGAATATTTTGGCAGGGGGTTTTCCTCCCTCAACACCAGCCCCTTTGAAATGCCGCTCTTTAATCTGTTTCAAAGCATGTGTACTGTGGAGGCCTAGGCATATTTGTAGCTGGGCAGTTTTCAAACAGGACATTTTACTCTGGTAAATCCCTCTTTATCCAGGTAAATTGCTTTGAAAATTGCCCTCTTAATGTGGCGATTTACTTTTTTTTTTTTTTTTTTATAATTTACTATCCCCCCAATACCGTAATAATTCAGTGAATAGATATTCTATAAATGGGGCAAATGGCAACTCAGAACTTGCATAGTTTAGAATATGAGTAACCAGCTCTTCTAATGGTATGCTCTTTTCCTATTTTATTAGGTCATCGTTGCATCTGAATTCAAATAAGGCCTGCAGTAGGTCAGTCAGCTCTGGACTAAATTATGACATGCACTACATCTTGAGGTTTGTAGATATGTCTAAATAAAACAGTTTTCAGCTAAAATATGTTTAGCATATGTTAAGTAGCATTATATGTTTTAAACTGTGCACTCAAAGGATGATTTTAAATTTATATTCATGGAGTCTAAATCTTTGGTGTGGGGTGTTTTTTTTGATTCACAGGAAGCCACACACATGTGCAGGTATATTAAAAATTCCTTTCCTGTTACTATTTACCTGGTATATGCATTGGATGTTTCTGCAATTTCATAATCTATTAATGTGTGATTTTGTAATTATTGAAATGTATACTAAACGGATGTCTCTGCACCAGTAAATGAAACTCTAAAATTGAGCATGTAATAAGCAAAAACTTGTTAGCAGCTTTAATGAGTGTTGAATCACAGCTAGAGGAAACTGCTGGTTATTTTCATCTGCAAAAATATATTCATTTATAGAGAGTCATGACCAAGGTGCATACTAATACATTTCAGTTCAGGGGAACAAATTTTCTCTGTTGCTAAAGTATCACTGTTCTAAATGGAGATGATTTTATAGTGTTAATTAGCTAGCGGCCATCTTACCAAGATCCACATCCCTACAAAAATGGTTTTGATCTTCCAGCAAATGTTGAATTAGGTTATTCAGTTTTTAAAAAGAAATGGAATGAGGTAGGCTTTTATGGTTCATGGATGATGGGGTGGTGAGAAGGTGGATATTTGAGGGCACAAAGGTCTATCTGACTGAGCTGTGCTGGGTTGGAAGTCTGCTGTATGTGGGTCAAATATTATGGCATGGAAGGGCTGCATGGTGTGTTTGTTTTTTGGTGTTTGTATATTATGATGTTGTATGTTTTGGTTACTTTAACATGTAAAAGTTAACTATGCTAAGAGAGCCAAAAACAAAAGCAGGTGCATCTCTCATGCACCAACTCTCGGTATCATACATAGGGTGCTAGACCCGCAACAAATTCTGGTTATAAGTTGTCAAAAACTTGACAGCACCATATATAATCATGTACCACCATGTCAGTGAAAAATTCTTTGAAAGCTAATTTTGTAGCTTTGTTTTTCTTTCTGCAAATTTAAAAAAAAAAAGCATTCAACTTGTCTAACTCAGGGTAAAGTGCTAAGATTAATGAAGGAAGGTAATGCACTGAGCTGATGTATCAATTATACAGAATTCCTCCTTATAATGGAAGTTGGAAATCATGGAGAGCTAGAAACAGCTGAAAGATGGAGATCACTGAAGCACTAAAGGCTGGAAACTGCTGAAAGCTGAGGAACACTGAAGAACCCTGGTCACAAATCTAGTTGAACTCTGGAATACAGTTCAAGATTCTGTTATGGACTTGAAATTTGCTGTATTTGAAAAACCTTATAAAAGTGTGTGTTGGGGGGGCAACTATGATTGTTTTTCTTCAATGTGATCAAGAATGGATTTATAAATGTAATACAAGTGTCCCCATTTGACTTGACAAGGAGCTAGAATGGTCAGTTTTCTATTAAGGCTTATAGTTTTACTTAACATTTTACTTTTTTAATTACCCAATGTAGTTTTTGATCATTAAACATTGGGTATTGGTTTGTTGCGTTTCTTTTTGCACCATTGTTTCAAGCTGATTGCTATGTGCTCCATTGAAACTATATAAAATGGCTGGTTCCCTGGAGCCAATTTAAAGATGTGAGTCTATGGTGTGGACATATTAGTAAGTTTTTGACTGTGGCTCTTTACATTTATTTTAAAGAAGACTGTAAAGCTAATTCAGTATGCATTTATTATTCACAGTAATAGTCTTCTGTGGCCCCTGTTGCAGGTATAGATTGCTGAAACACTGCCAGGGTTGGGTGTGTCTATAGCACTTTTCAGGGTCTTGGAGTTCGTTCAGTGGTGGTCAATTTTCTAGCTCATCAATTTCCATCTCCTATCATAACGGATGACTTTTGCATGCTTGATATATCAGCTAAGTGCATTGCCTTCCTTTACTAGTTTTTGGGCCGCTAAAGTTGAACAAATTGAATAATTTATTTAGTGATTTAATGCATATTGATGAGTATTTGTTGTTTTATATTTATATTATTTTGTTGTACACAGCATTGGATGGTTTTTATAAATCAGGAAAGTGGTCTAGAAGTTTTTAAATTTATAAAAAGAAAAAAAGAATCAAACAATTCACCATGAAAGAATCTTTCATTAACATGGTACTACAAAATCATATATGGTGCTGTCAAGGTTTTGATGACTTCTAACCAGAATTCATTGAGTGTCTAGTACCCCTGTGTATGATACCAAGGGCATGAGAGATGCATATGGTTTTTGTTTTTGGTCTAATACTTTAACATGTAAACTGTTGTATGTGGTTTGTTTTAAGCCACGGAAGCGGTCTATAAAAATGTTATAAATAAATTGTAGATTTTACATTCATGAATTGCTTATTTGGAAACCACTGAGTGGTTCCCAACTTTTTCAAGCCCAAAGAACTTCTGCATTTACAAAAATGTGTGGCACACCAACCTCCACAGAGCAGATACTGTGGACATGGAAAGAACTTGTATTGCTAAAAGAAGAATTACGGAAGCACTAAAAGCCTCACCAATCGCTCTTATGAATCTTAAAACAAAGGGGGAGAGGGGACCGAAACACATGAACTTATCGTGATGGATTAATTCCCTCTATATACAAGTACAGGAAAAGTGAGAAGTCTGTGTGGTGAGGGCAACTGGCTCGGTTAGTTACCTTGGCTACTGCATGTGGCTGCCAGAGCTCTTCCATTGCTGCAGCTCCCCACCACTCAGTGAACCACATCTTAATCTTAGTGTTCACTGTCCCCATCACACTCAGCCTGTGGATAAGTCAGAGGCTGGAAGGACTCAAAGGAGGAAGATCAGGAGGAGGTAGCAAAGAAAGTGTTACCTTTCTAAAAAAAAAACAAAAAACCAAAAAACACCAAAAGATGGGTGGCATCTTATAGACTAACCAATTTGAGATATGAACTTTTGAGGATAAGGTCTGTGATCTCTGTCCTTGAAAGCTTATGCCAATAAATTGGTTAGTCTATAATGTGCCTACCATCTCTTGTCAATTTTGCTACACCAGGCTAACACAGCTCGCTCTTTGAAGATCTTATCTTTCTGCTAGAGCAGCCATTATGTATGGGATTTCCACTATTTTACAGCTGACTGAGATAGAAGACCCAACTTTTTTTTTTTTTAATGTCCTCACTCTGGTCCAATAGTATGTCTCCAGCAGTCATGATAGTTAGACAAACTTGGTTTGTTCTCAACGTGGTTGAGTTTTTGCTTCCAGGCTAGCAATCCTTTGGGGCTGTTCCCCCTGGTAGAAACCTGCTCCTGGGAAGCAAATTCTTCAGTCCAGTAGAACACCTTCAGGTTCCTTTACAGTACCGTTAGGGGTTTTGATGAGTACCTTGGTGGGGGGGGAGTCCCCTCTCATCTACTCCAGAGGATTGGGAATCCAGGGTAAGTGATAGGGCTGTGGGCTGCTCTTCTACGCCCCCCCCACCCCCCCAGTATGTTGCCATTGCCGCTTCTCTCAGTTCTGGGGTAGGACCTGTGTAGAGTTTAAAAAAAATAAAAAGGGGGGGGAAACCAGAAGTTCTAATACCCTGTCTGGAGATTTTCTGGCCTGCATTTCTCAATTTCTAGAAGAGTGAGCATCTTTCTTTTGTCCCTATGAGATTCCAGAAATAAAATTGGGAGATGGAACAACCTCTGCAAAGAGAGACTGGTAAGTCCTGCCCAGGGAGGGTATGAGCAGATAGGGAGCCTCCCAATGGAACCCTGTACAAGTGGAAGGAAGTGGCCTGGTGCCAGAAGAGCTGCTACATGAAATTTCCACCATGGGAAAGCATGATAGGGAAGCATACTAGGGCTTAGGGTCCCTGTGGCCTCCTCCTCTGGGTCCTATAATAGTCCTGCTGGAATTTGTCTGCCTCATGTATGAGGCCTTCACCATATGGAGACTGGCTTTGGCTCTCTTCCCCCCCCCCCCCTCCAAGTCTGGGCCTTTTTAAGTTCAAGCGGTAAGGGGCCCTCTTCCTGAAATGGGCCAGATTAGTAATGAGAGAATATGATTACTCAGCCCAGAAACCTATGCAGACAGAGATCCAGAGAAGATTCCTGGTCAGATCTGGACTCGCACCATGAGAGGCCCTCTGATCCCCTGGAATAAGTAGGAATCCACAATGGTGCACCTTTTCGGCAGGGAAGAACTTATTGCCTGCATTACTAATGTGATGATTGCCCTTAAAATATCAGATCTGTAGGGGTTGTTTAGATGGATGGTGACCATTTCTACAGAGAATTTGTAAACCATCAAAGTTTCCCTTTACATCCTACCTAGAGCAGTGCCTTAAGCAGGGTGAGATATGCCCCAGGGAGTCTTAAAAGGCAGAAGGCTTATGAGTAGAATCTGTACACTACCAACAAAGAAGAATGAAACATTCCTTAAAAAAAAAATTACGAAAGTGAATACCTTGTACTTGGCAGTCACTTGCAAGACTACCATACTGATTGAAGGGAGAACTTCCCAAAGGGACATTCAGGATAGAAAGATTGTCAATTTTTAATCAGGCTTTCTCCACTAAATGTGTTTGCTTTGCAGAATGCCATTTGTGGAGGTTGTGGCCCGGGCAGTTATACATTGGGTTCAACAACTCCCAGAATTAGGAGTCAGAATTAACATACTTAGTGGACATCCTGTGCGATTTAATTAGGATGACGCCTTGGAGGTGGCAGCAAGATGGCTGTTGTGGCTCTGAACTAGGTGGCAGATGCAGTATCTAAAGCCCACCCTGGGAAGTTACCTTTCAGAGGCAGCCTATTTAGAGAAGAGCTGGATAAGCCTGTTAAAGGACCAAGGTGGTCCAGTTCTTGCAGCAGCTAGGATGGGTAATAAACTTCACAAAGAGCTATCTGGAACCATCTCAGACAATAGAATTTTTAGGAGCCCTTTTCAATACCAAGGAAGGAGAAGCAGAGTTGTCTTCCAATAACGTGTCCAAGGTGATTCAAGAGGTACAATGCTTTCAAGGTCCAGACTCGCCCAGAGCATGGGACTACCTCCAGTTTCTTGACTTTTTGATGGCAGCCAGAGGTTCTTGCAACAGTCCGTCCTCTCATGCTGGTCACCCTCTTTCCAGAATTACATGCACATCCAGAGGTAAAAAAGAAAAAAAAGCCTGAACTGATGGGGTCAACCCTCCAACTTTGTGATAGGAGTAGCTCTAGAATGGTCAACTGGAATGTCATGACCACTGATGTCAGCCAGAGAGGTTTGATGGCCAGGGGCACAATGGTCAAGAGAAGAAGCATAATTGACAATATACAGGTTGGATATGAAAGTCATTAGCTTAGCTCTCCAATACTTCCTCCCATTACTGAAAGGGAGAGCAGTTAGAGTGATGTCAGACAATTCCATGCTGGTGGCATATGCAAACAAACAAGGGGACATCCATAGCCAGGCTCAATCAAGCACAGGAAGCTGTGCGAATAGACAGAAGACAATCTGGCCCTTCTCTTCACAGTACATATAGTAGGGAAGGACAGTCTTCAGGCTGACTTCCTTAGGAATAGGCTGGACTCAGGGGTGTGGGAGCTGAGCCCTTAGACCTTCCATATGATAGTGGATTGATAGGGATTCCCAGTGGCAGATCTAATGGCGACAAGTTCAAATGCCAAGGTAAATATTTTCTTCAGCTGCAGGACAGAACTAGGTTCCAGCGGCGTAGACATTCTCCTATGACTTCATATCAGCCCGCTGTACATCTTCCCACCCAAACCTCTGGTGAGCAGGGCAATAAAAAGAATACAGGACCACTTGTCTACAGTAATATTAGTAGCCCCAGATTGACCAAAGTATGTGTACCTATTGAGGCTGTTGATGGGGGCTTTGCTACACTTTCCCAAGGAACAATATCTCCTCTGGCAAGGACTGGTTCTAATGGAGGGATCTAGCTCCATTCTCTTACAGCTTAGCCCTTAAGAGGGCACACTTGTGTGAGAGGGGCTTATTTCAACTGTACTGAAAGCTCAGAAGCCCTCAATGTAATTGACATACATTAGAATCTAGTGAATTAGGAGTTCTGCAGTAAGCATGAAATCTCCCAATGGAAGACAGGCATACCACATATTTTAGACTTCCTACAGTTGGGACTAGCTAAAAGGCAGTCTCTTAATTCCATAAAGATATAAATGGTGATTGCATGCTTATAGGGGCAGAGTCAAAGGTGCCCAAGTGGCAGCGATTCATGAGGGGGTCAAGTGCATGTGTCTGCCTTTCAGACCCTTAATCCCACAATGGGATCTTTTAGTTTTAAGAGCATTAGTCAAGCCATCCTTTAAACCAGTGAATCAGGCTTTATAAAAGACCTTTTCCTGAAGACCACTGGGACCACTTTCAGCAAGGCATATATCAGAGCTGCAGGCCCTATCATTAGGGACTCTTTCTTAATCTTTTTGGCCAGTCCCATCCTTTCTATTAAAATCAGGTATCGGCTTTTCGTATTAATCAGTCTGTGTATCTACCAGCCTTTTGCCGCATAAGTTAAGGGGAAATATACTTATACCAGTTAGACATAAGGGGGTAGATTTTCAAAGGGGTACGCGTGTACCCCCCGAAAACCTACCCCAGCCTACGATTTCGGAGCGGCCTCATAGGGAACAGGCAGCGCACGCTGGGCTCGGCTCGTGCAGGTTGCACAAATGTGCACCCCCTTGCGCGCGCCGACCCCGGATTTTATAAGATACGCGCGTATCTTATAAAATCCAGCGTACTTTTGTTCGCGTCTGGAGTACGCCCGTGCGTGCATTTATAAAATCTACCTCAAGATGTATATATACTATTGAAGAACCTAAAGAAAACAAATTTCATTAGAAAGATGGACAAGCTGTTTGTGGTGGTTTGTGTTCCCTGGAAGGGGGAAACTGTGTCCAAAGCTACCACAGCCAGGTGGATCAGGGAAACAATAACCTTGGAATATATGCTATCAAGCAGACCCAGCTGGCCTACGAGCCCACTGTACGCGAATGCAAGCAGCTTCATGGTTTGAAGCTTCTGCGATATCTCCAAATGAGATCTGCAGAGCTGGCACTTGGTCAGCTCTGTACATCTGTACAACAAGGTGGACTTGGTCTTTGGAACAGGAGCCTTGAGTACAGACTTGTCTTGCTCTTGTCCTAGTGAGGAGAAGATTGGTAGCCCCCATACATAATGACTGGTGTAACAGGAAAATGAAGAAGGTTAAATTATGCTTATCAGATATCTTTCTTTCCTTAAGTCTTGCTAGACCAGTCCAGATCCCTCCGAGGAAGACAAGGAAATAGAGGATCAGTAGGTCCAAGGGTATCAAGTGAGGTAGCCTGAGAACACCCTCCATTCTTAACTTCTGTCTTCCCCCTCCTCACTTCTTATACTAGAGACCCAAGTTGGGCATTTGACAAGGGGAGTTTCCTGTGGTAACAAAGCGCTAACAGTAGCCTACTAGGATTGGATCAAGACCACCCTCCTTTTTATAAGCTGAGTGAAGTCATAAAAGAGTTGGATTCTCTGTTAGCTGTGAAGGAGTGGAAATCCCTTACATAATGATCTAGCAGGACGATGTATGTGTTGCACAAAGTGGGACCCAACTGTCTGTGTCCTGAATGCTTCCCATTAATTCCCACATTCTAGGGCTCGTGTTATGACAGGGTAGGAGTGTCACTATCCATGTTCTCAGAAAGGAGTACCTGCATATTTAAGAGCCACCTTTGGTGTTTCTTGTTGCTGAGAGTAGAGTCTTGGGAGTTGCTTTGGATCTGAGTGTCAGGCAGTGGTGACTTTTTCTGTGGCACACCTAATCGGGTCTGAAGGCACACCAGTTGAAAACAGAAGTTGGTCACCCCTGTTCTGAGAAGTCCATATTAAAAAAAAATCTGGTGAACTGTTAAGTTGCCAGATATTCAGCAAAATTTGAGGAAAAGGTTTTTGCTGAATGTCTGAGGTAAAGCTACCTGGGTAGCTTTAGCTGGGTAATGTAGACTTGCTATATGTGCAGATTGACTTAACACAAATTTTAGCTGGATAGCACTCAATATGGTGCTGTTTGGCTAAAGATTAGTCTGCTTCTGTTATTCCTCTATCCCTCCCTGTTTTTTGCATTGGCAACTCTTACACACAAAGTTTGTATGTACATGGACAAAGGGGGGAGATATATTTAAAAATTAAGATTTATGTAGGTTGTGTAAAACAAGGATTTTAACTGTTAATAATGTTGTGAAGTATTTCTTTTTAAAACTCCTTATTTTTTATTCATTTTAAGTTAACAAGTGGCATCTGTAGGAGCCAATTTTTGAAAACAGTGGGTGGGGTGGGGGGGGGGGGGGAGTCCTTCCTCACCCCTCAACATCCTCCGGAAGCTTGATTTTCCTATCCCTTGACTATTTCTCACTCTTCACTGCTCCTCAATACATTGTTTCCCTTCATTGGCAGGCTTAGCTTGGCTCTCAATTTGGGTTCTTGAGGCTAAATTTCAGCTCTTAGATAGGAAAATGAAATCCAGGACCTCCAGGGTTTCATTCTCAGAAATTTTCCCTTTGTTCCATGTGCAGGATCCCAGAGGCATACTGAGCTTCAGAGTCTCAATATGTGGATGAGATGATGGTGCAGGGAAGAGGGTTTTAGATTTGTTAGGTACTGGGGAACATTCTGGGGAAGGGGGAATCTATTTTGGCAGGATGGGCTTCACCTTAACCAGAGTGGAACTAGGCTGCCCGCACTAACCTTTAAAAAGGAGATACAGCAGCTTTTAAACTATGGGGGAAAGCTGTCGCTTAGAAGCTCATGGTTCGGAATGATATATCTTTGAAGGATACTAACGAATCACGGGATGTTAAGGCATCCCCATAGAGAGGTTGCAATAAATGCTAAATTAGCCCAAGTACTTTTAAGTATAGATTAGAAAGATTCCAAATTACCCTGTCAACTGATAAGCAGGTGGTTAATACAAAAACCCCTCAAAACATACTTTGAAATGTTCATATACAAATGTTAGAAGACTAAAAATATAAGATGGGAGAGTTAGAATGCATAGCACTGAATGAAGAGGTTCATATAATTGGCCTCAGAAACCTAGTGGAAGGAAAATAACCAGTGAGACACTATGATACCAGAATACAAATTATATCGCAATGATAGGATGGATCAAATTGGTGGACGGGTGGTGCTATATGTTGAGAGCATAGAGTCAGGATAAAAGTTCTACAGGAAACACAATGCACTGTAGCAATTTCATGTGAAAAGAAGAATAGAATAACAGTAGGAGTATACTACCATCCACATGGCAAGAATGAACAGATGAAAAATTAACAGAAATTAGGGAAGTTAACAAAATTAGCAGCACAATAATAAGTGATTTGTTACCCCAGTATTGACTGGGTAATTATGTCAAGACATGCTAAGGAGGTAACGTTTCTAGATGGTATAAATGACTGCTTATTGAAGCAGCTGTTAGAAAAATGACATAGGGGGGAGAGAGCTATTTTAGGTTTAATCCTTAGTGGAATGCATGATTTGGTGAAAGAGGTAATGGTGTTAGGGCCACTTGGCAATAATGATCATAGTACAATCAAATTTGACTTGATAACTGGATGGAGGACACTAAAGATATCTACTGTGATAGCATTTAATTTTCAAAAAGGAGAGAATGATAAAATAGGAAAACTAGGAAAAACTGAAAGGAGCAGTTGCAAAGGTCAGGAATTTACATCAGGCATGGACATTGTTTAATAGCATATTAGAAGCTCAGACCAGATGTATTCCACATGGTAAAAAATGTGGAAGGAATGCAAAATGACCGCCGATATAGTTAAAAAGTGAGGTGAGAGAGTCTATTCTAACCAAAAGAACATATTTTGAAAAATGGAAAAGGATCTGAATGAAGAAAACTGGAAACAGCATAAGCATTGGCATGTTAGATGCAAAGCATTAATAAGGAGGACAAAGCCAGATTCGAAAAGAAGCTTGCTGTGGAAGCAAAAACTCATAATGCATATTTTCAGGTAGATTTGAAGCAAAAAGCTTGTGAGGGAGTCAGTTGGACCATTAGATGATTGAGGGGTAAAAGGGGGCGCTAAGGGAGCATAAGGCCATAGAAGAGAGATGAAATGAATTATTTGCTTCAGCCTGTACTAAGAAAGATGTAATGCAGATACCCATATTAGAAGTGATGATTCAGAGGAACAGAAACAAATCTGTGAACTTGGAAGATGTACGAGGGTAAATTGACAAACTAAAAAGTAGCACATCACCTGCACCAGATGGTATACATCCCAGAGAGCTGAAAGAACTGAAAAATGAAATTGTAGACTACTGTTAGTAATCTGTAAATTATCATTAAAATCAGCTACAGTACCTGAGGATTGGAGGGTTGTCAATGTAACGCCAGATTTTAATAAGGGTTCCGGGATAATCCAGAGAAAGTTCAGACCAGTCTTCCTTGAGAGGCACAGAAGGCGACAAGGTGTCTCCCTGTGGAAATAACTGTTGGAGCAGTAAAGATTGGCCAGATCAAGAATCTCGATCCTCTAAAGAAAAGAGCAAGGGCTGGAGTCATTCCGTTCGGTCCCAGAAGGAAGTTTTTTATTTCTGGACGTCAATGACGGCGCTTCACTACAAAGCCTCTAGGTTGTTGCCGACCCAAATTTGGCGAGCAGGACCATCTGTGGAATACATCTAACTTTGTAATTGCATCTGCTCCGCCAGGCCCCGTACAATTCCGCCGTGCTTATGCTCCGCCCATGGGCATCATCATCGAGAGCCGGTGGGGCCATAAAGCTCTGGTGCCGGGACCCGGTGTCGAAGCCTCTCCAAGTTACGTTTCTGCACTCTGCTGATCTGCTCACCTGTTTCTTTGCCTCCAGGATCATCTGAGGAATACATCTAAATTGGTAATTGCATCTGCTCTGCCAGGCCCCGTACAATTCCGCCGTGCTTATCGCCCCCCCCCCCCCCCCCCCCCCGGATTCCTAGCCCCGCCCATGGGCGGCATCATCGATAGCCTTGGGGGGGGGCCATAAAGCTCTGGCGCCGGACTCGGCATCGTGCGACGAAGGAGCGTGACAAAGGGGCACGCCCCTTTGTGGGCCCAAGTAAGATCGTTGAGCCTTTGGATTAAGTTTTTGGCATTCACTAACATATAAGTTGAATATACATCCTCATTATGGTAGCAGAAGATATATTTATCCTCAAAAGATTACTGTTTGCATTACGCAACGAAGAAATAGAAGATCATTTACAAATAAGGACTCTAAACAGTAAGATAAAAAAAACTGTTAAATCTAAATTAAATCGCTCATTAATTAATATACCATATGGAGACAATTTTACATTAACCAACTGCCTATTTCTTATTTTTTTTTCTTATCAATATACAAACATTAACTAGAAAAACTGCCTTGATTACAGATTTACTGTTTGAAAAAAAAAACAGACGACTTCGCAGTAATGGAGATGAGGCTCAAACCTATGGACAATGTTAGTAATTAACTAATCCAAACTATGATATTTTTTCAGTTCCTAGAATGGATCATTGATGGAATTATGTTGATTATAAAAAAAAAAGTTTAAAATGAAAATTGTACCAATTAATATTTTGCTATCCTTTGAAATAACTTTATTTGATTCTGATCGATTACAGATTTGTTTACTATATTGCCCACCAGGGTTATTGGATCATAATATCTCATCACTTATCGAATCCTTTATATCATTTCTTAATCCACATAAACCTTCTGTTCTAGGTGATTTTAATTTACATATGGATAAACTTCCAATAGACAATACATGTTTTACTCTACTTGAATCCTTATCAGCTCTTGGATATAAACGTTCTTCCTACTCCCCCCACTCATAAAGCAGGTCATGCGCTTGATCTAATTTTCACCAATTTTGAACTTTGCAAAAATACTACTATAAATTCCACTCAAGTACTATGGTCAGACCATTTTTTAATTTACACTAAAGCTGAGTTTAATATTCCATTAAAACAAAATAAGCAAGATGATATTAAAATAACTTTTTGCCCACAACCCAATCCAGATGATTCTATTTGTTTATTTATTTATTTATTCGCTTTTATATACCGACATTTGTGGGTACATCATGCTAGTTTACAATATAACTGAAGGAGGAAAATACAAAAAACCAGGGTGGGGGGAGGGGTGCAGCTAGGAAGAGAGAAGGGGCGAGAAAAGAGGGAAAAAGAGGAAGAGGAGAATAGGAACCGTACCTGATGGAAAAACAACCAAAGAACGTATGTAACATTGCAAATTATACACTCAGAAAGGAACTGTGGATAACCTTATACACTATATATAAATTATTCAATCCAAAAAACACTATTTATTTAACAGTTTTTTTATACCGACATTAGTAGGCACATCATGTCGGTTTACATAAAACTCTAGATTGGAAATGTACAAAGAACAGGGTGGGGGGAAGTGGGACAACTAGCGGAAACTTGTGCAACAGAGGATGTTGCAGAATAGGGAGGCTGTAGAGGGAGCCTGAAAATCCAACCAGATAATTAACAATTTAGAAGTAGAACTGGTAACTGTTAGATATCAACACACATAACTGGAAGATGTTTAAGCAGATTAGTATGTACTAGTTAAAGATAAACTAGTATGTACTAGTTAAAGATAAACTAGTATGTACT
Source organism: Rhinatrema bivittatum (assembly GCF_901001135.1). Taxonomy (NCBI): domain Eukaryota; kingdom Metazoa; phylum Chordata; class Amphibia; order Gymnophiona; family Rhinatrematidae; genus Rhinatrema; species Rhinatrema bivittatum. The sequence goes on from NC_042624.1 coordinate 80,545,334, forward strand.
AGTTAAAGATAATATACATTATCTTTAACTAGTACATACAGAAGACACTATATATGACATTACAAATTATACGTTCAGAAAGGCAACTATATATAGTCTAGTAGATATGTTTTAGATAACATTTTAAGCTAAAAATAAGGATATCTATTATTTTATCTTATCTGTTGTTAGGAATTGTAATGCGTTGTGTATTTTAGATTTAGAATTTTAGCCCGACAGCTAATTTATTTATTTTTCAGTGCTTTATCTTTTTAATTATTTTAGCTGTCTCTTGATTTTATTGTATTATTGTATTTCCTTGTTAATTAATTGTAAACCGTCGTGAAGGCCTTGCCGATGTGACGGTGTAGAAAAACAATAAAACCGTAAACCTTAAACTTGATGTCAGTGCTGATAGTGTATCTGGATTTACAGAAAGAGTTTGACAGAATTCCTCATAAGTGACTCTTGAGGAAATTAAAAAGTCATGGGTTAGGAGGCAATGTTCTGTTGTGGATTGAGAACTGGTTAAAAGATAGAAAACAAAGAGTAGGGCTAAATGTTCAATTCTTTCAGTGGAGAAGAGTCTAGTGGAGTGCCCCAGAGATCTGTACTTGGACTGCTGCTTTTTTATATATTTATAAATGACCCTAAAGATGGGAACAGAGCGTGAAGTAATCAAATTTGCTGATACAAAATTATTCAATGTTGTTAAAGCACAAGAAGATTGTGAGAAATTGAAAGAGCATCTTGCGAGACTGGGCATCCAAATGGCAGATGACATTTAATGTGAACAAATGCAAAGTGATTCATGCAGGGAAGAGCAACCCAAATTATATCTACACAATGCACATTGGGAGTCACCATCCAGAAAAGGATCTAGGTGTCATCTTGGATAAAATGTTGAAATCATCTGCTTAGTGTGCAGTGGTGGCCAAGAAAGCACATTAGGTGCAACTGTACCTTGAGTATTGTATGCAGTTCTGGTCACCACATTTTTAAAAAGATATTGTGGAATTAGGAAAGGTACAGGGAAAGGCACCCAAAATAATAAAGGGGATGGAATGAGTCCCCTATGAAGAAATGCTAAAAAGGTTAAGGCTCTTCAGCTTAGAGAAGAGCTGGCTGAGGGGAGATATGATGGAGGTCTATAAAATGAGTTGCAAGACTAGGAAATATACAATGAAGTTCCTAGTCTATTCATTAAAAGAAATGGAAGTTAAGAATAAATAATCTTTGGAAACTTTTGAAGTTGATATGTGATCAGTTCAGCTGTAGGTACAGACAATATCTAAGGATAATACATTAAAACATAAAATGGAGATGTTGAAGAATAATAAACTACAATTTCTCAATTTCCCTAAAACTCCCACTGCTCCTCCGTTACAATTGCTTAAATATTATTTTATGGAGGTGTTGAAGATGCCAGAGAATGCATGCCCACCCATTGCTAAAGCTTATTATAATTCTACCTTTTGTTTAAAAATCACAGAATGGAATTCTGAGCTCTTGCTTTTTTTTAGCTATTACCTCAGCTTTAGAAAAAGAAGAAACTGAAGCTGTATCTTATTGTGCATTTTAGGAAGATCCCTTTTTAGGTTCTTTTGTGTTAATTTTTCCTGATGTAGCACATGCTACTGTAGAAAGAAATGATTTTTTATTAATGCACCCCTGGGTGTTACTACTGGGAGGCAAATTTTGGCTGAATTATCCCCATGTAAATGTTGCAAGCAACTTGATGTGTGTTGATCGTTCACGGCTTACTGAGTTCTTTAGTACTAAGACTGATCAGAATAATAGTCTTAATGTTGTTACTTCCTCTTGAAATGTAAGAGTCTATAATAATTTATTGGTAAGGTTTAAGTCATGCTTTTTTTTTTCCTTTTTTCTTTATTTCCTTGGCAATTTGTTTGGCTGCCCCGTAAATTGTGGCCTTATCTAAGCGACAAAAAATTCATTTTTTGTGCTGCTTTTCTTATTTCTCTGTTCATGCTTGCTGTTTTCAAATGGAACTTGTTCTATATATTACAATTTTAAAATAAATTAAAAGAAAGTATAAAAAAAAAAAAGAAATAGGACAAATGTTATTCAATGCATATTAAATTCTGTTATATGATGTCTCATATTCCTCTAACATCCAGAAAAGATTTAAAGAAAAATCCAATGATGTGGTATGGCATGTTTTTGCTGTGTAGTTTGAGGTAAAGGACCTAGTTCCTTTCTCCTGTTCCTTACAAAACTTACTTAAGTACCTTCATTTCTCAGTCTATTTTAATGATAAATGCAGTTCCGGTTCACCTTGGTGAGAATGGTGCTTTTCACCACTGTGTATAAGATGCAACCATCTGTGTACAGTCTTCAGTTGTATGTTTTTATGAGGTGGAATCGGTATAAAATGGACTTTATTGAATCTTGCCAGACTCTGGCCAAGTTTCGCTCAACGAGCTGCCTCAGGGGCTTGTGAGCCACTTTGCGCTACTTTTATGTTTGAACAGCAAGCGGATTTGGAATATCATTTCTTTCACAGCATAGCTGTTAGAAGTTGTTATTTTGTAGAGTGGTTCTGAACAGTGGTTTTTTTGCTGATAAATACATCTTTGAGTATGATATTTGAGAGGCCCATGTTAACTTGAGCCAATTCAAGTGGCTTACAAGCCCCTGAGGCAGCTCGTTGAGCAAAACTCGGCCAGAGTAGGGCAAGATTCAATAAAGTCCATTTTATACCGATTCCACCTCTTGTGTTTGTTGCTACCAGCCATCTTGGATCGGTTACTGGTTTGTTTTTATGAGGGGCTGGCTTTAGTTGAAGCCTCCTGTTGAGTATTCCATTGTATAATGGAATATCAGCATGATGCTCATCCAGTTATTAAAAGCTCCTTTCGAACCTTTAGGCACTTGAGCTAAATTATTTGACTTAAAAGGTCATAGCTTTGGTGTGGCATTCATGTCAGCATGTAGAGAAAATGTTCCAGACTCTGGTGACTTTTGTGTCTTACATTAAGAATGTGCAATACAGGTGTTTTATGCACACTTCTGAGTCTTTGCCTACAGTGTGCCTAAATCCCTGAAAATGTTGGAGTTTGGATATTTAGAGATCTGTAACCACCTATCTTGAGTGGACTGAAGCCCTCAGAATGTCCATCCAGTTTTTCTTTGTTAACAGTAATCATGGAATTCCCATAGCCAAGATCCCTACTTCTCTACTTCTCTTACAGGCCGATATAGTACAGGGGCAATAGCGTGTCGAAAACGTGCGTCCAACCCCCCCCCTGAAACTAATAGCGCCCGCAACATGCAAATGCATGTTGATGGCCCTATTAGTTATTCCCGCGCAATACAGAAAGTAAAATGTGCAGCCAAGCCGCACATTTTACTTTTAGAAATTAACGCCTGCCCAAAGGCTGGCATTAATGTGACTGAAGTACTGAAGAAATGTGATCACGTATATTTGTTTCCAGTGAGCATACAGGCAGCAACACTTTTAATTAACCGCAAGAGATTGTGTTCTCTGGGAGGCCAGAGTAAAGGGAGTTAATGGTCAATACCTGTGAGGACTGAAAATTGAAAAACTGTTCTAAAGTCACGGTGTTCAAGAAATGGCTTGAGATGGCGAAAGAGCCTCAACTGAGCAAATGAGATCTAGACTATTGTTTCACCTATGGTTGCATAGCCAATGAAGGATCGATAATAACACCCAAATTGTGACTTTCTATGCTATGGGCAGTATATGATTAACAAAAGAAAAGGTTGTGGGAATTGTGTAAGTTGCTGGAGGCCTTAAAATATTTTTTTTTGTGATTGAGATTATATATTATGGAATAGCCAATTTCTAATGATAGACATAATGAAGCATATTGTATAGTAGCTGACCAGTGGATTTCAGTGGAAAATAAAATTGAATATCATCAGTATATAATCTGTGAGAAAGACCAAATGTAGAGAGCAGAGTAGTATAAGGTAAACATTAAACAGGACTGGTAAGGCCGAACCCTGAGGCATCCCAGTTGAGACCATGATGAAGATGTTGAAGAGGCTATTCATGCCTTGTTGTTCAGTTATTCAAATATGATTTAAACTGTAATACTGAATTAGCAGTCCCAATATCTGCTAAGGGGATGAGAAGAATATTGTGAAGGTGTCAGATACGGCTGTGATGTCCAGTAGTATTAGCATGGAGGAAGAACTAGAGTCAAAACCACATAATATGGAATCTCTGCTGGATAAAAGTATTTATGAAATTTTCTGAACCCGAGTTGATATTGATCAAGAATCAAATTATTGTTAAAAACTAGGATAGCTTTTTCAGTATAACAGAATCAATTATTTTTTAGAAAAATGGAAGAGATATAGAGTGGCAATTAGAGAAATCTGAAGGATCGGCAGCAGGCTTCTTTATAATTGGTCTGACTGAAGCCTGTTTTAAAGAAGATGGAAAATTGCCAGTGGAAGGTAATAAGTTCGCTATTTCTGTAATGGGTTCAACAAAATCATTGTGGAAAAGTTAAATGGAACAGGGATTAAGAGGGCAAGTTTGATTAAACTGTTCATAATTTTGTGAAAGTTTTGGTTATTTATTTATTTATTTATTTAGAATTTTTCTATACAGACATTCTTGAACAAAATATCAAATCATATCGGTTTCCATTTAAACAGAACAGTCGCGGCTATGGCGTTACATAGAACATTGAGCAATGAACATGGAACAAGTCAACAATAACAAACAGTCAAATAATTCGTCAATGAATAACATAATATATAGAGCAACAACAACTGGGGCGGCTGTGGGCGTAACATCAAATAATACGTTTAACGCATAATAGATAAGGCGTGGCGGGGGCCTAAGGCATAGGGTAGCAATGAGAATCTGGCTGAAGGATGGAGAGAAGGAGGAGTAGGGAGAAGGGAAGGATGTGAGGCGTTGAATCATGATTGGAGGAATATGCTAAGGAAGTAATGGATGATCAAGTATCTCCTTTACGTCCTGATATGTCATATGCCCAGAGGTTCCCTGGTGACCTGTTATGTCCTTTGACTAGGTTGTGAAACATATTCAGATTCATCCTAATGTTATGATATTGCTGTTTATGGAAATAGAATTATTAGCAGGAAAAGAAGCACAAAGATTAGCAATTTTAGAAGTGAAAAAGCTGGCGAACAGATCACAAAGTTCTGATGAAGATTTTGAAGTTGGATGGTTTGGAAGAGGGACTGATGAGCTGCTTGACGGTATTAAACAATTTTCAAGCATTTTTCCAGCAGCTCTGATACAACTGCTGTATTATAACTCGCTATTGCTTCAACAAGAGCTCCTGATGCCACAGTAAGTTTTGTGTTTTGGTTTTTTTTGGACAGTGTTCTACATTCTCTTTGGGGTGTCAAACAGAAATACATCCTTCCAGGAGCTGTTAATTTGGTTAAGACTACCATAAAAGAAAGAAAAAGAATAGAAACAAATTCTTTAGATTGCCCCGTCTCCATCCAAATTAGTGTTGCCTGTTGACACTTGTTTTTAAATTTTCTTTTTTGTTCACAACACAGCCTGTAGCTTGGGAATGCCCTGGTGTGAGGACTGATATCAGTCTTCTCCTTGAAGAAAGTCAAGTTACTTAGCAGTAACAGTGGTTCTCCAGTGGACAGCAGGATATAAGTCCTCACAAACCCTCCATTTGAAATTGGTTTCTCCAATTCTTAGCTTTTATCAAGGACTGAGAAGGCCTAGCATGGGCTGCACATGTCAGTGGGGCATTTTCAAAGCTGCTAGAAGCTTTGAAATCAAAGTTCTGAGCCAGGCACCATCTGATGATGCCATTCTGATGGACATCCTGCTGTCCATTGGCGAGCCAATGATTGATAAAAGGATGCAAATTGAGCACCTACAATACCCCGTCATAAGCAAAACTGCACTTTTTACCATTATCATACAGAATGAAATTCAAAACTTCTAGGAGGAAACAGACCTATCTATTTGAGCAAAAGGCTATCTTTCTTTCATGCCCTTTAGATCATTAAAATCCTCGCCCAGATCTTCCATGTCAATGCCATTATCAAACAAATCCAAAGAACAGTCCTTAATAGGAACAGTTCCTGCCCTCTGGAAATCCTTCCCAGAAGAGCCCTGACAAATACATGACTCTTCCCATTTCAGGAAGCAACTAAAAGCCTGGCTTTTTGGTCAGGCCTTTAATGTCAAACCCAGAACTCAAAGCTGCAGCCTGTTACTTGGGAATTCATATTTGCCTCATTTCAGAAAGCAGCTTAAGGTCTATTTTGTTCACACTTGTATTCAGTGATCCATCTTGAATAGATTGAACATTAATCACTTACAGCACGTGACAGATATCACATCTGTGTTAAAGGAGTTTATATACACTTTGGTATATCAGGAAGTGACACACTGAGTCATTATCAGGATTGCAGTTGCTTCAATAATGGGTTTTGCTAACATCTTCCAGGGCTGTGGCTGATGTCTGTCTATTGCTCGTTTAAATAAATTTCAATTTTATGTTTGTCTCGGTTTTATGTAAATGATTCACTTTGTATTATTTAGTTACCTGCCTAGACCTGGGGATAAAGCGGGATACAAATTTTTTAAAGAAATAAATACCTTAACCATTAAGCGTAAAAACAAATGATTTGCTATGCTGCTGTTTATATTTTTGAGTTGGTAACTAGTACTTCTGCTTTGTTGCTGGTAAAGCTTTGTTTGTATTTGACTTATTTAAAGTCAGTCCTAAAGGTGCATGTTATATTATCAAGTTGTTACGTGATTTTTGCTGCTATTCAAATTTGATTTGCATCTTTCATTGTGAAGCTATAAATAAACCTCTATTTGTGTGCTGCCATCGTAATATGCAATAACCCACTTTGGGTGAATCTCGTATTCAAAAAAGCTATTTATCCAAGAAACAAATAATAGTCATTTAATCTAATGGGTTGGTTGCCAGCGAAGTAAAAGATCCCATAATAACATTTTCCTTAAATTTTTTTTTAGCCCCCTCCAATGGCAGACTAAAATTCCAGTAGATAGGTTTTTAGACAGTACCAAAAGACTTATCTATTCTGACATGTTTTACCAGATGCTTAAGGGTTTATGCACTAAAATTCAAGCTAAAATCTTTAGTGTATGCATTGGAAACACTTTTACATGAAGTTAAAATGCCATTTAACAAATTATACACTAAATTTTAGTATGGGCATGTAAACAAATAAGCTCCATAGTGGGTACATGGTATTAACGTAAAACAGAATTGTAGATCATTTTGAGCTTTACCAGCCTGAACATATTAAATAGCTTCACAAATGATACACAATGGCTAAACAGCAAACTAAATTGACTTTTCCTTTATTGCTCCTTCTCATTTAAAAATAATATAAAAGAAAGCCTGGCACAAGTGGCTGGTTGTCAGTGCTAACTGGAAGAGCGGGAGAGCAATTGGATGCCAGGAGAAAAGGTGGAAAGAGAACAGGTTGAGGAAAGGAAAAAAGATGCTCAAGTTGCTGGTACTTGTCTTCTATGTAAGAACTGATGATAGGACATGGTTAGGGAGATAATGGAGTACAGAAGAAACCAAATGACTATACATGGAATACATAAGAGATGGATATGTAGGTAAGTCTAACAGGAAGGAGTAGGAGAGAGATAGACGAGTGGAGGCAGCAGGGAAGAAATGGAGCGGGAGAAGGGAATGCTGAGGAAGGGGCACAAGCAGAGTAGTCAGGCTTTGGTGCAGAATGGACCCCATATAATCCAGATCAGGCTCATTGCTCTCCAGGTGGAGGAACGCAGGACCACATAGCAGAAAGAGGAAGAAATGAGAGAGCGGAAAATGAGGCGATGTAAAGGAGGCAGGAGCCTCTCAAAACATTTGGAGAAGGTGATGATGGGGCCCCTGCTGCTCCTGCTCCAACTGTGTCAAAAGATTTGGTGCTTCAATAAGGAAAAAATGTTGCAAACGAACTTATTTTTGAGCCATAACCTGTTCTGTTCTTTCATGGAGATTATATAAAGAAATTCCGAGCAGCAAAGGAGTGCATTTGGAAACTAATTGTATTGGAGATCTTCAGCCTCATTCGCCCCTAAAACAATAACAAAAGTGAAATATTACTATCGTGACAGTATAAGGAACCTCAGAGAAAAGCCAGCTAAGGTATGAACCTGTCAGAAGAAGGTGGGAGGTGGCTATGCCTATTGCATTTACTTCATACCTCTGGAGCAACACCGCACTGAAATGTTGGGTCTGGATGTCTTCATGGATATAGCATAGATAATACATTAGGGCTGAGATGGTGAGTTATTTGTATTGCAAAACACAAAATAGGAACACACAACAGGAGTTGTATAATATTCTTACAGGCTCCAACCTGTTTGTAACCTCCCTACAGGCTCCACTATCCTTGCAGATGGAGGAGCTTTGGGTTGACTTGGAACCCTAGTGGATGAAGGAACTTTTGGGAGGGGTGGGGGCAGACTGCATCTGGATGTTTCAGAAAGGTTGGTGACTTAGTGGATCATGTACAGATTGCAGGGCAGGGAAGTTGCAAGCTAAGGGCTTTGCGGTAGAGGAGCCTTGCTTTCAGATGGTAGCAAAAGGGATGTATGTGTTTCCATATTTTTCCTTTTTCAGATTCATTTCTTGCCGAGTGCACTCTAAACTGGACACATGCTACTGAACTGCTCAGCTGCCACTGAGGGAAAGAAATCTGAACTGGAACGCATTGTTTTCACCCAGGATAGTGTGCTCTGCACATTATGGATACCCAACCCATGCCCTCTGATGTTCTCCTAGGACAAGCAGGATGGTAGTCCTCACGCATGGGTGACATCAGATGGAGCCTGGCACAGAAAACTTATGTCAAAGTTTCTAGAAACTTTGACTGCCATACTGAGTGTGCCTAGCATGCCACTATCCATGCGTCCACGCAGGGTCCCTCTTAGTCTCTTCTTTTCCACGGAGCTGTCCTCTTGCAGTTGAGGAGCTTGTGTTTTTTTTCTTTTAGAAAACTGTTCCATGGTCATTTTTCACCTTTTACTGCGCTGGGTCCCTCTTCAACTTCTTCCCAGCTTTAGTCTCGCGGTGCAGTAAGTTCTTTGGTGTGGTCTGTTCCCGATTGCGGAGTCCTTTCGGATCCGGTCATAAACTGCTCATCAGTTTTTTCGTCATGATGTCGGGTTTTCGTCAAAGCACCCAGTACCCTCGGACTATGTCCCTTACTGATCTGCACAATGTGTGTATCCTATGCCTTGGGGGTATTGCAAGACATTTGGGGGTGTCGTTCCTGCGACCAGATGACCCCCCCCCCCAGAGCTGGCATGCCCACCCGTACACTTGACGCAAGATCCTCCAGGCAGAGGCCGGCTACAGTTCTTTGCGGACCGTTGGCCCAGCATCACCTGGGACCAGTGGGTTCTGTCCATCATTTGGGGGTACACGCTGAACTTTCTGGGTGTCCCTCCGGACTCCCCTCCCCCCACCCCTCCCCATGCCCCTCCTGAGGTCCAGCAATGCATCAGGACATGCTTTTGGAGGAGTTTCTGCCCTCGTAATGGCCAGCGCCGTCGAACTGTTGAAGCATCGGGGGTGGGGGTTCTACTCCTGATTATTTCCTGATTTCAAAGAGAACTGGGGGATTCTGTCCTATTCTAGACCTGTGAGCCTTGAAAACATTTCTAAGAGAAAAGTTCAAGATGGTCTCTCTGGGCAACCTGATTCCCCTCCTGCAAAGAGACTATGCTCCCTCTATCTAAAAGACGCCTACACTCACATCAAGATCTTCCATGGTCATGGGAAGTATCTATGGTTTGTGGTGGGTGGGTGACACTTCAGTACTGGGTGTTGCCGTTCAGACTGGTCTCGGCCCCACACGTCTTTACCCAAGTGTCTGACCGTGGTGGGTGCACACCTGCACAGGCTTGGGCATGCAGGGGTTTTCCTACCTGGATGATTGGCTGGTCAAGAGTGCTACCCAGGCGTGAACAGTATGATCCCTGTGCTTGACCATTTGAGTGTTGGTCTCCCCTGGGGTTTATCATCAACTAACCGAAGTCCCATTTCGACCCATTGTCTCAGTTGGCCTTCATTGGTGCCCTGTTAGACATGGCTCGGGCCAGAGCTTTTCTTCCCCACGATCGGGCACCTATGCTGGTGTCCGTGACGGAAGTGGTTCAACGGAGTCAGCAAATTTCAGCTCTCCACATGTTTCAACTCTTGGGACACATGGCTGTGACTGTCCATGTTACTCTCTTCGTTCACTTACATATGCGCAGAGCTCAATGGACCTTGCGGTCCCAGTAGCAGTAGGCCACCCAGGTCCTCAGTTTGCACATCCGCATTACTCCGCCTCTCTGGGATTCCTTGTCTTGGTGGGGGAGACTTTCCAATTTGGAGTAGGTGATACCCTTTCAAAATCCCCCTGCCCAAATTGTACTCACCACGGATACATCCAACCTAGGGTGGGGTGCCCATGTGGAAAGGCTCTGCAGGATGTTAGTCCTCACTAATCCCGCTCACCACCCTGTGGAGTTGGGTTTCTCCTATGTTTTTTTTTATAATTCTGTGTTATGAGACTGAAGAGGGGACCCTGCATTGGACGTGTGGATGTGCCAGTCAGTTTCTTATTAGTTTGACATAAGTTTTCCGTGCAGGGCTCCATCCGATGTCACCCATGTGTGAGAACTAACATCCTGCTGTCCTAGGAGAACACCTGTTTACAGGTAACCAACTCTGTTATATCAAGCCTGGAGAATCTGAAAGGAGGCAAGGGACTGGGTGGAAATGTTCCTGGGCCAGTCCCCATCAGTGGTGCCTGAGGGAAATCTGACAGCACTGACTTGAGAAAGCAGTGTTATCTGAACATACTTCACTGACCACCCTGTACTCTTGAGGCAGTAACAGCACAATGCCACTATCAGTAAGGCCTTTAAAGCGGTACAGAAAGAACTGTGCATTGAAACTCAACACATTTTAAAAGGCAGTGAGGTGAAAGAAGCTGTAGATAATCAAACAGCTGTTCATGCTGCAGTTTGTGAATGCCTGCTCTGGTCAATGGTCAGATTAACCACAGGACTGACCAATGCTGTATGCCAGTTAATGGATTCTAGATAAATGACACTACCACCATACACCCTATTTGTCAAAGCAACTCTGATCCCTTGTATTACATCTTCTCTATCCACACCATACAGGAGTTCTGTCTCAGAGGCCCCTGGATCATAAGAGCATAAGAACATTAGCTACGTTATGCTGGATCAGACTAAGGTCCAGTTAGACCAGCATCCTGTTTCTGACACTGGCCAGTTCAGTCACGAGTACCTGTTTCTTGTTACTCACTCCCAGGGATAAGTGACTTTTTTAAAGTCTACCTGGCTTATAATTGTGTATGGACTTTTCCTCCAGGAGTTTATCCAGACCTTTTAAACTCCACTATGCTAGTCAGTTTGACCATATCCTCTGGCAGTAAATTCCATAGCTTGAGTGTGTGTTGAGTGAAAAATTACTTTCTACATTTTGTATTAAATCTGCTGGTGGTTAGTTTCATGGAGTGTCCTTTTGTTTTAGTGTTTGAATAGGTAAATAACCATCCCCTATTTAACCATTCTACCTCATTCATGATTTTATAAACATGTATTATGTCCTGTCTCGGTCATCTTTTTCCAGCTGAAGAGCCCTAATCGGTTTAGCTTTTTTTTCGTAAGGGAGTTGTTCCATCCCATTTATCATTTTTGTTGCCCTTTTCTGTACTTTTTCTAGTTCTATTTTTTTTTTTTGTGTGTGTGTGTGATGGGGCAGCCATAACTGTACATAGTAGTTGTGATACGGTCGCTCTGTGGATCAATACAGAGGCATTTTGGTAGTATCAGTTTTATTCTCTATTTGTCTAAATAAATCCTAACATTGTTTGCTTTTGGTTTTGATCAGAGGTGGAAAGTTTGCCAAAGGGCATTCATGCATTGCATGGAAATAGACTGTCTCCTGACCACCCATTCATTTAACAATTTCTGTGCTGGGCTCAACCCTCATGTGGTGCTATCTTGTCTGTGCTGTCACTCCTCCTGTCTTTGCAGACTGTGGAAACCATGCAGGACATAGAACACATGCAGGGAAACATTTGGGCACAGCAATGGCAAAGAACTTGTGGGATGGACCTTTAATTCCATTTGTGATTGTCAATGTGCCTTATACATTTTAACGTGTACAAAGGTGTTAGAAAAAGCTCTGAACTTTTTGCTGGGGAATTCCTGTCTAATTGCAGAATTATTTTTGAAGTGCTCAGATTTATTTTTGTCTATTTTCTTTGACACAGTCTTGCTCTTTTCAGTCTCTCCTGTCCTGTACTCCACCCCTGTCCTGTATTCCACCCCTGTCCTGTACTCCACCCCTCTTGTAATTCCTATTGTTGCTTCATCCCTCCATCTGTAACCCCCATGCATCCTATTAGCTAAGCTCTTTCAATAGTGTGTGAAAGTGTTAAACACCTGGTCCAAGGTAGGTGTTAAAAATTGTTAGCTAGCATGCACTAAATAGCATGTGGAGGAAAGCATACTATGCTATTTAGCATGCACCCATTGCATTCTTCATTTGCATATGACTTTCCTTCATTTACATATACATACATGCTGATTTTAGCACATACATGATGTCTCTTTGGACAGTTTAGGGACACACTAAGCTGTTAATGCATAACATGTTTTTAGCATGTGAACCTTAGCATGCATGTTAAACTTTAGAGCATGAGGCTCTTAATCCCCCTATTTTGTATCCACTGCCCTATTTCATTTAACTCTATTGCTGATATTACTTT